>NC_045797.1:35737170-36337170 GCF_009873245.2 Balaenoptera musculus | reverse complement strand
CATATTTAACAAAGGACTAGTATCTGGAATATATTTTTAAAACTCAACAACAAGAAACCAACAGTTTAATTAGAAAATGGGCAAAAGACATGAATAGACATTTAAACAAAGAGGATATATGGGCATCAAGTAAGCACATAAAAAGATGTTCAACGTCATTAGCCATTAGGGAAGTACACACTAAACCCATGATGAGTTATTACTACATACCTGTCAAAATGGTTTAAATAAAAAACAGTGACAATGCCAAATGCTGGCAAGAATGCAGAGAAACTAGATCACTTATACATTGTTGGTGGGAATGTAAAATGATACAGCCATTACGGAAAACGTTATGGTAGTTTCTTGAAAAACTAAACATGCAATCACCATGTGACCCAGCAATTGCACTCCTGGGCACTTATCCCAGAGAAATCAAGACTTAGTGTACACATAGTAACCTGCACATGAGTGTTTATAGCAGCTTTATTCATAATAGACCCAAATTGGAAAACATCTAGATGTTCTTTACCAGGTGAACAGTTAAACATATTGTGGTACATCTGAACCATGTAATACTACTCAACAATAACAAGTAATAAACTACTGATACATGAAACAACCTGGATAAATTTCCAGAGAATTATGTTGAGTGAAAAAAAACCAGTCTCAAAAGATTACATACTGTATGATTCCATTTATATAATATTCTTGAAATGATATAATCATAGACATGGAGAACAGATTAGTAAATTGACAAATAGTTCCTAAAGCTCACAATGAGATTGCATCAGTTTCCTACCAGCCAGAGTGGAAAGACCTTGCTGAATATGTGGGAAGTTTAATAGAGACCCCAGATTGGTCAAACCTCAGTAGTGGAGCTAAACTCAACCTACACGGTAACCTTAGACATGTCCTAAGAAAACCTTCAAAGCAAGGCTGGAAAAGATCAAGCTAATCTGCAAATAACTTCCTACCAGAACAAAGTCAAACACTGTTTACAGGTACAAAACAATATCTCACACTCAGTAATGTGAAACTTAAGTCCAACATCCAGTAAAAATCACTAGACATACAAATTACACAGGAAAATGTGACCCATAACCCAGAAAAAAAGATTGGTTGATAGGAACAGACCCAGAAATGACAGATGATGAAGTTAGTAGACAAGAACTTTAAAAGAACTATCAGAAGTAACATAAACATGCTCACTGTTCTCTCTTGGCCTGAGTAGTGGTCTACATCTCCATTGCGCTGAACAGAGCAATCGCTTCACATTATAACTTTTATTTTGACTCTTGGTTAAAAACAAAAATAACCCAACCAAGTGTGTTTTAAATGGCTTGGAGAGAGTTGCTTCATATATACCCTGCAATAGTGCAAGGAGAGTGTCCAAGGTCCAGATGATCTCTGTCCTGGATAATCTCTGTGCAATGTCAAAATGTATTACTGGAAAAAGACAGAGTGGGTGGTTTAAGAAAGTCCTTCCTGGGATGTGCCAGCTGTTTTGCAGCCACGTGCTTTTCTGCTCCATCTCTGTGATGGGGTAATCTGCTCTGTGTACTGACTATGCAGAAAGGTCACTTGGATCCAGTAGTGAGAGAAAGTGGCTTCACAGGACAGACAGCAGAGAATATAAAAGAGGAAAACAAAACAGAATTGAGTATTTTGATTGAATTGAGTGTTTCTTTTTATTTTATTTTAATATTTTTTAAATGTTTATTTATTTATTTATTTTTGGCTGCGTTGGGTCTTTGTTGCTGCACGTGGGCTTTCTCTAGTTGCGGCGAGCGGGGGTTACTCTTCCTTGTGGTGCGCGGGCTTCTCATTGCGGTGGCTTCTCTTGTTGTGGAGCACAGGCTTAGTTGCTCCGCGGCATGTGGGATCTTCCCCGACCAGGGCTCAAACCCGTGTCCCCTGCATTGGCAGGCAGATTCTTAACCACTGTACCACCAGGGAAGCCCCTGAATTGAGTATTTCAATCAAAAGGAAACTTTTAAAATATTGATTATCCTGTTTATTATAAAATAATGACACTGGAAATACAACTTAGTAGTTCCCAAAGGCAGGGGTTAGCTACACTTCCTTTAAACTCTCAAATAACAATAATTTGCACCCCGCAATCCCGTGTAATGGCAGAAAGTCCAATGGTTTATTGGGTTCTCTGATCTGAGTGTTTCCAGGAATCCCTGGGAAATGCTGATATGTTCCACAAGGCTGAAGTGCTTTTCGTTGATCATCTCAGGCAACTGGCTCACTATGGCCCACTGCTTCTCTCTCTTCAGGCCTCCTCTCACTAACTTTCACATTCAGCTGGACTGCTGAGGACAACTTCATCTCAAGTGGATGAGTCTCTGCCAAAACAAAACTAAGCCTGACCTCACTTGACTGAAAAATTCAGGACAACAGAAAGAAATTACAATGCTCATGAGAAAAAAAATAAAACTAGATACAGTAGACTGCATGGTGGCCCCCCAAAAGACAAGTCCTAATCCCTGGAACCTGTGAACATTACTTTATTTGGAAAAGGGTCTTTACAGATGTAATTTTAAGTTGAAGATCTTGAGAGGAAAAGCTTATCCTGGATTATCTAGATGAGCCCTAAACTTATCACATGTATTCTTATAAGAGAAAGGGAGACTAGACTGAAAAACACAGGGGAGATAAACACACAGAGAAGAGGAGGAGGCAATGTGACCATGGAGACAGAAGTTGGAGTGTTGTCACCACAAGTCAAGGAATGCCTGTAGCCACCAGAAGCTGGAAGAGGCAAGGTATGGATTCTCCCCTAGAACCTTGGGAAAGAGCACACTTTGATTTTGGATTTCTGGACTATAGAACAGTGAGAGAATAAATTTCTGTCATTTTAAGTCACCTAGTTTGTGGTAATTTGTGAGAGCAGTCACAAGAATCTAATACTAGATGCTACTGACTATGGACCCATAAGCTTCCACAGTGTCCCATAATGGCCACCTCCATCCTCAGTCCCTGGTCTGTGGCCACACTGTAAGACCAGCCAGCTCACTTCCTCATGGTCTAGTTGGAGTCTAGACCAGCTTCTCTTTTAGTCTGAAGAATGGTGAAAACTCCTCCATTTTAATGATACAACCATTTTAAGAATCTCTGTGAAGATGCATCTCTAGCCAAAATAAAAACAGCAGGAGGATTATAGGAATATGAGTGCCCAAGAGTGAGTGTGTGCAGGGGGAAGGGTAGAGGGGAGGTGGTGAAAAAAAAAAAAAAAAAGAAAAGAACAGAGAAAATGAGATGGAGGAAAGAAATGATGAGAACCTACAGTTGCTGGAGATCATGTTCCCACCCGCCCTTTATCAACCTATGTTAAGGTCTGAATAATGTCTTAGTAACACAGTATTATTATTCTTTAAAGTTTAGTAGTTGAGCTTAGTGAGAACTCTTCACATAAGAATATATTTAAGTGCAAATTATTATGGCAAATGTTTTCTTCAACATCAGTAAAAAGGATCTTTTAACTACATGTATTTGATAAAATTCAATTCCATTTAGTAGAGGAAATACGAATCTAAATTTTTTTAAATTAATTAATTTATTTTTGGCTGTGCTGGGTCTTTGTTGCTGTGCGCGGGCTTTCTATAGTTGCGGCAAGCAAGGGCTACTCTTCGTTGCGGTGCGTGGGCTTCTCATTGCGGTGGCTTCTCTTGTTGCAGAGCACAGGCTCTAGGCACACGGGCTTCAGTAGTTGTGGCACACGGGCTCAGCAGTTGTGGCGCATAGGCTCTAGAGCGCAGGCTCAGTAGTTGTGGCGCACGGGCTTAGTTGCTCCACGGCATGTGGGATCTTCCTGGGCCAGGGCTCGAACCCGTGTTCCCTGCATTGGCAGGCAGATTCTTAACCACTGCGCCACCAGGGAAGTCCCCGAATCTAAATTTAAATTAGGAAACCCTGTTATAATCTCTCATTCCATCCTTGTATTTCATAGCACTTACCATCATTTGTAGACATATCTTCATTTGTGTGAGTGTATGTAACAAATCTCCTCAAAACTTAGTGGTTTAAAATTACACATGTTTATTATCTCATAGTTTCTATGAGTCAGTTTTTCTGGGTTCTATGAGCACAGCTTAGCTGGGTCTTCTGCTTCATTGTCTCTTACAAGACTGTAATCAAGTTGTCAGTTGGGGATGTCATCTCATTTGAAGACGACTCGGGGGGATTTACTTTCAAGCTCGCTCAAGTGGTTATTGGCAGGATTCACTTCCTTGCACTGTTGAATTGAGGCCTCAATTCCTTATGAGCATTTGGCTCCTTGCCACATGGGCCTTTCCACAGAGAATCTCCCAACATGGTAGCAAGAAAGAGGACAAGAGAGACAGAGCCAGTAAGAGAGAGGTGAACAGCCTCATTACTCCATGTCATATCTGCTTCTACTTGCTCATTTTCTGGCCTACAACCCAGCAATCTTTTGGTTGCTTTCTTGAGCTTCTTTCACACATGTAATTTCTGTAGAGTCAAGATTCTGGAAAGCATCTTGTGTGTAGTGAGATAATATTTTTAACTATTAACGGATGGTTTTCCTGTGCCCTGCCCCCTGCCCTCCCCCAAACTTGGCAGCTACACATGGGATCACTATTATTTTGGGAAACTTTATCACCAGGGAATCAGAGAACAAAGATGTCTAGTACTTCAAGAGCTCTGGTTCAGACCTGAAACAAATATTTGGAAACTACATGATTTTATAAAACACACACTGTACTTATAATTACACAATGTACTCCTTCTCTACCCTAGGATTAGATATAGATCCCTGGAAGGGAAAGTAATAAAAGAGAGCAATAGTGAACTCTGATGTAGATTGGCTCCCAACTTCACCCAGACTGAGGGGGTAGGGAGGAAGCAGGAATAGAATCCCCCATAAAGTGGCAAGTGAAGAGCACAGAAATGGAGAAAGGACAAAAGGATGAACTTTGGAGGTTTTAAGATTTTGTAGGTGGGATTTATAAGATTTGGCTGGAGTCCAGAGTGACTCAGGTTTCTAAGTTAGGTATTTTGTGACTAAAATATTTGGAGGGAGGTTATAGATTAATTGGATTTTGTAATGATGGGCTTTTACCTTATAGGTTGATAAAAAATATTTGTGACTCTTATGCTATTATGAAACAACTAGAACTGGAATGTTTCAATTTGATAATTGGTGTTGATTCCATGCATTTGTTGATTTTTTTCATGTTTTCAATAGAAACAATTTTTTTTCCTAGTTTGGGAAGTTGGGCATTTGCCCCCTATATCAACACCCCCCCACACACACCTAACCCAAGCTGTACTGAGGGGCATTTGAGCATCTGGTAATTCCATTCAACTGAGAAACTACAGTTTAGGGAGATTTGAGATCATTAAATCATTACATTTGGTTATGCACATGTTTGTCTCAAGGTCATATTCTTTTTACTGAAGTATAGTTGATTTACAATATTGTGTTAGTTTCAGGTGTTGCAGCAAGTGATTCAGTTTTATATATACACATTTTTCTATATATATATTTTTCAGATTATTTTCCATTATAGGTTATTACACGATATTTTATACAGTTCCCTGTGCTATACAGTAAATCCTTGTGGCTTATCTATTTCAAGGTCATTTTTAAAACATTAGATGGAGAGGTCCAGATAGAATTCTAAGTGAGAAGTAGAGGCTGAAGCTCCAGGTTTGAAAATCATCAGTATATAAGTGGTCATTGAAACCAAAGTTGCATCCATCAAGGTTCCTGGTTACAAACAACAGAAACCAACCCTGGTTATTTTAAGCAGGAAATAATTTATTAGAGATAATAGGTAGCTTATAGAATCTCCAGGAAGACAAGAGAACAAAGCTTAGAGACTTTATGATAAGAAACAATTCCCGGGGCTTCCCTGGTGGCGCGGTGGTTAAGAATCCACCTGCCAATGCAGGGTACACGGGTTCGAGCCCTGGTCCAGGAAGATCCCACAAGCTGCGGAGTAACTAAGCCCGTGAGCCACAACTACTGAGCCCACGTGCCACATCTACTGAAGCCCGTGTGCTCTAGAGCCCGTGCTCCGCAACAAGAGAAGCCACTGCAATGAGAAGCCCGCGCACCACAACGAAGAGTAGCCCCCCTTGCCACAACTAGAGAAAGCCCGGGTGCAGCAATGAAGAACCAACACAGCCAAAAACAATAAATAAATAAATTTATAAAAAAATAAAAAAGAATAGAAGCTGAGATGGTGAAAGAGAAGATGTGGAAGAAAAGAGAGAAGATAATAATTAACAGCAAATATTTATTGAGTGCTTACATGTTCAGTATCTCATATATATGAAATAATTTAGTCTTTAGATCACCTCTCTCAATTAGGAACTTTTTTTTTTTTAATAAGGAGCACACATGTTTGGGAAATGGATAGTCATTCTTAGTTGCCTCAGGTAGAAACTATTGGTTTGCAGGTAGGGAAACTGACTCAACAGAGCAAACACATTGCCCAAGGTGACCGAGCAAGGAGGGGTGACTCCAGAAGACACTATACTGCCTCTCCATGGAGAGGATGAAGATGGAATTCTAGGAAACACAGACATTAGGGAGTAGATAGAGAAAGTGAAATGGATTGAGAAGCAATAAATGATCATAGAGCTAGAGGAACCTCAAGAAGAGTACTCTCTATATCAGAAGTCCTGGGATAAGAAATGGTAGTTGTATAAGTTTCCTAGGGCTGCTGTAACAAAGTACCACACACTGGGTAGCTTAAATAACAGAAATTTATTGTCTCACACTTCTAGAGGTTGGATGCCTGAGATGAGGGTGTCAGCAGAGTTGGTTCCTTCTGAGGGCTATGAGGAAAGGATCTGTTTCATGCTTCTCTCCTATCTTCTAGCGCTTTGCTGGCAATCTTTGGCATTCCTTGGCTTGTAGGTGCATCATCCAAGCTCTGCCTTTACATGGCATTCTCTTCATAGTCTTCCCCCTTTATATGTCTGTCTCCAAATTTTCCCTTTTTATAATGACACCAGTCATATTGGATTAGGGCCTACAATACTCCAGTATGACATCGTCTTAACTAATTTACTTCTGCAATGACCCTACTTCCAAATAAGATTACATGCTGAGATACTGGGGGTTAAAAGCTTGACTTATGAACTTGGGGGGGTACACAACTCAACTCACAATAGTGGTCAACTATACAAATGCTGCAGAAAAGTCAAGAACGATGAAGGCTGCACATAAACTATTGGACTTGGCAACTAGGAGGTTACGGAGATTTGGTGAGAACAGTTTCAGTAGCATGATACTGGTAGACATAGATTATAAAAAAGTTGACATAGGAAAGGTGCTTAGGAGAGGACACGGAGGGAACATGCATAGACAATTCTCTATATGTTTGATGTGATAGGAAATGTACGGCCATCTCTATATTTGGAGGCAGACCCTTGAGTAGCCTTTACCAAGTACCCAATGCTATAAATAGAAATTTTATGGTTTGGTGGTGTTATTTCCTATATGCCAAGCCAAATCTTTAGAAATTGTGATTTAAAGTTAATAACTGAAAAAAAATAAAAATAAAAAAAAATAAAGTTAATAACTGGCTTTGGGCAGACATCTATATAACATGTGGTGGTGCTGCCATAGTGATTGTCACTCTACGAAATTCAGGGTAGGGTATTTTCTGTGTTCAAAATGAAGACAGTGCAGCGTTGGTGGTATAGTGGTGAGCATAGCTGCCTTCCAAAATGAAGACATAATTTTAGATACTAAGGACCTTTCCATATATCCCTCTTGAATGTTAGGGTTATTCACATGAGTAATAGAACACTTCAGACACTTTCGTTCCTTGAAAATGAAATGCCTTTCTTCCTCTGTCTGGAGACACTCTTCTACAGTGCAAGAGCTCAAATAACTGCAAATTCAAATAGAGTTTTTGAGCTGTACAGCAGGAAGGAGTAGGATTTAGAAGGCCAATTTCAGTGCCTGCTGTGTTTTCATTTCTCTTTGCTAGGGTCAGTTGCTGTGTTTCAGAAACAGAGAAGCTCTGAAAGCAAAGATGTATGACTTGAGAACATGGAATTGGTGTCCCACGTATGTTTAAAACTCCAGTTTGAAAGAAATGCTTTATTCCTTTTCAAACTTCCCTACTGTTTCAGTGAATTCAGTTCTTACATGATCCCACAGGACTGAATTTTATGCTCCCGCCTTCAGGCTGGAAATAGTTTAGTCCTATGTGCTAATGACTGATTCTCCCAGAGTGCGGCCACCTGGCTGCTGGGGCCTTTTGAAGTTCCTACTACAGCCAAGTTGCTCATCTCTGGGTATTTTCCACTTCCTTCTGTTTCTACTCCACCGCTTTCATCCATTAACACTGTGAGAGCCCACGTGGAGTGTGTTGGAACCTCACCATGAATCCTACCCCAGACAAATAGCCCACACTCTCCACATTCCACAGGGGTTCTCTGCTGTAGAATCAAGGAAATCAAGCTTGGAATCTTGTCAAATTTCCCACTGATAGAGACCAAAAAATCTACCAAAAAAAGGGGGCGTAGACACTCACAATGCAGATGCTTTTGTAAAAGATTTTAGGAAGTTTATTTCATTTGGTGAGATACTTGACTCAAAAAGAGTTAAAATGGTGGGGCTAAAATGGTGGGGCTAAAATGGTGGGGTTAAAATGGTGGGGTTAAAATGGTGGGGTTAAAATGATGGGGGATGGGCTTCCCTCATGGCGCAGTGGTTGAGAATCTGCCTGCCAATGCAGGGGACACGGGTTTGAGCCCTGGTCTGGGAAGATCCCACGTGCCGCGGAGCAACCAAGCCCGTGAGCCACAATTACTGAGCCTGCGCTCTAGAGCCTGTGCTGCGCAACAAGCGAGGCCGTGATAGTGAGAGGCCGCGCACCGTGATGAAGAGTGGCCCCCGCTTGCCGCAACTGGAGAAAGCCCTTGCACAGGAACTAAGACCCAACATAGCCATAAATAAATAAGTAAATAAATAAAATTTTAAAAAAAATTGGTGGGGTACTTCCTTGGTGGTCCAGTGGTTAAGACTCCACGCTCCCAATGCAGGGTGCCCAGCTTCGATCCCTGGTCAGGGAACTAGATCCCGTGCAACTAAAAGAGCCCACATGCTGCAACTAAGACCTGGCACAGCCAAATAAAGAAAGAAAGAAAGAAAGAAATATTTTTTTAAAATGGTGGGACCCTATCTTGATTGTAGTGATGATTTCGTGGGTGTATACATCTGTGAAAACTTAACGGATTGTACACTTTAAATAAGTGCAGCTTACTGTATGTCAATTATGTCTCAAGGTTGTTAAGAAAATGTGAGGACTCCTGAGCAAATTTATCTTTTGGTGTCTCATTGACATTGTAATATCTCAGAATTTGGCCAGTGACATTCACACGCCCATTTATTCACCATAGGGTAAGGCTGGTAATGGACTTGTCCCCTAAGGCAGGACAGGGTTGGCAGAGGTACCGGGATAGGTGAGCACTTCACACTGCAAACAAAGTGACTGGAAAAGCCTGAACAAATAATCCAGTGACTTCTGGCTCAGTAGATGGAACACTGAAATGATATTTTGCTAACATTTTAATAATAATAGCTAACTGCTTGTAGGTTTGGTTCGTTTCCCCACCCCCTCTGCTTTTCAAGGAGTGATTAGACTATGCACATCCAAAAGCAGTTCAGAAACTTTCTGGTATTTTCCCCCTGTTTTCTTGCTCCCTTCTTCTCTTATTTTCTTCTTTTTCCAGAGCCGCATTAAACTTATTTTTCTTCCATGGTTGTCTTTTGCAGGATAGGGTGGAGAATGGGGAGGTGCAGGGAAAACGTATAGAGGCAGGGTCATGTGATAACCCAGGGGAGAAGTGCTTCAGCTAATTCTTCCATATACCCTCTGGATTCCAGCTAGTGAAACCAACTGCCTTCGAGTTCTCCAGGCTTCCTTCCTTTCATATTCAAGTAAAGTACCTTGAGCCCCACGCTGCACAGCTAGAAACCCAGTCCCTTCTTGCATGTTTGTTAAGGCTCTCAGAGGGGTGTTCACACACTCTGGATCCTCCCTATCCACCACTTTTCTCTACCTGATTTGTGCTTCTCCAGGATGCTGGACCTTCTCTCTGGTTCTCTTTGCTATGAAACCTGGATTCTCTAAGGCAATGAGTGCTCACTCAAATCTGATACTAAATTGTGATGATTAACAAAAGCTTTTTAAGGGTTTAGTGGAGGAGGAGGCAACAAATAGGTGGCCATTACTGGGCAAGAACAGGACACAGAATGAGATGTTGGGCATCTTTGTTCCTTTGCAGGGAGGCACTGGCTGTCCCTGGACAGCTCTCCTTAGCAATCTGGGGCAGTCTCTCACTCTCTCCTGCTCCTCCTCTCCCACCATTCCCTGGCCTCAAAATTCCAGGTTCAGTGTTCCCAGGAAAACTAAAAAGTTTAAAGACTTAACACAAAAATAATTTTTCCACCAAAAGAAACCAACCCTTTTACAACAACCACCAGAAAAGTTTTAGCTCACAAAGTTCTGGTTTTTCTGGATTTGGCTTTAGCACAGCAAAAGAGTCATTCATAGTACCCCACCCCGACCCCAAGAGAACAGCTGTCTAACCCAGAAGAAAATCTAGATCTGCACTTTTAGAAAAATAGGGTATTGATTAAAAATTGTGAAATTATACTTTTTATTTATAATGTAAATATACATTCATCAGCAGGACTCAAGATCAAGGTTTCTGCGCTTCCCCTCCCCTGCTGACAATGCCACAGATAGGGTGGGGATGAGATGATAGATTTGTTTATCACACACTCTACCTCCTCCCACCACGCCCCAACCTTTCCAGGCAAACTGAGGAGTTCGGCTCTTTCGTTCCTCCTTTCCATATACTCCTGTCTCTCTCCTAGATATGTATCTTTACTTATTTTGTGGGAGATTCTAATAGACAGGAATTAGATCTAAACCTGATCTTGGTCTATCACCCATAAATTATTGCTGGTGTAATTTTGAGGACACTAATTGCTCTCTATAATAACTCTCCTTTCCCAGGAGGGAAAGCACGGGCATTGGAAACTGCTGCCAGGATCCTTTCAGCCAGATCCTAGTCATCTCAGAAGCTCAAAACTTAGCAGTTATTAGGTAAACCATTCCAGGATGCATAGGTCAGCAGTGCATTTGTTCTTTTCTGGTATGAAGTAGATAACAGTGTCCCAACAGCCACACCCCAGCAAACAATTAGGGGGAAAGCTTCGAACTGGCTTCTCTGAACTCTACCCCTTCCCTCTGGAACTCCAGAAGATAAAACCATGAAGTCTAGCAGAATAAAAACAGCAGCTAAAGCCTGCACAGTGCAGAGTAGTAAAAAGTCTAAACACAACATGCATACATGCTTAAATGCAATCTAAGCAATCTGATTCTTCTACAAGGTTTAATTTTTAATTTAAAGAATACATGTTTTTGTTACATACATTTAAAAAGCTCTTCTCTACCTACATTTACTCAAAAGCCCAGTGGTGTGCTCAAGCACTCTGGCTTTGTCAGGACTCCTGCAGTGCCCAACTCCAGTGAACATATCTCGGTCTACGTGAATAGCTCTCCCAGGAGGTGTCCAGTGTGCAGCCTGCATGACAGTATATGGAGCCCCTGGCTGGAATCCTGGCTTGCTACTTACCAGCTGTGTGAACTCAGGGAAGCTTTCTTCTTCTTTAAGCCTCATATTCCTCAACTGTAGAAAGGGGATGCTAATGGTACCTCCCTCCTAGGATTGCTGTGAGGATTAAATGAGGTCAACTAATTAAGGACATGGTAATAACTGTAAGGTATATTGATAAAAATAACAAATGGACTAAAGTCCTGATACTCTAAGTTCCCCATTTCTCTGGTATTCAGCCGCAGAGAACACTTCTGTAATAGTAGTAAACAAGCATAGGGCAGGAGCACATTGCCAGCACTCAACAGCAACATAGTTTTTCAAGGCTCTAATTTGATGTAGTTTTATGAATCTTGGCTCCTAGAAAGCTCTTTCAAGGTGCCAGGCTTTTATGTCACCAGTCTTCTCCCTTAGATCTGCTGTAGACCTGACATCGCTATGTACCCAGTGCTGCCTGACTTGCCTTGCCTCTGGCCACATAGCCCCTTTACTTCAGGTCTCCCACCCCAATGACTGCCCACCATGGAGACTTTACATGAACCTTAAATAGAGTTAGGACCCAGGGAAGGTGGGATCCTGGGATCTAATGTAGGGAGCTGTAAGTACTATAACCAAGTATACTGGGAAAGGTGGCTTCTGGGGTTCTTCCCTCCTGTCCTTGAAATCCAGGTCTGGTTCCATGGGGAGAAGCTACAGAGGTATCTTTTCAGTCAGATCCTATGGAAAATTGCAATGCAGCAGGAAGATTTAGGAATGTGAGTATCCAAGGGGGAATGTGTGTAAGGGAAAGGGTGGAGGGAAAGTGGTGTAAAAACAGGGAATGACAGCAAATGAGATGGAGGAAAGAAGTGATGAGAGTCTACAGTTGTTGGAGACCATGATGACATCTGCCCTTTATCAATCTATGTCAAGGTCTAGGATCTGTTCAGAAACGGCTTCTGAGTTTATTAATCACACTCACCTTTGTACTGAGTTAGCACTGTAAATAACAAGGGTCAGCAACCTCTTATTACCTGAAGTAATGGGGGCAAACCTAAGGCACAAGTGTGAAATGAGAGAGAGAGAGAAGTAGAAAAGGGAAAAAGAAGAAAACTGGAGAAAAGGAGAGAGGAAAAGGAAGGCCAAAATAAAGTTATTGCTCTTGAGGAACCAATTAACAGGCACGGTTGCCACTGCTACACATAACATATTTTGCAGACAAGGGAGTGAAAGAGGTAAAGCCCATTGCACAGCCGGGACCCTTAATTCTGTCCCCCTCAGGCCCAGCTTTGAGATTTTGAAAGAGGCTAAAGCAGTGCTCAGAGTGCCCAGGAAGGCGGTTAGGATCCTTTTCCCTTTGCTGACATAGTCCATCCCTGTCTCTCTGACTGTGACTGAGAATGTGCCTACCAGACCTCCAAATACTGGGAGTGTAAGTAGATGGAGGGCCCAGCTCCTGTGCTCTGAAATCCATCATCACATTTGTTCCAAGGCCAGGCTTCCCACAGGCTGCTCCCAGTCAGTGACAGTACAGCAGGAATTCTAGGGCAGGCCCACTTCTGGGAGACACAGGAATCTTCTGGTGATGACTTTGGCTCTCTAACAGCCTTGCTGAACCTTTCTTAGACCATGGCAGTCTAAGATCTTCCACCCATCCTTCCCTCTCTCTCTTCTTCCCCTGGGGTCAGACTTGCTTCATGAACTGATGGCTCTCCTTGCCTCCTTGGGCTCCCTCCTCATTTTCTTTCACAGGTGGTCCCTCCTAATAAAATCCTTGCATATTTATTCCCAATTTGGTGCCTGCTTCCCAGGCTAACATAATCTCTAAGCACTAGCACCCTGATCTTAGGGTCCTTTTGAACCCCATCCCAAGCTTCTTTTAGTCCTTTGGCTCTCTCATCACTTTTTCATCGTCATTGGGAGCTCAGGAACTTTCAGTCTCTTCCGGGACCACCCTGGAGTATGAGATCCTGCCAACAGCCTCTTAGGCCCATCTGCCTACATACCTCCCTCAGCCTGGCTCATCTGCCACCCAGGCAGCGAGTTTCTCAGAATCCTGCTGAACTCACTAAACTCGAGGTTTCTCTAAGAGTTCTACAGTCTCTTTGTCTGGGATTCCCTCAAAGCTTTCTCGGTGTTTCCATTACACTATTTCCATTTGGGCTTTGACTCCAGGTAGGTGGCATGTATAACAGTGAAGCAAGTTGGGGGGATGGTTCTAAAGTAAAGAGTCTATATTTTATTTAGTTCCCTCTAAAATCTCTTCTCCCTGACTGCTGTTCAAATTTCCTGCTTCCTTTTCTTTTTGTAGGGAGAGGACACAGAAAAATGGCTATTACACATTGTCATGTACTCTTTTCTACTCTGTTTTTTAGAATAAAGTATGCTCAGCCCTCAAAGTTTGGCACTTTCTATTTAAATCTAGTGTGGAATTACAAGAAAACCTTTTTTTTCTTTTAACAAAAAACTGAGTCTTACAAATCAAAAGGTTTCAGCATATTGTTTCTGAGCAACAATATTTAAAAATTCATTTAGAAATTCAGTTGACATTTTTTGTCTAAAGCAGCTAGCCATTTTCCCCTTGAAGTCCAGATATATACAATGATATCACTTGTTTAAGTGTGGTGATAAAATGAATGTAAAACATAATTTAACATCAAAATACTGCCCAATGTAAAATATAATTTAATATCAAAATACTGCCTGATGTAACACAAATTTATGGTTCAGTTATAGCAAATATGAAAACCTTATGATAAGATATTCTATTACCAATTTTTTCCCCATAGTTTCTAATTCTTTCCCCTTAGTCTACATATTTTCTCTAGGCCCAATGTTTTAGTTTTATTTAAATATTATTGAACAGAGTTCTACCTCTGACAATGGCTGAGTGGGTTATTAGGGACTAATCCTGGCATTGCTAACAATTGCAAAAGATGGCCAAAATAGAAAGTAAATATCTGTTTAAGGCACCAAAAAGCTGCTGAGACAGTTTATAGGGCCAGGATCCCTAAAAAGAAAGAAGCCTAGAGAGGGGAACTCAGCATTTGGTCCTCTTTTCCCTCAAGGTAGTTGCTGATTCTGAAAGTGAAAGCTGTGGCTGAGGGCATGAGAGGCTGAGTAATCTCAAGCTGGAAAACACCTACCAAGGAGGATTGGTCCTGGGAAACACACCAGCCTTTTGTTTGGGACCCTGCAAGGCTATGCGGAGGAGTAACAGCGAACAGGAAACAGTCCAGCCCTTACAACAGTGGTTCTCAATCATGAATGCACATTAGAATTACCTAGGGAGATTGAAAAAGATATTGATGCCCTATAATTTAAAAACTATCTATGCAATTATGCTGAGTGAAAAGAGCCAATCTCATGAGGATCTGCATGATTTCTATTTATATAACAATCATGAAATAACACTCATGGAGAACAGATTAGTGGTTGCCAGGGGTTAGGGATGGAGGGGAGGAGATGGGTGTGGCTATAAAGGGTGTCACAGGGAGGGATTGTACAGTTGAGCACCTTGATTGTGGTGGTGGTTATGGAAGGCTACAGATCTGAAAAAATGACATAGAGCCCCCCCCCACACACACACATATGCATGTATAACTACCAAAATCTGGATAAGCTGTATGAATTGTGCCAATGTCCATTTCTTGGTTTTCATAGTGTAGTTGTGTACAATGTTGGTGTTTGGTGGGAGAGATTTGGGAAAGGGGTACATGAAACTTCCCAGTACATTTCTTTGTAACAACCTATGAATCTATAGTTATTTCAAAATAAAAGTTTAAAATAACTACCAAAAAAATCAATGCCTCACTCCAGAGCAATTGAATCAGACCTCTGGAGTGGAGTCTAGGCACCTGCATATTTTTAAAGCTTCCATTGTGATTCTAATGTGCATCTAGGGTTGAGAACCACTGCCTTACCAGCATTGTAAGGCCACTTTTAATAATTTCAATACTTGGATTAAGGTTATCTGCCACTAGTCTAGTTTATTCCAGAGCAAGAGTAAATCCTCTATGGAAGAAGATAACATCATTCAGGGTCAAAAATTGTCTCTATAATTTTTCAAACTCAATGTCCAACAAGAAGACAAGCTTTGATCTAAAACTAAGAATAAAAACAGATAATAGAAACATCCACAGAAGATCTAGATACTGAAGTTATCAGCAAAAGATTTAAAAATAACTATACTTAATGTTCATCAATGGATGAATGGATAAAGAAAATGTGAGACACACACACACACACACACACACACATATATACACATACACACAATGCAATATTATTCAGCTTTATAAAAAAAGGAAATCTTACCATTTGTGACAACATGGGTAAACCTGGAGAGCATAAGCGAAATAAGCCAGACAGAGAAAGACAAGTACTGTATGGTATTATTAACATGTGGAATCTAAAAAAAAAAAGTCAAACTCATAGAAACAAAAAGTAGAATGGTGGTTACCATGGACTGGGGGAGTGGGGAAAATGAGAGAAAGCTGATGAAAGAGTACAAACTTCCAGTTATAAGATGAATAAGATCTGAGGCTCTAATGTATAGCATGATGATTATAGTTGATAATATTGTATAATAAAATTTGTTAAGCATTCTCACCAAAAAAAAGGTGAGGTGATAGATGTGCTATTTAACTTGATTATGGGAATCCTTTCACAATGCATATATATATCAAATCATCACTTTAAATATGTTATAATTTTATTTGTCAATTATACCTCAATAAAGCTGAAAATAAACAAATAAAACCATTCTTAAAATAGCTCTGCAAACAGAAAAAAATTCTTAAGCATTAAAAAGACAAAAAAACCCACACCTATGCCCATCACAGCAAAAGTACTAAAATCAAAGACAAAAATGTCTTAAAATTAAGCAGCCAGAGAATAAAAGACATAAAGGGACAGAAATAAGATTAAACAGTGTGATCCTCAACAGAATAATGAAAGTCAGAGTAAAGGTATGCTTCAAAATGCTAAAAGAAAATTACTACCAACCTAGAATTCTATACCCAGTGAAGACATCCTTCGAAAATGAAATAAAATAAGGTCATTTTCAGACTACTGGAAATTGAGAGAATCTGTCACTAAAGGAAATAAGAAAGAGTGCTCTTCAATAGAAGGAAAATAATCCCAGATGGAAATATGGGTCTGCAAGGATTGAAAAACAATAGGGTAATACGTGGGTTAAGTCTACATACATGAATATTGACTGTATATGTTTTGTTGACTATACACCTTGGTAGACGCTTCAAAATATTTGTTTACATAACACTTTAAAAAGTATTCTCAAATGAAGTATATCATTTCATTTTCATAACCATTCTACAACAGAAAGTCTGTATATCATTTAGGAATGTTTGGCTGCAAGTATTTGAAAAGTGAATAATAACTTAAACAAATAAAGGTTTATTTTTCTAATAGAACAAGAAATATAAGGTAGGCAATCCATGGCGCTTGCAGCTGCTCAGTGTAATCAAGGACTCAGGCATTTTCTCTCTCAGCTTCATCATTCTTAATTTGTTAGCTTTTAGCCTTATGGTCAACAGACGGCTGTCCCTCCAGGCAGCACGTTCCCAGTTTCGGAAGGAAGAAAAGGAAAGATCAAAAGGATTCATTAGCTTTTTTGTTCCCCTTTCGGGGGAAAGCAATGCTCTCCCAAATCCGCTTAGCAAAGTTCTGCTTACTCCTTATTGGCCAGAACTGTCTCACAAGGGCACCTCCAGTTGCAAGAGAGACTGGGAATCGATGGAGCCTTTCTCTTTTCAGTCTCTACTGCAGAGCAAGGCAAAAGGGAAGGGGGCTGGGAATTAGTGGGAAGTAAGTCGACCTACAGTTACCTGCATGATGGATAAGGTCAATAAGCTCTGCTCTCTAAATATTCACTCCACCCTCCTTTTAGTGTACCCTTTTGTATTGCAGAGGCTGGAAAGCTAAAAACAACTTTTCCCAACTAGGATTCTATATCATTCAGGTTTTGCTAATCAGATGCACTTAATGAAGACTTGGAAGGTGGAAGTGAGTGAGGTGAAAGCCATTCTGCTGTTCCTTTGACCCTTTCTGCTAGCAGGAGTAAAGCACTGGCTTCTTCTATGACAGCATTTTAGTGGCAAGTTGCTAGCTTCATGGATAGCAATGGACATGTTGTACCTCTACAACACACACCTCAGAGATTCGGCATAGATCTGAAATTAGCAGTGTGGTGGTGATGGCAGCAGCTACCTGACCCCAGGTATGTGCTCCTGAAGCCAACAGTTACTATGATGATCTCCTGCTGGTGGCAGAAGTCACATCTCCATCAATACCTAGTTCAGCAAAACTGTTCTGGGAGTTATTTTTGAAGCCCTAGCCTGGTACTTAACCCTTCATCTCTACCCAGAATCTTTTAAGCTTCTAATTAAATGTATTAAACACCTTTGCTTAAAATAGTTTGTTTTCCATAGTTGATCCTGACTCATATAATCTGCTACGGTCCACATCTTTAGGTTCCCAATACCCATACTTTTCATCAAATATATACTTCATTTGGAGGGGTCATTCCTTCCCCAAGATTTCACGCAGTTGCTACATTCAGTTTGAGTGATTTTTATCCCTCTCTGTCAGTTTCATATGTGGCTCCCCACGGAGCCATGGAGTTAATCTGCCTTCAACATTCCCAGTCTACAGTGTCAGGAAAAGAAGCAGGATGACTACAATATGAACGTAAAACCTGGAGTTATCAGTGGTCCATGGCACACACGGAATCCTGTTGGACAGGAATGGTGAGGACTCTCCACACTGACAGTGGAGTCAGCTCCATGGTTGAACCATCTGTCTCTTAGTCCCAGCTCTGCCCTCTGTGAGAATCTTCCCTTTATCCTCCATGGCCACATTTTATTTGGTCACTGGAGAGTATTCCACTCCTGTGCAGATTTTGTAGCCTACTTCCTACTGACATGGATTCAGAGTTCCAAGGATGGCTTTCAGGGCTAAATTGTCCGTAACTAGTTATTGGTCAGCCAGCCTTGCATTCCTTTGAAGCTTCCATGAACCTCCTTAGGAGGTTTCTTGTCAATCCCATGTGTAAGTAACCATAGTCAAAGGCTTGTTTTGATATAATCTTAAGTCCAAAGATTTTCTTTTACCTCCAGGCCTGTGTGCTATTCTTCCCCTCAGCACTTAGTTTCATGGCCACTGCCTTTTAGACTGGCTATTCCTAGGTCAAGTTCATCTCTATTGTAAGACTTTGTAGAAAGTGGCAATCATTCTGAATAGGGTGTGTATTGGGGGCAGGAGTGTGAGGAGCATAACTGAATGAATCAAATTGTTGTTTTAAAACTCTCCAGGGTATTCTGAGCAACTGGTTTGCTTTCCTCTAAATACTTTTCTTCAACTGAATAAATTTTCTCCACTGAAAAGCATTTTTAAAAGTAAGGCCTGACAACTACTGAGCCTGCGCGTCTGGAGCCTGTGCTCCGCAACAAGAGAGGCCACGATAGTGAGAGACCCGCGCACCGTGATGAAGAGTGGCCCCCGCTTGCCGCAGCTAGAGGAAGCCCTCTCACAGAAACGAAGACCCAACACAGCCAAAAAATAAATTATTAAATTATTAAATTATTTAAAAAAAAAAAAAAAAGTAAGGCCTGGATGATGTCACCAAAATGATGGTTTATGAGACCCCAGCCTCCATCCTTCCACAAAGATCAACAATTAGACAGCAATTCATGAACAAAATCAGCTCTGGGGAGAGATCTGGAGTTCACTTAAGAAACTTCAGCAACACAGTCAAACAAAAACAGGACAATAAGTGCACAAAAGAGGAAGGAAAATAGCTTCATTTTGCCTGCAGCATCCCATCCCTCAGGCTGGCACTGCTCAGCACCGGGAGTAAACTTCCCAAATGGAAAGAGTTCCCCTTGTTCAGAGAGCAGAGTGAGCAACCAGGTCCCCAGCCTTTTGGGGCACCACATGAAGGACCCTCTTTAGTTTCACCTCACCCAGAGAACTGCAGATCTGAGATGTATAGAGGTAGCTACAAACATGGAGAAAAAGCAGGGGCTACGAATATCAGCCACACAGCAGGAGCAATTGCAGTTCCCAATTGCCAGCACAGCTGCCACAGAATCCCTCCAGATTTCACCACCTTCACCCCACAGGTATTCATGTGCACAGACACCAGCCATCTGAGTCTTTTCCATCTTCCTCCCTCCTGCCCCCCGACCTTTACTGGAGGCTGGGACTGACACTGGCAGCCAGTCCAGGACTCTGTAGCTATGTGAGTACAAGACACCGGCCTAGACCTCTGTAGCTGTGCCCTATCAATGTGTGCACACTCAGGGCTAGCCACTTTAGCTGTGCACCTGCATGCTGCCAGCCTGTCATCTGTCATCAGCCTCCATTGATGTTTGTATACCTGTGGCAAGATCCTACAGCCACAGAAGTGCACACTGACCCTGTTTCCTGGCACTGGCCTGCACCATGGGACTCATCTGCAGCTTGGCCCTCCAGCTGTGTACCCAAAAACCCCAACCTGGCTCCCAGCACTAGCCTCCACTTCTCCTGTGGTAAGACCCAGAAGCCACTGCATGCTAACAGCTGGGCCCTCAGAGCTGCCAGTGTACCCACAGTTGGCCCCGGCCCTTTCTGCTTGCTGTGGCCCCCACTACTATGTGTGTGTCTGCAATAGGCCCCTGCCACTGTATAGGCACCTACAGGTGGCTCCTGCAGCTGAGTGTGTGCACACCACCAGCTCCAGCCACCACCGCTGCCTGCCTTGATCCCTAGCAACTGGACCTGGAGGTGCTACTGAGGACCCCAACAGCCTTTGCAGCCACTAGAGACCCCCAACCCCTACAGCACTAGCCAAGGACCACACAGTTGATGATGCTGTGGACCCCAGCAGACTGAGCCAAAGAGCCATGATGCCTCTTTGGACCTGGAGTCACCACAAACACCCACACCTGTTGCCCTGCACCACTAGACCCCAGATCATGGCATACTCCAGTGTGCCCCCACACACAAGTGAAGGTCTTTTCTAACTGAAGTCAGTCCATAAAGTGTGGAAGATGTGACTGCTTCTTCAAATATGCACATACCTACACAAGGTTATAGGAATCACAAAGAATCAAGGAATCAAAGCACCACCAAAGGAACGTAGTAAACATTCAGTAACTGACCCCAAAGAAATGGAGATACATGAATTACCCAACAAAGAATTCAAAATAATTGTTCTAAAAATGCTCAGAGAGCTACAAAAGGACACAGATATACAACTTAACAACATCAGGAAAACAACATAAGAACAAAACAAGAAGTTGAACAAAGAAATAGAAAAAAAAGAACCAAGTAGAAATTTTGGAGCTGAAGAATACAATGACTAAACTGAACTGAAGAATTTATTGAGAGCCTTAACAGCAGACTTGATCAAGCAGAAGAAAGAATCATTGCACTTGAAGACATGGGACTTAAATGGCATGTTAGATGTCTACACAGAAACATATAGAACATTCCATCCAAAATCAGCAGAATACTCATTCTTCTCAAGTGCAAATGAAACATTCCCTATGATAGATCATATGTTAGGCCACAAAACAAGCCTTAATAAACTTAAGAAGACTGAAATCATATCAGGCATCTTTTCTGACCATATGGGTATGAAACTAGAAATCAATTACAAGAAGAAAACTGGAAAATTCACAAATATGTGGAGATAAAGCAACATGCTACTGAACAACCAATGGGTCAAAGAATAAATCAAAAGAGAAATCAAAAATACCTTGAGACAAATGAAAATGGAAATGCAAGATACAAAACTTAAGGGATGCAGCAAAAGCAGTTCTAAGAGGGAAAGTCACAGTGATAAACACCTATATTAAGAAACAAGGAAAAGCTAAAATACAGAATCTAACTTCACACCTCAAGGAACTAGGGTTAAAAAAGAACAAAGTTCAAAGTTAGCAGAAGGGAGGGGATAGCAAAGATCAGAGTAGAAATAAACAAAATGGAGAATAGAAAAACAATAGAAAAGATCAACAAAACTAAGAGTTGGTTTTTTGAAAAGATAATCAAAATTGATAAACTTTTAGCTAGACTATCAAGAAAAAAGAGAAAGGACTCAAATAAGTAAAATTAGAAATGAAATAAGAGACATTACAACTGATACCACAGAAATATAAAGGATCATAAGAGACTAATATGACCAATTACATACCAAAAAAAAATAGAACAACCTAGAAGAAATGAATAAATTTGTAGAAACATACAACTTACCAAGACTGGATTAAGAGTAAAAATCCTGAACAGACCAATACAAATAAGGGGATCAAAGGAGTAATCAGAAACCTCCCAACACAGAAAAGTCCAGCACCAGATGGCTTCACAGGTACCAATTCTTATCAAACTTTTCCCCAAAAAACTTAAAGAGGGAACACTCCCAAGTTCACTTTTTTGAGGCTAGCATTACCCTGATACCAAAGCCAGATAAGGATACTATAAGAAAGTACAGGCCAATACCCTGATGCATGTAGATACAAAAATATTCAACAAAATACTAGAAAACCAGAGGGCTTCCTTGGTGGCGTAGTGGTTGAGAATCTGCCTGCCAATGCAGGGGACACGGGTTTGAGCCCTGGTCTGGGAAGATCCCACATGCCGCGGAGCAACTGGGCCCATGAGCCACAACTACTGAGCCTGCGCGTCTGGAGCTTGTGCTCCGCAACAAGACAGGCCGCAACAGTGAGAGGCCCGCGCACCGCAATGAAGAGTGGCCCCCACTCGCTGCAACTAGAGAAAGCCCTTGCACAGAAACGAAGACCCAACACAGCTAAAAATAAATAAATAAATTAATTAATTTTAAAAAGAATACTAGAAAACCAAATTCAATACACATTAAAAGGATTATACAACATGATTAAATGGAATTTATTCCTGGGATGCAAGAATGATTCAACATATGCAAATCAATAGATGTGATAAACCACATTAAATTTTTTTAAATTAATTAATTTTTTTGTTTGTTTGTTTGGCTGCGTTGGGTCTTCATTGCTGCATGCGGGCTTTCTCTAGTTGTGATGAGCGGGCGTTACTCTTCATTGTGGTGCGCAGGCTTCTCATTGCGGTGGCTTCTCTTGTTGAAGAGCATAGGCTCTAGGCACATGGGCTTCAGTAGTTGTAGCATGCAGGCTCTAGAATGCAGGCTCAGTAGTTGTGGCACATGGGCTTAGCTGCCCTGCGGCATGTGGGATCTTCCGGGACCAGGGCTCGAACCCGTGTCCCCTGCATTGGCAGGCAGATTCTTAACCACTGTGCCACCAGGGAAGTCCCAAACCACATTAATTAAATGAAACACAAAAATCATATGATCATCTCAATAGGTGCAGAAAAAGCACTTGACAAAATTCAATATTCTTTCATAATAAAAACTCTCAACAAACTGGGAACATATCCAATATAATAAAGGCCACATGTGACACACCCATAGCTAATATCATCGTCAATGGTGAAAGACTGAAAGCTTTCCCCTAAGATCAAGAACAAGACAAGGGTGCCCACTCTCACCACTTCTTGTCAACATAGTACCGGAAGTCCTAGCCAGAGCAGTTAGGCAAGAAAAAGAAACAAAAGGCATCCAAACTGGAAAAGAAGAAGTAAAATTGTCTCTGTTTGATGGTAATATGAAACTCCTAAAGACTGAACCAAAAAGCTGTTAGAAGCAATTAAATGAACTCAGTAAAGTTTCAGGACAAAAAAATCAACATACAAAAATCAGTTTATTTCTATATAGTAACAATGAACTATACAAAAAAGAAATAACAAAAACAATCCCATTTATGATAACACCAAAAACAATAAAAATACTTAGGAATAAATTTAACCAAAGAGATGAAAGATCTATACACTGAAAACTATAAGATGCTGATGAAAGAAATTGAAGGAGACACAAATAAATGGAAAGATATCTTGTGGTCATGGATTGAAAGAGTTAATATTTTTAAATTGTCCATACTACCCAAAGCCATCTATAAATTCAATGCAATTCCTATCAAAATTTCAATGGCATTTTCCACAGAAATAGAAAAAACAATCCAAAAGACCCTAAACGGCCAAAGCAATCTTGAGAAAGAATAAAGCTGGAGGCATCACACATCCTGATTTCAAACTATATTACAAAGACATAGTAATTAAATCAGTATGGTACCAGCATAAAAACAGACACATAGATCAATGGAACAGAATTGACAGCCTAGAAATAAACCCATGTATATATTGTCAACTAACATTTGACAAGGGATTCAAGAATGCTTAATGGGGAAAAGATTATCTCTTTAATAGATGATGTTGGAAACACTGGATATCCACATGCAAATGAATGAAAGTGGATCCCTATTTTATAACACTCACAAAAATTAACTCAAAATGGATTAAGGACATAAATGTAAGACCTTAAACCATAAAACTCCTAGAAGAAAACGTATGGGAAAAGCTCCTTGACATTGGTCTTGGTAATAATTTTTTGGATACGACATCACAAGTATAAGCAACAAAAGCAAAAATCAACAAGTGGAACTACATCAAACTAAAAAGCTTCTTCCAGGCAAAAAGAAACAACACGATGAAAAGGCAACCTACAGAATGGGATAAAATATTTGCAAACCATGTATCTGATAAAGAGTTAATATCCAAAACACATAAGGAACTCATACAACTCAATAGCAAAAAAACAAATAATCCAAATTTTAAAATGAGCAAAGGACCTGAACAGACATTTTTCCAAAGAAGACATACAAATAGCCAAAAGGTACATGAAAAGGCACTCAGTGTCACTAATCATCAGGGAAATGCAAATCAAATCCACAATGAGATATCACCTCACACCTATTAGAATGTCTATTATAAAAAAAAGACAAAAATGTCAATGTTTGCTGTTTTCTATTTCCTCAACCATGTTTTTGATTGTGGAAGGCAACAGGAGAAGAGAATCAGCTCAACAGCAAGATTGGCTTGTAGGACATCAGCACATGAAAGCTGAATTGATGTCCGTGGCTCTGGAAAGGCTGTGAGTTCTCCTGTTTCCTTTTGCATCACCAGCATGTCTGTCACAAGGTCAGCCCTTTCCAGAAGCAGTTATAAAAGAGGGTTTGCAGAAGCTGATTTTTTTCTCTCTCCAATTTTCATTCCAAACAGGAGTAAAAATATCTTACACCATAACAACTAACTGATTGAACACAATAGTATGGTTTTATATGCATTATCTTATACAACGCTTACAAGAAACTTATGAGGCAGGTACAATTAATATTCTTATTTTGTAAATGGAAAAAATACTGAGACTCAGATAACATTTCATGGGTTCACTCCCACTGATGAATGCATAAGCATGTAGGGATGGCCATGGCTGTTAATTTACAAACCTATGACAAATGCGTAGTGATGTTTTACAGGAATTACATATATCTCAAAGCACTGGTTTACTTCACATTATTAAATTAGGTTTAGAAAATTCTACAACATCTATTTTCAACTTAATACAGCTCATAATAGTGTTTATAAGAATTGCACTTGTTTCTGAGTACTACTTACTTACTTGGTGACTTCTACACATTGTTTTGAGCATTTGCTTAAAGGTTTAAAAGTTTTTTAAAAAAATACATGAGCATGGTTAAATGATCTTAACTGTAGAGGAAATGCTTGTGAAATAGTAGAGAAGCAATAAGATAGAGACCCAAACCATCAGAGAACACCAAAGAATGAAAGGAAAAGTCAGATACGGGGTAAGAAGAGCAACATGATGTGAAATTTATCACAGACAAGTTCCAGGTGAGAATAGCCAATGAGCAATAATTAGTCCGGAAAAGCCCTGACTTAGGGAATATGAATTCTAAATGTGAGACCACAACATGAAACATTAAGAATAGGAGTTAAACTCGTTGCAGATACTCACTAGAGGCCATCATGATGGAAAGGTTTTACCTGACCCTGGTGTGAGAACACCCACAAGAGCTGTTTATGCATGAAGTAACAAAAATTACAGAGATCCTGCTAGTGAGTCCACTTCACAATGACTTTCAAATCAAAGACACTACTTCTGGTCCTTGGCTTCTTTCAACGTTCTATCTAAGAAAAATACAACTTTATTATGTTTGTAAGAAAATAGATGAACATTTAAAATAAACTAAGGCCTGACCTAATATTTTCCCATTATTCTCTATTACTTCTTGTCTTATTCAAAGTTACTAACTCAGCTATTCAGTGTCATACAAAATGAAGACCTCCAGAAATTGCCAGGTTCAATTCAACCTTCCCTGCCAAGGGGTCAACTTGATCTTATTAGCACACTGTATTACACAGGAACAAGAATAAAAGTCATAAAACATCATTACAAGGCAACTAGCAAGATTTTTAAAGACCTCAGAGAGATGTGAGCAATATCTTATTACTGTATATACCTGCCACCTTTGCATTCAGATGGCGGTAGAAACCCCAGGATGAGTGTTTAAAGAGGTCAAGAGTAGGGCATAAGAAGGAATCAGGCAGATTGGCTGAGTGAAGCCATTAGCAAAGGGTGGTCAAGTGTTAGATCATCTATCCCTCTGAACAGCCTGTTCTACACTGTTCAAAGTACTTACAATCAGTTATTTTAATTAACCTGCAAAACAGTTTCCTGTGGACTAGGTTGGAGAGGAAATTATTGTAAAAGTATATTTAAAACTGTTAAATTCAGCTGCAAAGGTTAATTATCATAATTTTACAAATGAAGAAACTGAGACAAACCCTGTTTTAACTCCTGGCTCTGTGCTCTTTTCACACCATCCCAGTAACTCCCTACCAGGAACAAACTTGGCCCTCTACATCTTGGCAATACACATCAAAAAACCCCAAGCAGATTGTTCTAAGGTAGAAATCATGGATATATGTAAAATTTACCTAATGAGCCCACTGAAGAACTGTTGAAGGCAAAAGATCAGAGCTAATATATATATCTACCAAAGATGGCAAATTAAATTACATGGGGAAATGTCATGGTGGTAGGAAAAGAAAATATGCACATATTGGAAAAAAAGTAAAGTGTATAAATGTAATACTGTATATCAAATTGGCAGTAAAATCAATGCACATGCATACTCTTAAATATATATTTATTAACTTAGCTCTGTCATAAGCAACAGTAACATCAACAGTAGCATTTCTGCTCACAACCAAATCTCATGTGAGCACCCTTAGTACCAAGATTTTCGTCTCTAATACTATTCTCCCTTAAAACGAACCAGGATTCTTGGAGGATAGTTGACTCCATAATTTGGGGGCAGGAAAAATTATGTTGGGTTGAAACATCAGGTTGTTGCCAGAAATCAAGGATGCAATGATAGTAGTGTTTAGAGGACAAAAGAAACCATATAAAGGAGCTTCCCCTGAACAGGTTGTGGACATTTAAGCATCCAATAAGAAGTGGTAATTAACCATAAATAATGGTTATTAGAACAGTTAAGACTGTAAAAGTCTATGAGTTCATAGTAGAGCTGAAAAATAAATGCTAATTAAAAGTGATAAAAATAATATAGTTGCCATACAGAAGAATAAAGTTTCAATTTACTTTGTTATTAATTTAATAAGTAGAAAGGTATTGATCTATACAGGTTTTTTAAAATTACATACTGTAATATATAAATGTTGTGTGTATATATATGTATATGTATTTTTCTATCCTATTAGCAGGGAGAAGTTTACAAAAACTTGTTGAATGAATGAAACAATTCCCCCAAATATACAATAGAATTTACTTGTTTTCTAAATGTGATTTTTGCCATTATCCTATAGCCAAATTACTCTCATTATATATATCTGGAAGGATATTTTCTGCAGGTTTTGTTTGGGTCACAAATTCCTAGCTATATCTCATGGAGAGTACCTGATCTTGTTAGAGCCTCACTTTACCCAGAGAAAAAAATTTTATAGACATATAACACCATTGACCAGCAGATGGCTCCACAGAGCAATAAAAATCACTTGAAATGATTTAAGGTTGCTATATCTGCAAATCATTAGTGCTGGAAATCTTTGGTCTTTATGAACTTATCCACAAAATGAACTTATCTACAATACAGAAATAGAGTTACAGATGTAGAAAACAAACTTATGGTTACCAGGGTGTAAGGGGGGGAGAGGGGGGATAAATTGGGAAATTGGGATTGACATATACATACTACTATATATAAAATAGATAACTAATAAGGCCCTACTGTATAGCACAGGGAACTCTACTCAATACTGTGTAATGGCCTATATGGGAAAAGAATCTAAAAAAGAGTGGATATATGTATATGTACAACTGATTCACTTTGCTGTACACCTGAAACTAACACAACATTGTAAATCAGCTATACTTCAATCAAAATTAAAAGAAGAGAGAAATAAACTATTCTGTTAAGCTATTTAAAAAATCATAACAACTTTGACTAGTATAAAAGAAAATATTTAATTTGCTAAATTAACCTAGGCAAGTTAAATGTTTTGAGAAAATTTTAGAAACAAATATCATTCAAGAAGTTCCTCATGAAATTGTTATTGTCAATTTCTACTTCAAAATTAACCCATACTTTTACAAAAGTAGCTCAACACAGATATCTAGACCAAATCATATGGAATTAATTGCTGCTTTTAAGTACCATCTTCTAAATAATGTAAACCAAGGTCAGGAATATTCAGCAATGTTATTTATTCAGATCTAAAAAGTAATGTGATGTCTAGAAAAATAAGTGTACCAAAATCTCTTTTATATAAGTCTTATATGACTTTTTATTTAAAAAATACAAAGTAAGTAATATAGAATATAAACTTCATTCTGAAAAATCTTTCCAGGAATAAATATACACATCATGACATATCTTAAAGAGAGATAATAATTTCCCTTAACATTCTTATGCACTATGATTATTTTATAATCATAGTTTATTATTAGTTTATTATTTTATAATCATAGTTCCAGGGATAATAAAAAGTAGCCATTATTGTCTCTAGATTTTAATTGCAGTCCATACTGTTTTATTCATTCATTCATTCAAATAGCTAATATTTATGGAATAATTGCTATGTGCTAAGATTGCTTTTTGTTTGTTTGTTTTGTTTTGTTTTGGCCACAGTGTGCAGCTTGTGGGATCTTAGTTCCCCAACCAGGGATGGAACCTGTGCCTCCTGCAGTGGAAGTGCCAAGTCCTAACCACTGGACCACCAGGGAATTCCCTAAGTATGCTTTTTTAGTCACTTTACTTGTATGAATTCATTTAATTCTCAAAGCAAGTCTATGAAGCAGGTGTCATTATAATCCCATTTTATAGATAAGGAAACTGAAGCAGAGATTAAATAACTACTTCCAATTCAGACAGGTAACAAGTGGCAAATTCAAACTCTGGTGGTTTCGTTCCAGTTCTGCTGGTCCTCTATGCATTCATTTATCAGAAAATATTTTTGGAGGCGCCATGGAGTATGCACTACTCTCTAGATGTCATACAAAAATGTATGCACAAGCCCCATCTCAGGGGTGGGGTGGGGGCCATAAACTAGTTAATGAAAACAATCACATTTGCACTAGTACGAAGCTTTATAGTTTACAAAAGTATGTTCAAACATCCATGAATATTACATAACTCTTTAAGAAAGCACTGCAAAAAAAAAAAAAAAGAAAGCACTGCAGAAGATGGTGCAAGCTAGTATGTAATAAAACAGCACATTAATGGTACAGTGATTTAATCATATAGGCAGGTAAGACAGAGGATGTCTGTGGACTAGAGTAGGCAGGTATAATTTAATGAAAGTGGTGGGTTTTGAGCTGGGCCTGGACAGTGGGGGAGGATTTGGTGGGCAGGGTGGAGGTGAGGAGGTGGTATTCTGGCAGCCCCAGGGTTGCAGAGCCAATAAGGAGACCTGATTAGAAATAACCCAAGGCAGTTGGGGGTTGTGGGAGATAAAGGTGGAAAAGTAGGTTGGGGACAGACTTTGGACAGCTTTGATATAGGAATGTCAGGGACTACAAGGGCAAGTAGTTGGTAAGTAACTAGTAACAACCCAGCGTGTTCCAGGGAGCTTATTTAGCTGCTAAAGGTCACTACTGCATTTGCAGTGGAACTCTTAAGAGTTGAAAATACCATTCCAGTTGTTAAAGATTCTGCAATTGTCTATGTCGTTTACTGATTAATAAACATTTCAGTAATGTTTATGAAGTATCCTGAAAAAACCAGAGCTACTTGATTTATGTATCTATGGTAATACTGTTTCATAAAAATTAATACTTATTTGCCTTATTTATGATGCTTTTATACTAATTTGTGTATTTTTAAATTCTCCTCTGCACATACTGAGCCTTTATCATTCTGCCCCCATCCCCTTCCTCTCTCTCTCTGTCCCTCTCTCTCTCAACAAAAGAAATTGGTCACAGTAAAACTTATTAACACAGGAGTAATGGATATATATATATATATATATATATATATATGATTTTAAAAGTTTTGAGTTTCCGTGACAAGATAACCAGTCAGTTCAATCAACTGTGTGAAAAATAATTAGTGAAAAGTGTTGCCCAGAATTGTTTAGAAATGACCGGATCAATGATTAGTTAAGTGATTCAATCAGAAATATATGTTAGTTGACAACATTGCAGAACACCCACAAACTTTTGAAAGGATTAGGTGGCCAGCCTTTAGAGCAAAGGTTCCAAATATGAGTTATTGAGATACCTTATGATCTTTCTCTGATGTGGATGCAACTTCCTTTATCCCTCCTGTTTCATATTCCGCTCAAGCATTTTAGGAGATGTACTTATTGTTTAAATGAAAGGATATCAAAATCATTTTTGACTTGAGAATTTTACTCTAAATAAAGTGGGTAATAAATACCCTTGGCATTACAAATCACAACTTGGAAGCCTTCAGGGAAGCAGGAAATAATTTCATTTTATTATCACCCATCTCTGTAAACTGAAAATGTGTCAAAGCATAAAACCTTTGGGATCTGATTCCATTTGCTGACAGAGCCTAGTTGTCCTAAATAATTTGTACTCGAATTTCTTCACCTTTAGGAGTGGAAAGTATAGAAAAAGAAGTAAGATGGAATTCTGAAAACTTGGTTCAAATCTACCAACTGTGTAAGAAGCATAGTTGAAATGTACCAGGTACATATTAGTTATCATTGTTGGAGAGAAAAAGGAAAAGTGACCTTTCTGAGATCAATAACAAATAGATTTTTCAATTTTAGCCTTTGAAACCTAGATATGAAAAGGCAGGAAAAACACTGATTATATTGAGAAGGGTTCAACTTCCGTCTGAGCAAAGGTTACAAAGTTCTGAGAAAGGGTGAAATAGAGAGGAAAAAAAATAAGAAAAAGAGGAAGAAAAAATAAGAAACAAGGACACAGACAAACCAGGAGTGAAATTTTCAGAAACACCAACCTACAGAGTTGCAGATTCAAAAAATAAATAAAAGTGTAAATGATTGGGGTGCTACTTTATTTCTTTTGCTTATCTTATTTCTTCTCCTTTTATTGATATGAATGTGGGAATGAGAAACCCAAAACAACAGAAGAGAGGTATGAATGAAGGAGGAATGGAGACAGTGAAATACCAGAGCACTTACTTTCTCATTTCTATCTCCTACAATTTATTTAAATATTTCCTTCTAAGACTATACGTATCCTAAATACATATCATTCAATATATATCCTTTTTTAACTTTTTCATTAAATTAAAGATGAGACATATTTAGAAGATTTAAGGTAAGGGTTGCCAGATAAAATACAGGATGACCAGTTATATTTGAATTTCAGATAAGCAATGAATACTTTTTTAGTATAAACATGTCCCAAATATTGCATGGGACATACTTATACTAAAAAATTATTTGTTGTTTACCTGAACTGGGCATCCTGTATTTTTATTTGTTAAATCTGGTAGCCTTAGGAAAGAGCCACTAGTCTTAATAGAGGTAGATCATCCTTTGTTTAATCCAATTTATCAATATCCCCTACTTAAAATTTTTTTTTAATTGAAGTACAGCACATGTACAAAAAGAACACTTATCTTCAGTGTACAGGTCACTGAAGATTCACAAAATGAACATACCCATGTAGCCAGCACCCAGGGCAAAACCCAGACTGTTACCAGCCCCCTGGAGGCCTCCCTTGTGCTCCTTTCCCTCCACTAAGAATAATTACTGTCCTGACTTCTAACAGTAAAGACTAGATTTGCCCATTTCACCACTCTTTCTACTTAGGGTTGTTGGCCTCATCCTTATATTCTAAGAAGGTTTCCATCTACTTGGCAGAAACACAGACCCATGGTACTAGGTTAAATGTCCAGTTGACTGAATATAGTTGAGGTTAAGGAAGAACACACCTGCCTCCATATATTAAGTGAATTCTCTAGGAAGTGTATTTATCCAAAACCCTACAGGATAGAAGGTGGGCAGAACCTTCCGGGGAACCTAGGAGATAATACTTCCAGAGGAACCAGGAGATAACAAAGGCAGAAATCCAGAAGTCATGAGTCTTCCAGGATATGGTAGCTTATGCACTTTTGGCTAGGAGAGACTGAGGACCAAACAGGTGATTTGGTTGGTGGTATATTTAACAGAGAGATAGTAAGAACTAAGCATTCAATACACTCCCCCATGCAGAGCTTCTTGAAGGTGATCTTATAAGTCACTGTCCCCCCAGCAAGGACTGCCCAATAGCAGTGTTCATCTGCACTGGCATAGCTTTTTTGCATAAGGTTTTTCCATGAAGCCTCCAAATACCTCTGAGTCTGTAACTCCCTCAATCTGTAGAGAGGATACTGGTCCCATTCTACCAGAATGCATCATAATCATTCCCATAACTAAAGACAGGGGATCAAAACCTAGAAGAAGACCCCTTCCCCTTCTCTCCAGTAGTGCTGGGAAAGATGGCCACAGGAATTGAGCCTTAAGAGACAGTGTGATCACCTCCAACAGGACCTTTATATGCACCAGCCTGGAAAAGATGGAGGGTCCAGGGACTCACTGAGTTCACTAAATATCCCCCAAGTCTTCTTTGGAGCTGAGCCCATAGGGCTGAGTCATTTTATGAGAGCCGTGGCATGAAGAACTGGAAGTATATGACATGGCTGGCCAAGGATCCTTCTCCAGTTGGAATCTGAGGATAGGATTACTAGTGATTCAATCTAGGAAAGACCTTCAGATATTTGACTGGGTGGTGCCATAAAGTTTGAATAGTTTCTGAGCAGCAACATTCCAGGCAAAAGGGAGGCACTGACATTCTCTCTGCCTCTCCAACCAAGTTCAAAACCAAGAAGGCAAAACATGGTACTTCCATTTCCTATCACTGTATTCCTTCCCTACCTAGTGCACAGTCTGTCCTGTTACAAATACAATGAAAGAAGGATGTCTGATATGATATCACTTATATGTGGAATCTAAAATACGACACAAATGAACATATCTATGAAACAAAAACAATCTCACAGATATAGAGAACAGACTTGTGGTTGCCAAGGTGGGGGTGGAGGAGGGAAGGACTGGGAGTTTGGGATTAGCAGATGCAGGCTATTATATATAGGATGGATAACCAACAAGGACCTACTGTATAACACAGAGAACTATATTCAGTATCCTGTGATAAACCATAATGGAAAAGAATATGAAAAAGAATATATATATATGTATAACTGAGTCACTTTGCTATACAGCAGAAATTAAACATGACACTATACTTCAATAAAATAAAAAAAAGAAGGATGTCTGTTTGCAGTATTGTTCATAATAGCAAGAAAGTAGAACACTAACTATCTAACAATGGGACCTTGATTAAATACATTATGCTACATCCCAAACAATGTAATCTTATCCAGTCTTTAAAATGACATTGTAGAAGAAAATGTAGTAGCAGTCATAGTAGCCAAAGCTAGTCCTATAAAGCCTAAACTACCTGCCGGGTACTGTTCTCACTACTTGGCAAATGTTGACTCACTTAAATATTCACAGCAACTATGTGAAGTAGGAACCATTTTTCAGATGAGGAAACTGAAGTACCTTTATCAATTAAAGGACATGCATGCCCAAGGGTCACACAGTTAGTAAGTACGTAATGACACAGGAAAATGTTAATCATTTATCAGTAAGGGAGAAAAGCCAGATTAAAAAAACCCAAAAAAACAAAAAACAAAAATGGTTTGAAAAGTATGATTCCAATTCTATATCAAACATTTTAAAAATCATATGACTATACATGCAAAGAAAAATTATTGTAATGATATGTGCCATAGTGTTAACAATGAGAGGTCAGAGTTTAAGTGATTCTTAATTCCTTCTTTATAATTTTCTGTATTGTCCACATTTTCTGTAATAAACAGTTATTGACTTCTTTAATGAGGAAAAAATTCTTAAAACAAAACCGTCTCTTGGTGAAATCAGCTCAACAATTGTGACCTTTATGCAAGGCCTCCCGGTGTGAAGCTGTGGAGAGCAGTCGTATCATATGGAAAATGTTCAACCAACATGCCCAGATCACATCATGCCAACCATTCTGCCTCAGAGAAAAGCGAGCTTCAAACTTATAAATGCATAAATCCAGTGCATGGGAGGTGATCTCTGTAGAGCACCGAACAGATGTTAGAATGTTGAAGCTGGCAGTGACCTCAAGCTTCTTGAATCTACCCCCTCATTTGGTAGAGACTGAGGCTTGAGAGGCTACCCGTAGAAAGATGGTTAACTGGGAGGCCCTTATAGAAAATGGCATTAGCCTTAAGAAGCAGAACTCAGCAGGAAATTTCACAAATTTAGCCACAAAGATTTCATGATAATAGCAAGAGGGCATTTGAGGTTCTTATCTTCATGTGGTCAGAGAAATTTGCCGGAAGAGAGCCCTGTGAATGTATTGCAGCAAAGATTCGTGCATGTAACTTGGGAGAGTTCAAAATTAGCTGTAACTGAGAAGAATCTGCTGCAGATGATGACATGGACACGTAGCCTTCTTCTCCCAGGGCTGGGTTACAGACTTTCAGTGTCTCCCTGTAGGTGCCAATGGAGGTAACCCAGAGTTCTTAGACTTCCAGTCTAGTCTGGATTTCCTGAGGGAAGGGTAAATTGGAAAACCAAGAGTCTCCCACCCAGCCCCACCCTCCCAAGACATCATGGTGACTCATGTGAGGATAGTGGAGAGGGCTGACAATCTCTAAGCAACATGGTTTTTCAAAGTTTGACCTTTCCAAGGGCTACTCCCAGGAACAGGGCCAATCAGTGAGTCCTGCCGGTACAGCAGCCCCTCCTAGCAGCTCCCCTCCCAGCTCGGTGTCTTCCAGTATCTCTTGCTGATTCCAGATCTTGGGTCTCTCTTTGGCTCACTGATGATGTACCACCTCTAGAAGGCAGCTCAAAGCAGGGCTCTCACTGAGTTCTGGAATGATAGCACTTCACAGATTTTAAAGACACTGTTCCAAATGTCCTGGAGTACATTAGTGAAACAAGCCTACACTCTTTCACAGAATGTCACAATTTTCACTGCCTTCCCAAGCCATTTGCACAACTCCAGGAGTCTTGTGTACAGACCAAATATGTACACCAGTATTTAAACTAAACAGAACTATGTGATAAGAGTTGCTAGACTTACAAAGAAAGAACTGAGAGGTTTCAAAGGGAAGGTTGTTTCCAGCTGAGGTAGTGAACAAGGCATTCTTTGAGGGATGGCCTTTGAGCTGGGCCTAAAGGTGGACCCATATAAGAAGAGGGGCAGCAGGACAGGGATACCCAGACAGTGGGAAATGTCTGAACAAAATTTTGGAGCTGTGAAAGAATGAGTCATAGCACAGCAAAATGAAAAGTCATGTTTTCTAGGATAGAGGTGTCCCGTAGCCAAGCCAAGAACTGAGAAGAGAACCATATTTCATCAAATCTAAGATGGCATGATTGCCATGAATTGTAAGATGCACTCTGATTTCAGAGATGTTTTCATTGTTTTAAAAAAATGTGTCTTAGAACAGATGAAACACAGTTAGCTGGGGTCATATTATAAAAGGTCTTGAAAATCAGATAAGAAGGGTAAATGGCAAGGAAGGGGGAGCCCTGGAAAGCTTTTGAGTGGGGGTGTGATATTATGCTTTATGAAGATTGCTCTAGTTTCTGCAGGGAGGCCAAGGTAGGCTATGTTGTGCTAGAGCTACTGCATTAGTTCAGGACCAAGGAAGCTAGAGGGGCAGTAGTGGGAACGCAAAGGGTCAGACATGAGATATTTCCAAGGAAAACCCAAGTGAGTCAACCACACAGACACTGTGAGTGAGAGAGGAGTCAAAGACGAGTTCCAGATGGGTAATGAGGAAGAATGTGCTATGCCTATCATATTTTATGTTTCCAACTTATTATGTTTTCTTCTTGCATATTTTTTCCTTTCCTGATTTTGGCTAGATGGTAGTTTTCGTAATTCTTTTTCTCCCCTATCTAGTGTTTTAAAAGTTTTTATTCCCATCTTTATATTAATAATATTTGCCCTTGCATATTTAAGCCTACATTTTTATGTTAACATAAAAAATTAAGAGCTACTCATTCTCAAACAGAATGGAAGATTTAACTGGTTTTTCTCTCTTCCATCCTCATCCCCACCCCTTTCAGGCTTTGTTCATATTATCACATTTGGAATTTTATTTGGGTGCTAGATTCAGGCACATTTCATATCTAGTTATGAGGGTTATTTAATTATGCTATGCAAAATACTCCCCCAAAACAGGATCAATTTCAAGCCATCAAAAATATATTAAAACTTATGGAAACTTCTACCCCATGGCCTGCAGTGAATTTCAGTTTATGGTCCATGTTGTGCTAATTCCTAACAATTCCTAACTACCTGTAAATTGTTTTAATTTTCAATACTGCTGTAATTTCTATTTCCCTAAGTTTTATTTTAGCTTTATTGCTCTTAAAGCTCTCGTGATTGAATTAGCATGTTTCCTATTCTTACTTTAGGATGCATGCTTCTAGAATAAAGTGTGCAGTTTTAATTGCTGCACCTTAAGGAAATCATGGGAGATATTCAGAAGGAACAGAGAAATACAATAAAATGTGTGAAGAGAAAGGGCTGCTGCTGAGTAGGGACCAACAACAATCATGAGGGATATTAACTTTGGGAAAGAAATGACTTCGGGGGCATATGTTAAGGCTTTTGAAATCAAGAGGCAAAGATCAGGTGAATCTACTGATAGAATCCTTACACTAATATTAGAACATTTTATGAAACTTTTAAGAAATAGATATAGCAAAAAAACTTAAAGCTGTTGAGTTTCACAAGAGGTAGTTTTGCTAAGCACCTTCTTTCGCCTCTTCAGATCTAAGTTTTATCCTTCTCTGCCCTGCTCTGGCCCTGGGAGAATGACTAACATGGACAGCATCAACAAACTCCCTTGACTTCTGGCCAGGGTTGGGTTTGGCGAGTGCAGTGGTGATGAGAGGCACTGGGGCAGGAGACTGGAAGATGGAGGGGAGTGACGTTGGGGTATTTGTTCCCCAGTTCCCTCTCTACCAAGGTGTGCAGGGTTGGCTGAGTCTATCCACTGAAGGCTATCACTCTTGTCAGCTCTCTCCGTACTCTTTCTGAGTTCTGGGAAATGCATCCTCCCTTGCCCAGTAGACTTATGGGCAGTATCAGCTCCCCATTGTGCTAACCCCAGATACTGCATTGTCCCTTGCTGATTTCTGTAAACCTTGCCCATACCTTGTAAATAGTGCCTTTACTAACTTCCTTCAATTACCTACATGGAGTATGCCATCCATGTCCAGACCCATGCTGGACCCTGACTGACACATTATTGCACCTAGAGATCCCTGCACCTAAGAAATAGTAAGAGTAGAAAACACAAATGTGAAAAAGTGACCATGGATAAAAGAGATGACCCTGACTTTGGGAAACAGGCCACTATTATACCATTTTGAGACAGTATTATTGGAGCCAGGGGACACCTGTTGGGCTTAGAGTTTGAGTGGATGTAGGCTTTTTCTTTTAGAGAATGGATATTTCCACCATCAGTAATCTTGAGAAATGGATAATCTCCATGTAGGAAATAAAGTGAAACCATGGACTGTGGAAGGAGGGGCACATCTCTCTGGATTAGGGATCCATTTGGCCCTGGACTTTGAAGTATGAAGAAGCTTTGAGCAGGCTTGTGCTGGCAGTGAGCTATCTTCAGGGCAGCACCATCATCAAGCTTTTGTTTTTGTCAGGAACGGCAGTAGATACAACAGCAGCTCAGAGAAGAAAATAACAAGCACTTGAGGCCTTGGGGTAAGGAACCCCTAGCCTGCAAAGACCTTGTATCTGCTTCTTAGCCACATGAAAAAGCAGGAAGCATTATCGGGATGTTCTCTTTGGACCAAAGGAAAAAGTTTTTTTTTTTCTGAAGCTGAAGTGAGGGCAACAGTGGGCACTGGTGGGGAGAACTAAGTCCATGACAGCAGAACGTTCCTGAAGGTCAAAGCAGCAAGGAGAAGGCCAGAGGGGACACATGGAAAGCTCTCTCTCAGAGCTTTACATATAAAGTAGTACAAATAAAGTTTCAGATAATGTTGAGAGCCCTTTGAGAGAGGTGAATTTTCAGCAAACAGGCTGGTAGGAGAGAATGCTGTCATAATTTTGGTATAAAATGAAAGGATACTTTCCATTTTAAGTCATAGACTGCGAAGCTGGGAATATATGGATTATAGAAATAGCTTCTGAAGGGTCAGATAAACCCTATCTCTAGTGGACTGATAGTAGTTTACTGATGGACGGTGAAATACATCCCTGAGGATTGATACTGAAGAAACCAAGCTTCCCTTCCACAAAACTCCCTTTGAACTTCTGCTGGAGTCAGAATGCAGGATTAGGTGGGTATGGCAACATTCATGGACTTTGTTTTCATTGAGGTTCTGCAGTTCATTTTCCCTGTACTGGAGACAGAAATAGTTCTTGGAGTTTTCACAAGGTTGTTGTGATGCCCGATTCCTATTTTGGTTTAATGGAACTTAGAATCTCCTTAGGGGCCGAACCAACTCTCATTAGTCATATGAGCCTTGCATGTTTACTAAGAACTTGCCCTCCACTCTGGCAAGAAGCAAGGGCCCTGTGTGTCAGCTGAAAGGACATCACCTGACAATCTCTAATATAATGTGAAGCCTGGACTCAGCTTATATAAGCATTGTACCCAGGCATTATCTAAAAATATTGCTGTGAGTTATTAACTTGGATCAGATGCATTTCTCAAGCTTTTTATTTTTAATTTTTTAAAAAGTTATCTATTTATTTATTCATTTATTTTTGGCTGCATTGGGTCTTCATTGCTGCATGCAGGCTTTCTCTAGTTGCGGTGAGTGGGGGCTACTCTTCCTTGCTGTGCGCGGGCTTCTCATTGCGGTGGCTTCTCTTGTTGCGGAGCACGGGCTCTAGGTGCGCTGTGGCACTTGGGCTCAGTAGTTGTAGCTTGCAGACTCTGGAGCACAGGCTCAGTAGTCATGGCACACGGGCCCAGCTGCTCTGCAGCATGTGGGATCTTCCCAGACCAGGGCTCGAACCCATGTCCCCTGCACTGGCAAGCAGACTCTTAACCACTGCGCCACCAGCGAAGCCCCAACATTTCTCAAGATTTTTAAAACAAATCAAGAGTACCTTCATATATTAAGAGTTTTGTAACAGCTCAAGAAGATAATTACTGAGAAATGAATATCAACTCTCATATGAAGAATAATTTCTCCTGTCCTTGGAAAACGTTAATCGAACTTTAGGGGTCCAGCTAGCTTAGCATCTCAAAATGATAACCTGGGATAAAGAGAGATTGAGACTTCAGGTTTTAACATAAACTTTTCTATGAACCAAATCCTCCTGAATATGGTTACAGTCTGAAATGTCAGGCTCTCTCCTGTCTGGTACCACCAATTATGTATGACTGGGTTCAAAAATTCCACCTCAGGGACATTTTGTTTCTCCACAGGCACAAACATTACTCTCTGCCCAGGAATTTGTGACTCCTCCTCAAGCAGAAGTCTTTTTCCATGTGAGGGAGGGAGACTCCACGTAGTCTGATCTCCCTAATCTGTTCCCGTGACATCTAACCAAAGAGTGCATCTGCAGAGCTGCCTTGTCTCCCTGTCCTCTTCCTACCTTTCTGCTTAAACTTGAAGTAATCTCCAAGAGCATGTGACTCAAGCAGCATAGTATCAGGGATCAGGGCTGAACTATTATAGACATGGTGGCTTAGCAGCCGAGGAGCAGTTCCTCTAACTCAGGCTACCCAATGTTCTGAGGTTTCATTTTCTGGCAACCGTGCCACTCCGACTGTAATAGCTTTGTAATTCTGAGGAGTAATTCTGAATTACAACATGGCAAGATCCCCGATGGATGAGCTCATTTTCTGGGTACACTATTTGGGCACATTATCTCAACTATACTAACTTGAATTAAGACCTCCAAGAAAGAGGAGGGTTTTTGTTTCTAATTTATTCCATCTTAACTCTGTTATGGTTGTAATTCCATTGCACATCATGACTAGCACAGCTTGATCAAGCATGTGGTTCCAGGGATGGTGAAGTGTTTCCTACATCAAGAGGTCAGACATCCTAACACTGCCTTTTATTGGCACTGCAGTATAGGTGTGGGCTGTCTACCATTCAGTACCCACTATATCTTCAATATCAATGTCACAAAAGGAAATGTCTATGGGGACATTCAGAAAACTGAACATAGGCGTGGACTTTCAAAAGCCCAGTCTGTTTCTACAATAGGCAAATTAGATTAGTCTTTATACCAATTTGCCTACAGTAGAGTAACAGTTTTTGGGAAAATAAGTAGATGTCTTCTTATGTGATAATTAAATGGTAATTAATTTGCCAAAATTAGTCAAACATTCGAAGTATGGATCCTTATGCTGACAGGAAGAAAGGGCACAAACCTGACTTCCGGCAACTTTAGATTGTTTTTCAGATTTTTCTCGAAACAGATCTCATCAGAATTGCCTTCTTCCTTTAAGGCAATTCTCTTAATTGAGTTTGAGGTTAATTACAGTACAAATGTGGCCAAAGGGCAATAGATCTGCACTGACTGAAGCATCTCAAGGAATTCATGTGGCAAAAACTTAGCTGGAGTTGGGCTGATTTGAGTTTTCTTTTCCTGGTATTTTATGGAGACTGTGCTGATTGTTGTTTTGGTTCTGTCTGTACAGGAGCAGAGGTCAGGCAGCTAAAACACCTTTGCTGCCAATGACTCTGTGCCCTTTGATTCGTCAGAAAATTCTCTTTGGAGGTTCAGAGGGCTGTGCTCCTCCTGCTAAGATAACGTTCATTGCGTTAATGTCATGGGTTTTCCCTTTCAGAAGTAAAGGTAGGAAAACAGTTCGGCAATTTCTTAAAAGGTTAAACATAGAATTATTGTATGACTCAGCAGTTCCATTCCCAGGTATATAACCAAAAGAACTGAAAACAGATACTCAAACAAATACTTGTACATGAATGTTCATAGCAGCATTATTCACGATAACCAACAGGTGGAAACAACCCACCAATAGATGAAAGGATAAACAAATTATGGTATACACATGCAATAGAATATCATTCAGTCATAAAAAAGGAATGAAGTACTGATAATGGTACAATGTGGATGAACCTTGAAAACATTGTGTCAAGTGAAAGAAGCTGGATACAAAAAGTAACATACTATATGAATTCATTTATATGAAATATACAAAATAGGTAAATTCATAGGACAAAAAGCAGACTGATGGTTACCAGCACTTGGAGGTAGTTAGGTATGGGATTTCTTAATGGGGCAGTGAAAATATTTTGGAACTTGATATAGATGGTAGTTACACAATACTGTGAATGTACCAAATGCCACTGGATTGTTCACTTTAAAATGGCTAATTTTATGTTACATGAATGTCACCTTCAATAAATGTAAAACAGCACTTTATTCAATAATCTGCATTAAGTACTATTCAACTCAGAATATCCTTCAGTCCTAGGCAACAGGACTGTAAGCCATAGGTAGAGAAACAACTGTTCGCACCAGTTCCTGACTATGAGAAGCTACTTCAGCCACCTGGAATGTGCCAGACTCATAAAGAGAAGCCTGACAGTTCACCAAGGACAGAAATGATACCCAGTCCTCATATTTGTTGGCAGCTGCTTCAAAAGAGAAGAGCCATTCACCTCTCTGATGGCGACAGAGCTTGAGATTCCATTTTTTCATGCTTTACAAAAATGTATTTTCAATAGAAAATTGATATACTGTTTTTTTATGAAAAGAAATCTTGCAATTGGTGATCTGCAGAAGAAAAATGACCTATTTCTGCTCATACATTCGGCTGCATTTAAATTCTTAGTGCAAAGATAAAGCCAAGAATTCTCTGCTTCTCAGGGTCAGAGGTGTTAGAATTGCCATTCATCATAAAATCAGAGGGGCAACAACAATAAGTAAGTCTTTGGGAAACAGACCCACTGAGGGCTAGGGGGAAAGAAGAAGACAGTGTTACGGGGGTTTAGTAGTTGAGGGATGTCACATGAAGTGGTGATTATCTGTCCTCTTTTCCCAGAGGAAAGAGGAAATAAGCCTAAATGTACAGATGGGCTTCTATTCAGCATTAATATGTTCTTGCTGTAAGGATTAAAAGAGACTGAAATAAGACACTAAGGAGAGCTACCATGTTTCTTCAGGAGGTATTTAAACTCTGGGAAGCTGATGAATGGGATGAGCTGTGAAGTTACAGTTCCCTTCTCCGACTCTGGGGAAGCTGTAACACATCAGGATCTTTTTTTTTCTTTAGAGAAGGCAACTACCTGTCTGGTGTATTAATAGACCTCTCTACCTGTATCTAACATAATTCCTTCATGATTACTTTCTTGTCCTAACCTTAGTGGGGGTAAGGAGCAAAGATATTATCCAAAATATAATCTTTCAAACAGTTGAAGCTGATTGCAATAAGCTCAGCCCCACGCCAGATATTGATAAGTTTTTTATTCTCTGGGTAAAAGAATATTAGTTCTTAACTTGATCATCTGTGGCATTCTTATCATTATTTTAAAGCTCTTTATTGTAGTCTGAAATCACCTATCACCTATGATTGGGCAGCCTAACTTTAGAAAAGAAGCATAAGTGCTATCTAAATAAATATGCTAACAAACCCAGAATATATTTGAGTTGTTCACTCACTTGGTTCCAAGGATAGTGGCTATTGTTCTATTGGCCACAAAAATGCCCTTGTTTGGGAAAGGTTGGTGCGTGTGGTGCAGGGCCAAGCGGAGACCAGGGAGCAAGGAGGAGAAGCTATTGATGCACTGCCCCATGAAAATAAAATTTCCATTTTTAGAAAATAAAAACTGGCCCTGCAGCCAAGAATTCCTCAAACTAAATATTAAGGACTCAACTGGCCATGCCTTACTCTTTTTCTACTTTTATGTTTCACAAGGCCAAAGGCAAAGAAACAACGAATAGTTACTTACCACACAGAGCCAATCAGCAGTAGAACTGAAGTTAGAATTTAGGAGAACTTTATTGCCAATCTAGTGCTCAGTCTACTGAACTAGGTAGACTGCCCAAATTTGAAGCCAGTTAACATAATAAATATATTGTGATATTGTTCACGTAAGCACTCTGCAAAAAATATTTTGTAATCTCATTCTGGTAGTAATTTGATGTTTTGATCAAATTGACATCGCCACACTTCCTTAGGCATGAGATGTGTTGTAAGGACTTATTGCTTTATAAAGCAATAATGCAAAGCAAGACTGTAAACTTAAATATTTGAATAACAAGTAATTCTCATGATACTTGCATTTATTGCTTTTAATGGTCTTTATGGCACAGAGGTTATGGTGGTGATTTACTAGGTGTGAAGTCTCTGGATACCTCTTTGGTGGGGGAAAATGTCAGCCTGTAGATCAAAGTCACATGATACACTCAATTTTAGGATTCTAGTGTAAGAGCCTCAGATCAAAGGCTAGACTTGCTCCTATACTTTTCACTTTTCACCTTCCAGGAGAATTATAGTGCATCGCACTTTGGAGCTGCTAACAAAATTCTCAGCTAGATCTGAGTAATTGAGAAAAACAAATGGCCCGGAAAACAGGAAATAAAATACGATGAAATTTATTTTCAAATGGAAAATTGTAACTGGTTCTGAAGGGAGAAAAAAAAGAACATAATCATTAAGGGAGCAAAAGATAAATATGAAAAATGAAATGCAGCATTTGGAAAAGAAAGAAACAAGATGGGTTTATCTCAAAGCATATCTGAAATCCAATTTTTAAAATAGAATAATATAAATTCCAAGCACTCAGGACCAGTCCTCTTGGGTGAACAAGAACTTCAGGACAAAAGGTAGCCATGGAATACAGAGGCTCTGGCACACACCTGCTTTCTGTCACCATGGAGGAGTATAGTTCCATGTTAATCCTGGGGTTATAAACTTTTATAAGCATAACTCTGGGTAGGCAGTAGCCTTTAGCTCCATACAGGCCATTTGGAGGACACTTGGGAGGTCACTGGGTCATGTCCTTATGCAACAAGGACTTGACTTACTGAAACACTATGGGTGTGTCCTATTGGTAACAAGACTGGGCAATGGGGGAACAAGCCATGCTGAGCACAGAGGGTGGCAACCTGGATGGGCTACAGAGTCAGTAGAAGTCATCCATGCAAGGGGATACCAAGAGCTACTCCAGGGGTTAAGCCAAGATGAGACCCAAGATGAGGAACCAGATGTCCGAGCCAAGAGCAGAGCTTGAGTCCAGTGGTAACATTCAACTGGGAGCTGAGGCAATGGCCAGATATTTCAGACAAGAGCAAAGTATGGGGTGTTGGATAAGGAGGGAGAATTCAAAACCCTTCACTTAATACTTTGATTTCTAGCATTGATAGATTTTTTTAGGCCTACCTAATTGTAGTGGGTTGAATGGTAGCCCCCTAATTCATGCTCATGTAATAACCTCTGGAACAGTGAATGTGACCTTATTTGGAAAAAGGGTCTTCACAGATATAATTAAGAATATTGAGATGGGATCATCCTGGATTAGCTGGGTGGGCCCTAAATTCAATGACAATTGTCTTTATTAGAGACGGCAGAGGAGAATACACAAATAGAAAGGAGGAGAAGGCCGTGTGAAGACAGAGGCAGAGACTGGAGTTATGGAGCCACAAGCCATGGAATGCCTGGAGCCACCAGAAACTGAAAGAGGCAAGGAGAATTCTTCCCCAGAGCCATTAGAGGGAGCACAGTCCTGCCTACACCTTGATTTCAGACTTCCAGCCTCTAGAACTGTGAAAGAATAAATTTTTGTTGTTTTGAGCAAGCAAGTTTGTGGTCACTTATTACAACAGCCCTAAGAAACTAATATACCAATTATACTGTGCTCTCATGAAGGGGTATCTTAAAAGCCCACATGACTTCTAATACCACCATCTATCTCTGCAGGTATACACACACACACACACTCAACAGCCCAAAACAAGGGCTCCTAGGGTGGCAGATGGGGCATAACTATCTGGGTACTGAGTAGGAATATGCCTGAGCTCAACCTGTTTCTGGGTTTTTCTGGTACCTACAGAAGTAGCAGAAATGGTATATATAGGGGGAAATAAATTATTACTTAATAAATGGGATTTGTTTAAAGCATTAAATTTTTCAAAACATGGGGTACAAAAGTAAAAAGACTTCTTAATAGTAAAAAGATTTACAGCCATAGTTCTAGCTTTTTTTTTTTTTTTTTTTTTTACTATCTCTGGGATGATGACAGGATCTCCTAAGACTGGGTTTAAATTGTCCCAAGACAGGGCCACTCTATATTATTTTTTTCTATACTATTCTATTTTTTTTTATTGTTGCATATATTACTTAAGTGAACTCTTGAGGATCAAAAGTGCTTGGTAATTTGGAACCATAATAAAAATTTATGACTTACTCTTGTGTATCAATCACCCAGCCTTCAACTGATAAATTTACAACATGAGTTGCAATAAAAAAATAACTGCTTAGTTACTCTAAAGCTAGAATATAAAGTCCCTGCAGGCTGGGATCTTTGCTTTGTCCTCTTGCTTTGCTTTGTATCTTAAGCACCAAGAACAGTGCCTGGCACATAGGAGGCACTCAAACTCGAAGCCCCATTTAAAGAAAATAAAAACAGGACTTCCCTGGTGGTCCAGTGGTTAAGAATCTGCTTTCCAATGCAGGGGACTCAGGTTCGATCCCTAGTCGGGGAACTAAGTTCCCACATGCTGTGGGGCAACTAGGCCCGCATGCCACAACTACTGAGCCCGTGCACCACAACTAGAGAGAAGCCCGTGCGCTGCAAAGAAGAGACTGCTCGCTGCAATGAAAGATCCCATGTGCCACAACGAAGATCCTGCGTGCCGCAACTAAGACCTGACACAGCCAAATAAATAAATAGAAAATAAAAATATCTAGTATATAACCAAACATACTTTATGTAAGAATCACAAGTTAAAAGTATTAGTGTTATTAGAATTAAGCATATATGTTTCTACAATATAAATACAATTTTAATTCTCAGTTATCAAGTGGAATATCTTTGGCCTGTTCCATTCTGCTACTCAGTGAAGCCACAAACTATCATCAGTCAGGCTGAGACTGCTGGTAACAAGTGGGTGGAGTCTCTGATTCATTCCAAAGTAAAAAAATAAAAATATTATCTGGGTCATTTGTCATTTTAGATTATTGCCTCCTCTTCTCCTTTGTGTTAGCACTGATAACTCTCGGCAGAAAGTATTGGGGTTAGAGATGAAGTTAGGAACATGGTCTGGTATTTTCATAAGATTAAGAAATATATATCCAGGTAAAGCCTTATCCAGGAAAATAATAAGTCACTTCCCCTTTCTCCTCAAAAGCAACTGACAGTAGGGACTTCCCTGGTGGCGCACCGGATGGGACTTCACTCTCCCAATGAAGGGGGCCCGAGTTCAATCCCTGGTCAGGGAACTAGATCCCACATGCATGCTGCAACTAAGAGTTCACATGCCTCAACTAAGGAGGCCAAGTGCTGCAACTAAGAAGCCGGTGAGCCACAACTAAGGAGGCTGCGAGCCACAACTAAAAAGCCCGCCTGTCACAACTAAGACCCAGTGCAACCAAATAAATAAATAAATAAATATTTAAAAAAAAAAGCAACTGACAGTAATAGAAGTAAAGCAGTTGTTCTTCACACTTTCTGATGGGGATTCCTTTAGATGCTCATTCCAGTTTTAGCTAACTGGTTTTGTGACTGCACCTATGACTATTTCTCCATCATGGTGATGCGACATGCCCACATTCTCTAAAGGAGTTTGGCCACCAGAAAGCAGAATAGGGATAAGCCTTATTCTAGAGTAATTTAGCAGTGGATCTGGTGTTGGAGTTTCTCTCACAAAAGAATGGGGCTGAAGACTAACAGCAAGAAGATAGGTGTTTATTGAGTTCTCCATGTGTCTGATACTATACCAAAAATGATATGGTGGTTAAGAGCATGAACTCTAGGGTCAAATTGCCTAGGTTCAAACCCTGGTTCTATGTCTTAGTAGCTGTGCATCCTCAGGTGGGTTAGTTAACCTCTCTGTGCCACTTATAATAATACTATTATTATTACAATGAGAAGCAGAAAAGAAATATGTGACATGGATAGAAAGAGACTAGGCTGAAGAGAAAGGCATAGTGTTTGTAAGGGTTTGACAGGGTTGTTTTCATTTATAATTTTTAAATTTTTTTAGTCATTTTAATGCATTTTCCCTGTGCACAAGAGAAATAACTGACAGAGTCAAAGGACAGAGTTTCCTTTATACATAGCAGTTAAAAGTAATGCAAACATCACATGACACTTTCAGTGAAAGTTACATTTCCAATTTCAAATCAAAATACATATTAGGGTCTCTTTACGGGAGAAGATGAGAAAGAAGTCTCAGGTAAAAAAGCACTTACCTGGCATTACTATACTGATCCTTCAGGCTGCACTAAGATTAAGGTCATTTACAGTCAGTTTGCAAATGTTGACACGATGTCACACTGTAAGTTTTCTGTAGAATTAAATGTATACTTAGAGATACCAGAATAAACATTTCTACCATATTTTAACTGAACTTGCCTAGTCAACATGTTCACTGAGAAGTTTATCAAAGATGCTGTAAGACTCTACAAAATTGCGAGATATACCGAGCTCCAGAAATACACATACTTACCTGGGCTTTACATAGTCACGTATTTATTAAATGGCCTCACTATACAACTTTAATATTCTACTACAGTTTTTCAGGGATTCAAAAATTAATCAGGCATGGCTTCTTCTCTCAAGGAATTTACAGGCTAGAGGGGGCAAGAGTTATAATTCAGGGTATTATTCATCTTAAGAAAATGCCACCAGATGGGAATGTAAATTGGTGCAGCTACTATGGAAAACAGTATGGAGGTTCCTCAAAAAAACAAAAATAGAGTTGCCATATGATCCAGCAATCCCACTCCTGGGCATATATCCAGACAAAACTATAACTCAAAAAGATACATGTACCCCTATGTTCATAGCAGCACTATTCACAATAGCCAAGCCATGGAAACAACCTAAATGTCCATCAACAGATGAATGGATAAAGAAGATGTGGCACAAATATACAATGGAATACTACGCAGCCATAAAAAAGAATGAAATAATGTCATTTGAACAACATGGATGGACCTAGAGATTACCATACTAAGTGAAGTAAGTCAGAAAGAGAAAGACAAATACCATATGATATCACTTATATGTGGAATCTAAAATATGACACAAATGAACCTATCTACGAAACAGACTCACAGACATAGAGAACAGACTTGTGGTTGCCAAGGGGGAGGTGGGGGAGGAACAGATTGGGGGTTTGGGATTAGCAGATGCAAACTATTATACATACAATGGGTAAACAACAAGGTCCTACTGTATATCACAGGGAACTATATTCAGGATAAACCATGACGGAAAAGAGTACGAAAAAGAATATATATATGTGTATAACTGAAACACTTTGCTGTTCAGCAGAAATTAACACAACATTGTAAATCAACTATACTTGAATAAAATAAATTTTAAAAAAAGAAAGAAAATGCCACCAGAGAGATTGAGATAAATTATGAGTTCAGGGAAAAGTGGGATTACTTACAGCCGGTTGAGGTCCAGATTTAACGGGACCCCCTTCCCCATATCTGAATCTAGAATCGCTTGAATCAGGACAATTCACTCAGATCATTGTCCATTGCCCCCAAACTGAAGGGAAGGTCACTCACTCTACAGAGTCAACAATTGAGAGAATGCAGATTAGGCCAGGGAAGGGGCCAGGAGTAGGGATTTCACTGCCATCTCAAGGATTAGAAGGACATCTGAAAACTTTTCCAAAGAGCCTGTTATATAGTTTGATGGAAACAAATACAATTGATTTTGCTCTAATCTCATTAGGACCATATGCTAAACACGTGAAACACGTGAAAAAAGAGAAAACGATCAGTCTGAATCAGTTGTTCATAACTGAAGTCATCATCTTATTTTTCAGTTTTCTAAATAATTAACTTATATGAACAGGGTGGCAATTCCTACTCATAATAGTCCCAGCAGGTAAGAAGGGTCTAGCAGTTAATTCAATCTATTAGAGAAAGTTAAACGTGTTTTTTCAAGGTGCATATTTAGATATTTTTCTTGAGCTCCATGAAGAGGACTGGTTATAACATATAATACTTAATAAAATGTCCTTTCATATGTGTGGATGTATGCACCAGCCTAGGTGATATTTAACACAGGTATAGTCATCTTCTTGCGCCCCTTTCCCTCCAAATAAACTAGGAGCAACAAAACAGTCATCCTCAGCCACTGCAACTATTGTGGCATTCACCTTGCTTTCTATACCTGGGGAAAATATCACAGATTTTGACACCTGAATATCATTCTGCCTTATATTTTTAAAATTGTTTCATGTATGTATATGTCTTCTTTCACTTAGGAAATTATAAGCTTCTTAAAGAGAGAGACACTTTTGTGGGTGTTTTCTGCCACTTAGGGCAAGGCATACTGTAGGCGCTCAATACAAACTTTGGGATTCAACTTCCAAACCAGATAGCATCGTAAATTTACACTTTGAGGCACACTTAAACAATACATGGCAATAACAATTACAATATAAAAAGAGAACAATTTGAATACACAGTTATCATCAAAATATGGTAAATGTTTCCACATTTCAGAAATAGACTAGATATACAACGTGGTCACTCCATGTCCAAAGTGGGCAGAGCCGCTCAGGATTGAGGGCAGGTACAGGGCAGGAATGAGGCTCTCCCAGCCATGAAGTTGCCACCCTGGTTGCTGCCTGGGGTCACAGCTTATAAGAAGCTGCTTGTCTAAGAAGGCAATAGGAAACAGACAGAGTTGTGCAGCAAGGACCTGCCCAATCACCAGCTTATTCAGGGACTAGATTTGTGGTACCTTCATATCACCGCAGCACAGGACACTGAGCTGCCACCACAGAACTGATAAAACATGTTGGCAAATGCATTTTAACCACTGACTATAAGAAGAAATCTATTTTTATGCTAAAAAAGGTGGAATTAAAATTCTCTATAATGATAAGGAAGACAGGGATAGGTGTTCATTGTGGAGTTAAAATGAGCTAAGGTCCATTTTTTCTCAGGGAAGAGGACAGAGATATCAAAAATTTCATACTTTAGGGAAAATAATAGTTAAGGATATTATAACTTAAAGAGTAAGAATACAATCTGTGTCAAAACTAGAAGAGGGAGTAAACAGAAAACTGAAAGTAATATGGCAAAAATAAGTTCAAATATATCAGTAATCACAATAAATGTGAATGGATAAAATTTACCTGTTAATTTATCAGATTGAGTTAAAAATCAAAGTATAAACTTTCTTAAAGATATACACTTCAAAACAAAACAACACAGAAAGGTTGAAAAACAGGAGATGGAAAGAAAAAAAACTGTACCATATAAATACAAACTAAAAGACTGGTTTATCAGTTACTATCAGAAAAAATAATACTTAAAGAAAACCCATTAATATATAAATGGAACAATCTACCAAAGAGATATATCAACCACAAGTTTATGTATACTTGACAAGATAGCCTTGAAATTAATAAAGCAAAAACTGAATTATAAGAAGAATGGAAAATTCAGAGTCTCGACAGAAGCAGATATCATGTTCAGGAGAGTTGCAGATATAGTGTTCAGGAGAGTTTACCTGAAGAGAACTGAATGAATGGATTGTTTACAGAGGTGCATACAGGGTTGAAAGGACAAGAGGGGATGGTGAGGCACCAAAGAACTAGCAACAGTGGGAAGCCATTACTCCTCTAGGCCTGAAAGAACAAAGGGAGGGAACAGAATTACTAGAGCCCATGGAGAGATAGAGCTGTGAAGGAGGGGCTGCCCAGAATGAGTTCCTGCCCTGGAGGAAGGCAGACCTCTGTGGGGCAAGGAGGTGGGCCAAACCCACTGACCAAACCTAACTGGAAACCAAAGGACAAGAGAGTAGGGCAGAGGGCTAAGAATAGATTTTTTAAAGGAATTTATCATTTGATACTAGCAGGTCTTTCTTTATGAGCATCTATAAATCATAGGGCAAATGGAGAATAATCAGCACAATAATCATAGTGAGAAATTTTAACATCACTTTATCAGAAACTGATAAACCGGGTGACCAAGAGTTAGATGTAGAAGACCTCACAATACAATTAACAAGCTTGATTTGACAGATGTGCATGTGTGTGTAGAGAGAGAGAGAGAGAGCCTGCTGCCAACAGAGAGTATACATTCTTTCTGAGCATATGGAATATTTATAGAAGTTTACCATACTAGGTCACAGAGGATCAAATGCTAAAGAACTGATATTACATAGAACATAATGTAATTCAGTTGGAAATCAGCCTTAAAAGATAGACTTGTATGTGCTAATATGAAATGACCTTCAAGATATATTTCTAACTGAAAAGAATAAAATGTGAAGCATTATCTATTTTATACTAATATCTGCATAAAATAATCTACCTCTACTTACATATGCACAGAATACATCTGGTCACCCAAGAAACCATTAATAGTGGTTGCCTGTGCGGTGGGAGAGTAATTTACCTTTTTTTTTTTTTTTGATTCTGAATCTTATTCTATTTTTATCATTACTTTAAAAAATACTAGTTAAAAAAATGCTGAATGGAGGATTAACCAAGATGGCGGAGTAGAAGGACGTGCTCTCACTCCCTCTTGCGAGAGCACCAGAATCACCACTGGCTGCTGGACAATCATTGACAGGAAGACCCTGGACTTCACCAAGGAGGATACCCCGCGTCCAAGGACAGAGGAGAAGCCACAGTGAGACGGTAGGAGGGGCGCAATCAGAGTAAAATCAAATCCCATAACTGCTGGGTGGGTGACTCACAGACTGGCGAACACTTATACCACAGAATTCCACCCACTGGAGTGAAGGTTCTGAGCCCCACGTCAGGCTTCCCAACCTGGGGGTCCGGCAACGGGAGGAGGAATTCCTAGAGAATCAGACTTTGAAGCCTAGTGGGAATTGATTGCAGGACTTTGACAGGACTGGGGGAAACAGAGACCCCACTCTTGGAGGGCACACACAAAGTAATGTGTGCATCGGGACCCAGGGGAAGGAGAAGTGACCCTGGGGGAGACTGAACCAGACCTACCTGCTGGTGTTGGGGGGTCTCCTGCAGAGGCGAGTAGTGGCTCTGTTTCACCGAGGGGATAAGGACACTGGCAGCAGAGGTTCTGGGAAGTTCTCCTTGGCGTGAGCCCTCCCAGAGTCTGCCATTAACCCCACCAAAGAGCACTGGTAGGCTCCAGTGTTGGGTTGCCTCAGGCAAAACAACCAACAGGGAGGGAACCCAGCCCCACCCATCAACAGTCAAGTGGATTAAGGTTTTACTGAGCTCTGACCACCACAGCAACAGGGAGGGAACCCAGCCCCACCCATCAACAGTCAAGTGGATTAAGGTTTTACTGAGCTCTGACCGCCACAGCAACAGTCAGCTCTACCCACCACCAGAGCCTCCCATCAAGCCTCTTAGATAGCCTCAACCACCAGAGGGCAGACAACAGAAGCAAGAAAAACTACGATCCTGCAGCCTGTGGACCAAAAACCACAGTTACAGAAAGATAGAGAAGATGAAAAGGCAGAGGGCTACGTACCAGATGAAGGAACAAGAAAAAACCCCAGAAAAACAACTAAATGAAGTGGAGATAGGCAACCTTCCAGAAAAAGAATTCAGAATAATGATAGTGAAGATGATCCAGGACCTCGGAATAAGAATGGAGGCAAAGATTGAGAAGATGCAAGAAATGATTAACAAAGACCTAGAAGAATTAAAGAACAAACAAACAGAGATCACCAATACAATAACTGAAATGAAAACTACACTAGAAGGAATCAATAGCAGAATAACTGAGGCAGAAGAACGGATAAGTGACCTGGAAGACAGAATGGTGGAATTCACTGCTGCAGAACAGACTAAAGAAAAAAGAATGAAAAGAAATGAAGACAGCCTAAGAGACCTCTGGGACAACATTAAACGCAACAACATTCGCATTATAGGGGTCCCAGAAGGAGAAGAGAGAGAGAAAGGACCAGAGAAAATATTTGAAGAGATTATAGTCGAAAACTTCCCTAACATGGGAAAGGAAATAGCCACCCAAGTCCAGGAAGCGCAGAGAGTCCCATACAGAATAAACCCAAGGAGAAACACGCCAAGACACATAGTAATCAAAGTGGCAAAAATTAAAGACAAAGAAAAATTATTGAAAGCAGCAAGGGAAAAACGACAAATAACATACAAGGGAACTCCCATAAGGTTAACAGCTGATTTCTCAGCAGAAACTCTGCAAGCCAGAAGGGAGTGGCATGATATACTTAAAGTGATGAAAGGGAAGAACCTACAACCAAGATTACTCTACCCGGCAAGGATCTCATTTAGATTTGATGGAGAAATCAAAAGCTTTGCAGACAAGCAAAAGCTAAGAGAATTCAGCACCACCAAACCAGCTCTACAACAAATGCTAAAGGAACTTCTCTAAGTGGGAAACACAAGAGAAGAAAAGGACCTACAAAAACAAACCCAAAACAATTAAGAAAATGGTCATAGGAACATACATATCGATAATTACCTTAAACGTGAATGGATTAAATGCCCCAACCAAAAGACATAGACTGGCTGAATGGATACAAAAACAAGACCCATATATATGCTGTCTACAAGAGACCCACTTTAGACCTAGGGACACATATAGACTGAAAGTGAGGGGATGGAAAAAGATATTCCATGCAAATGGAAATCAAAAGAAAGCTGGAGTAGCTATACTCATATCAGATAAAATAGACTTTAAAATAAAGAATGTTACAAGAGACAAGGAAGGACACTACATAATGATCCAGGGATCAATCCAAGAAGAAGATATAACAATTATAAATATATATGCACCCAACATAGGAGCACCTCAATACATAAGGCAACTGCTAACAGCTATAAAAGAGGAAATCGACAGTAACACAATAATAGTGGGGGACTTTAACACCTCACTTACACCAATGGACAGATCATCCAAAATGAAAATAAATAAGGAAACAGAAGCTTTAAATGACACAATAGACCAGATAGATTTAATTGATATATATAGGACATTCCATCCAAAAACAGCAGATTACACGTTCTTCTCAAGTGCGCACGGAACATTCTCCAGGATAGATCACATCTTGGGTCACAAATCAAGCCTCAGTAAATTTAAGAAAATTGAAATCATATCAAGCATCTTTTCTGACCACAACGCTATGAGATTAGAAATGAATTACAGGGAAAAAAACGTAAAAAGGACAAACACATGGAGGCTAAACAATACGTTACTAAATAACCAAGAGATCACTGAAGAAATCAAAGAGGAAATCAAAAAATACCTAGAGACAAATGACAATGAAAACACGACGACCCAAAACCTATGGGATGCAGCAAAAGCGGTTCTAAGAGGGAAGTTTATAGCTATACAAGCCTACCTAAAGAAACAAGAAAAATCTCAAGTAAAAATGCTGAATGGAATTGAGATATGTTATCCTCAGTTTTTTTTTTTTTAATCCATTTTCAAGGCAGTTTCCCAAGGTAGTTTTGTAGCATGTAGGATTTTTTTTTTTTATAAATTTATTTATTTATTTGTTTATGGCTGTGTTGGGTCTTCGTTTCTGTGCGAGGGCTTTCTCTAGTTGTGGCAAGCGAGGGCCACTCTTCATCGCGGTGCGCGGGCCTCTCACTATCGCGGCCTCTCTTGTTGCGGAGCACAGGCTCCAGACGCGCAGGCTCAGTAGCATGTAGGATTTTAAGCAAGATGAATAGCTGCCATGGCTTATCCTAGGTTATGCCAAATTTCCACTTACCCTCCCTCACTTGTTTTTTCCTACATAGCAAACAATATTATAATTCAGTGTGTCTCTTTCCATTGACCTTAAGTTGAGGTGATTTCTGAAAAAATAAAAGCTGAGCTCTTGAACATAAACAACATTCCTGAGGCCTCTGAATGTATATGCTGTATTGTTCTTTGAGAATTCCTGCTTGAGAAGGCAGTCATTTATAGAGCAGTTAAACAGAAACAATACGAAGGACATATAAAATAATCAGGACAAGAAAGTAAATATTAACACAGCCCATTGAAATGGATGTCAAGAATGGGACACCTAAATTACCTTATACATTTTTAAGCTGCATTCCCCCTGGTCAGAAACAGTTAACACTTCTCTGAGCATGCTGCCATACCTGACAGTCACTAACCCAGAACCTGAAATATCAATAGCAAAATAATTTCTCATCTGACATTTCAAGTGATAACAGGGACATCTGAACAGAAAGCCCCGAAGCAAACAGCTCTTTAACGGGCTTCTCTATCTAAGGAAGAGTCTACATTGACGATCCCTGCTTTTATAATTCAAACACGGGGTTCAGATACACGAGTTGAGGAGAATTGGCATGACTGCGTAAATGGAGCTGCCACTCAATTCCAGGATTTATTCATTTGCAAATTTATAAAATGACAATGAATGCTCCCTTCAAAGGGGTGTTATGAGAGGAGGTGTCCTGGCTGTTAAAGTCGGCTCCACACTACCAGATGGGATCAGAGGTGGTCTGCTCGCAGGTATCTGATGGGCTTGGGCAGAGCTCCTCAGTGAGCTAACTTCAGCTTTGCTCTAACTCTCACCTGGGGTCCAGGATTTGAGAGCTCACTGAGCTTCTGCTCAAGTCTCCGTGTGTACTCCATCACGTCAGGGCCTTACGCTGAGCAACCCCTTCTTGATCGCGCTCTGGGTTTTGGAGTGCGGATGGACCTGGATGGAAGCCCCAGTGTCCTGCTATTCTCTATTTGCTCCCTTTTGATCACACCCTCTACCCCTTTCCACCTAGCTCTCTGCCCTCTGGCTTCCTGTTGGGTTTGGCCAATGGGAGCCCTGATAGGAGACACGTGGGAGAAGTAGAGAGTTGAACGAGGTGGCATCAGCTGACTGTGTCCTTGAACTGAGGATCACTGCTTCTTTCAAAGTAGCTTCACACAACTTTCTCCTCGCAGGGTCTGGGAGCGACTCTCTCCTCTTGATACTTTGATTCTAGGGGTGTTCACAACAACTCAGCTGCTACTAGCCCCAGTTCACTGCACTATTTCTCATGGCCCCCCACTTTGCATCCTTATTTGGTAATCCTTTGTAAAACAAACAACCCCTCCTTGAATTATCTTCCTTCAAGTTTGCCACCCATTTCTGGTTGAGACCCAGACTGATATGCCCCTCTTCACTACTGATGAGATGAATGGCCTCAGACAGATCATGTAACTCCTCTTAGCCTCAGTTTCCTCATTCACAAACTATGAAGATATCCTTTCCTTAGAGAGTGCACAGGGATGTATGGGACACTTTGTAAATGTGTTTCTACCCACATTTCTAAGGGGCTACTTACCAGTAGCCCCACATAGCAACTAACTGGCTTGACCTCCTGGGAATTAAGATGATTTCACCTGCCTGACAATGAGTATTGCCTGACGCTGCTGCTACTATATTCTTGTGATTTCCAGATCTTTGTATCTCACTATTTGACACTTCCACTGGAATGTCTCAGAGCTACCTTAAAATCCACTATGGTCCAAACAGAACTCATGTCCTTCCCTTCTAAACTTCCCATGTCCTCTAGTTCAGTAACACCACCATCTACCTAGTTGTTAAAGTCAGAAATTTTGGGAGTCATTCTTGACAACTTCCTGTCTCCCATAACCAACCAAGCAGCAACTCTTTACAATTCTGCCTCCTGTATTGTCTCTGGAATTTGTCTATTATGCCCCAAGCCGGATGCCAGGCCACCATGATCTCTCAGCTGGATCATTGTAATAGCCTTCTCCAGGGTTCCCTGTATCCCCTTTTGCACCTTCTAGCCCAGAATCTACAGAACAGCCAGAATGTTCTTTTAAAAATGTAAGTCCTAAAAAAAAAATTTCACAATCAGTAACTCCCTCACTCTCCTGGCTCCAGCCATGATGGATTTGCAGTTTCTTGACATGCTTTTCCAATTTCTGGGCCTTCCCAGAAACCATTCCCTCCACTTAGAATGCTTCCTTTCCCCCACCCCTCCTACTTGGCTAATTCCTGCTCACCCTTCAGAACAGAAACTTCCTCACAGCCACCTTCCTCGACCTCCCTACCCTTTGACCTGGTCAGGTTCTGCTATTATAAACTCTCTTAGAATCTTATTTCATGGGTTTCCCTGGTGGCACAGTGGTTAAGAATCCGCCTGTCAATGCAGGGGACACGGGTTCAAGCCCTGGTCCGGGAAGATCCCACATGCCATGGAGCAGCTAAGCCCGTGCCATCACAACTACTGAGCCTGCGCTCTAGAACCCGCGAGCCACAACTACTGAGCCCGCGTGCCACATCTATTGAAGCCTGCGCGCCTAGAGCCCATGCTCCCCAACAAGAGAAGCCACCGCAATGAGGAGCCCGCGCACCGCAACGAAGAGTAGCCCCCGCTCGCCGCAACTAGAGAAAGCCCGTGCACGCAACGAAGACCCAACACAGCCAAAATTAAATAAATAAATAAATTTATTAAAAAAAAAAAAAAGAATCTTATTTCTTTGTAGTCCTTATCATAACGCTAATTGAAGAATTCTCCTAGAGCATAAGCTCCACGCTGGAGTTCATCATTGGCTGCCCAGCCCTCACACAGTGCTTTGCACGGTAGTTGACATTCTATAAATAGTTGCTGAATTATGGATGAGTGAAGGCATATTAATACCAGTTTAGACTCTACCCAAGTTTACCTTCCACCGCCCCCTTACTTGAACTGCTGGTGAGCTGTACTGTTATATGAAAATATTTTTATTTTTCCTCTACTTTTTTTTTATTATAAAAGTAATGTGCTCACTAAGAAAACTTGGCAAAGTTCAAAAACATAAAAAAAGGAGAAAAAAATCCCCCATAACTTCAATGTCTAGCATAGTGTCCATTTTAAACCTCTAGTAAATTTGTGTGGCATTTTACCAGATTTGCTACCTGTGCTTTAATTTGAAATTCCTTTATCCTTAACTAACAACTCACAGAACTAGCACATGGCTTATTATGTCCTGCCCAGTTTGAGAAAGTCCTATGAGAGATAAATTATAACCCCCCAAATACACACTGCTGAGTAATAAAGGAAAAATACCTGAATGATGCATCTTCCATCCGTAAGATGTTACGGAAAAAACCGAACAAACTTTTTGGTCAGCCCAATAGTTTGATGTAGTTGTTCATTGCTATTCTGAAATTCTTGCCCATACATGTATTTACCTTTCACAATAGGGAAAAATAATGGTCTAAAGGGCCACATTTAATCTATGTTCTAATTTTCCATTAAATCAATAGACTTAAAAAATGATCTTATACCTTTTTTCTTCTTTTTTTTTTTTTAATAAACTTTGGGTTTATTTATTTATTTATGGCTGTGTTGGGTCTTCGTTTCTGTGCGAGGGCTTTCTCTAGTTGCGGCAAGTGGACGCCACTCTTCATCGCGGTGCGCGGGCCTCTCACTATCGCCGCCTCTCTTGTTGCAGAGCACAAGCTCCAGACGCGCAGGCTCAGTAATTGTGGCTCACGGGCCCAGTTGCTCCGTGGCATGTGGGATCTTCCCAGACCAGGGCTCGAACCCGTGTCCCCTGCATTGGCAGGCAGATTCTCAACCACTGCGCCACCAGGGAAGCCCTCTTCTCCTTCTTAACTACTAAAGGGCAAAACATGCACTCTCTGAAAGAACCTCATCAATACTTTTACTGTAGGTCGTATTCCTGGGGCATCTCTCTCTTTTCCAGTTCTCTTGCCTCTACAGATTTTACTAATCATTGAGCCCTACTATATTTTCATATTTAAAAAAATCATAATTCCTCTGTGACAGATTTAGCTTCAAAATATCATTAATCATATCTGGGTATCTGCAAAGATTTAGAAGGTAAGTATAGGGCATAGTGGGTCAAAATTTAAGAATGGGGCAGGGCTTCCCTGGTGGTGCAGCGGTTGAGAATCTGCCTGCCAATGCAGGGGACACGGGTTCGAGCCCTGGTCTGGGAAGATCCCACATGCCGCGGAGCAACTAGGCCCGTGAGCCACAATTACTGAGCCTGCGCGTCTGGAGCCTGTGCTCCGCAACAAGAGAGGCCGCGATAGTGACAGGCCCGCTCACCGTGATGAAGAGTGGCCCCCGCTTGCCGCAACTAGAGAAAGCCCTCGCACAGAAACGAAGACCCAACACAGCCAAAACTAAATAAATAAATTAATTAATAAATAATAAAAATAAAAGGAATTCCTTAAAAAAAAAAAAAAGTTCTAAAACTAACCATTAACACTAGCCTCCCTTGTTTAAAGAACTCAATGAGAGCTTTGTCACTGAATGGTTACCTGGAAAAGCCCACCTCAGTCAGACACGTAGGCATGTGAACAGATCTTGAAAAATCTGTTTGTGCAGAGGTGCAATTCATTTTTGTTTCTAGGACTGGCTCTGGGCCTAGAAGAACTGCTTTCATACCCATTCACCTCTGGAATTTTTTATGATAAACTTGCAACATCTTTTTACTTGACAAGTAAATTGCTTCTACCTGAAAGCAAGCAATTTAAAGAAGATGAAGTTAAAAGATCCCCTCAGTACTGCAAATTCCAGAAAACAATAATGCAGACATGGTATTCTTTAGCAGTCCATCATAACGTAACACTATCTCCAGAAGAATATCTGAAGATAAAATGAATATATCTTGTAACATCTAACCATGCACAGATATATGAGTAACATAATAAGGGACTAGAAAGAAAGAAAAAAAAAAAGGAAGTTAGCAGATTGTTTTATCCAAGCAGCAGCTTTATAGCTTTGAGGGAGAAGGAACAGCTGCTCCTAACCTACCTCAATGTAAGAAACAACAACAAAAATAGTCTTTCAGAAACCAGACCCACATCTGAAGCTGTAGAGCTCCTATTCACAGGAACTGTGCTTGGCCAAACACCAGGGCCTGGACTAGGGCGAGATGAGTGAGGAGCCTGCTGGCCCTACATTTAAGGAGGTGCTCACTCTCAGGATGGGTCAAGCGCAGGGTCAGATCTGAGAGCGAGGGCCTCCTTAAAAGTTGAGCCCCGGCACCTCACTCACCTCCCCCTGGTCTGGGCCCTGCCAAATGCTACATGATAACAACATTCATGTGATGCTTTTTCAAAGTAATGCTGTATACTTTATTTTATTTAAGACTTATGACAACCCCAGGAAGTATCAATAGATATACAATTACCCTCATTTTACAGATGAGGAAACTGAGGCTCAAGGTTAAGTGATTTACCATGTTACTCCACCAGCAAGCAGGGTATCTAGACTTGAATGTGGCACTGGCATTCTTCCACTCAGCACCCCCCTCATATGCCACTCAGGACAGCTTATCTCTGAATTCCAAGGGGATGCCTTCCAGCAGGTATCAAGGCCATTTTCAATATATGGTCTCAGGAACACAGACTGAAAATAATTTGGAAGTTACAATAAACTTACTCTCCACCTAACTATTCATCCAATCTCTATTTATAACCAGCACCAAGAATTACATATTTCACCCAAAAAAATCCTTAATCTATATTTTGTAAGAATATACACTGACATATTCTGTACAGCTTTTGAACAAAAGACAGTTATACCCCCAAAGAGTCCACTCCATATTATCCAAAATCATGATATTCCCTACAATATCAGGGTCAAAGTAAAAATCAATTATAGTGTTATATTTTACTAAATAAAATTTTCCTTTGAAAAAATGTATTCTAAATAAAACACTGACATGGAGATAATATGACTCAGTGTTTTCTAATTCAATGTTGTCATGAAAGGAAATAGGGACTTCCCTGGTGGCACAGTGGTTAAAAATCCACCTGCCAATGCAGGGGACACGGGTTCGATCCCTGGTCCGCGAAGACTCCACATGCCACAGAACAACTAAGCCCATGCGCCACAACGACTGAGCCTGTGCTCTAGAGCCCACGAGCCACAACTACTGAAGCCTGCGCGCCTAGAGCCCGTGCTCCGCAACAATAGTAGCCCCCGCTCACCGCAACTAGAGAAAGCCCACGCGCAGCAACGAAGACCCAACGCAGCCAAATAAATAAATAAGTTAAAAAAAAAAAAAAAGGAAATATATTCTGGTTATATATTAGTGGTTTTATTAAAATTATCTTAATATATTTTTATTAAAACACTATTCTAAAATGCTTCTTTAACCTGTAAGCATTTCATAATATACCACACAAAACGATAAAAGATTTAAAAAATTCCTGGAGAGCGGAGTTGTTCTGTAAAAAGCAGTTCTTGAGTTAAAAAAGGTGGGGGCAGGGGGAGAGGTTTGACTCAGTGCTTGCATTTTCCAGATGAATAAATAGGTCCAGCTAGAAGTGGCCTGTCAAGGTCACTCAGTTAGTGGCAGGGCCAGGACCTGCATCTCCTGATCCCCAATCCAGAGCCCTTTCCCTGAACCTTGCTGCCTCCTGATAACAAATCAGGCAATTTCCCCTTCATGCTAAAAACAAATCGGAAATATTGCACAACTCAAATTTCTATTTCCTTATTTAACATGTGGAATAACTTTCATCTACAGTTCAAGGCTTTCCCTCCTCCTTCCCAGATTAAAGGGATACAGCCATTATAACCAAATTTCTGCACAATATTTAAGTTCCGTATGCTATTTTTGTGCAATGAAAAAAACTTCCTACCAAAAAATAAAGATTACAAAGAGGAATTATAAGTTTTATCACACAGAGGTTGCTTTTCCTTTTCTTCCTGTGTCTGATACCTACTCCTGTGTTTTTTTCTTTTAATGCTAATCAAATACAGTCCATGCTCAGTTTTCCACCTGGGTGCTTCCTTGACTGGCATTTGTTTATGCATAGTGGGGACGGAAGAAAGAGACAATGTCCCAGGCAGGGAGCAGATAAAAGCAATTGTCACTCAGTGTTTGTAATAAGGAAGGTGGAGTAGCTTCTGATACTAGGAGAGAATTAGAAAATAAAATAAGTTTGCACACAGACACCCATACACATGCACGTGTGCGCCCTCAAGGGACATTTATATGCATTATCAGATTCAATCTCCACAAGGACCTTAGGAGGTAGATATTACCCAGTTTTCACATGAGGAAATTGACTTGCCCAAATGACAGACTCAAGATCACACAGCTAGTATGTGACAGCACAAGGATCTGACCTGAGGCTGTCTGACTCCAAAAACCCACAGGAAGGAAAATTTTTCTCCCTTCTATTTCCAGAGATTGATTTTCTACCCCTCCCCAACAAAAATAAAAAGGAGTAGAAATGGTCAGATCTGTATCAGGAACAAGTAATCCCATAAGGACTGAAGTCCTCTAGGAGTAGTATCTTCTTAAAAAGTCTCCAAGAGACAGGTGACAGCATTCTTTAAGGAACTGATTCAAGAGCCAGAAAAGATACTGAGAAAAAGGAAGAGAAATAATGGGCACGAATAGGGAGTGTCATTAAATGAGCAAAAATGACTTACTAGTAGGAATGATAGCTAACGAATAAATTGTGACCAAATGCTGATGACCTCACTGCTGAGTCCCACAAAGCCTTTAGACAGTCGCCTGTACCAACCTTTCGCTGTCGTTTTCAGTGGCATGTGGGAGAAAGGTGAAAGAGCCAGGTCCCTGCAAGAGAAGTATTAGCAACATTTTAAAAGATAAGAATGATTTTAAAAAAATTAAAAAATAAAAAGACAAGAATGAGACTGTTTACAAAGTGGTGGTTCTTTGTGTTACTAACTCAAGTAATGCAGTTTTTTTTTTTAAATTGAGGTGAAATTCACATAACATAAATTAACCATTAACATTTTAAAAGGTGTACTATTCAGTTGCATTTAGCACATTTCACTGTATTGAGCAATCATCACTTCTAACTAGATCCAAGACATTTTCATCATTCAAAATGCAACCCTGTACCCACAGTAATGCAGTTTTGCAGAAATACTGTTAGAAAACTGGCAAAAGAGAAGAAAGTAAGACAAAAGTTCCAGTGGTATGGCAAAAAGTGAGAAGTAGCTACCTGATGAACTTGAGAGAAACAAAAAAAAATCTTATTTAACAAATATTTTGCTGAAACATTATAATGTATAATGTACTGTGCTAAGTGTTGGATACTTAAAAAAAAATTTCCTAGCAAAGCAAACTTTATTATAGCGCTGAGGTCAGGGCTCTTCTCTCCAGGTGCTGCTGAAACTAGATAGCTGGGGGTGACGGGCTCTTATATTGCACCTTCCACAACACCTCCATCACCTTCAGACTCAAATGGAGGGGGACTCGGGTTGGGGGGGCACCCTAAGTTTGCAGCACACTCCAAGGAAGGTCCACTCGCAGACCCTCTCTCAGTCACTGCAGCTAAGCCATTTCTGGTTCCTCATTTCTTGGATCCCAGCTTTTCAGGTTTGGCCCTTCTCACAGGGCTCTTGTCTTTAAGACTGGGTCTCACTGCTTCTCTTCTTTTTCCACCTTTTTTTCCTTAGTAATGTTCGTCTGTTTCTGGGGTGCTAGCCTCTTGACTTGTTTGACAGGAGTCTCCTCCTCTAGGGATACATCTACATCATCATTATCTTCCTCCTCTTCCTCCTTTTCCTACTCCTCCACTTCCTCCTCCTCTCAGGGCTCCTGTCTGAAGGACAGTCTGAAGAATCATAACATTCCTGGCCTGAGAAACACAGGTCCAGAGCCAGCCTGGAGCTGAAAAGTGACTGGAGGAGAAAGCTCCAATCCCATCATGGTGACATGGGTAGGATGGTGGTGATGTGATGGGTTTTGTCTTCTTGTCCTCCTGGCTTGCTGGGGACAGAATCTCCACAAGGTTCATCTTCTCTTTGGCTTTTTTTTCCCTAAGCAAATCATACTAGGCAACAGCTTACAGTCCTGCTTCCCCTGCTTCTGGGGTTCAAAGGTTCAAGTCTGCTTCTACTGGTTTAGCTCACAGCTCCAGAGCATGACTGTTATTGCCTTTTCACCTGTGCTGTAGCATTAGGATGTGGAAGGTAGAAAAAATACAATCTAGCTTTTGTCTTCAAAAGAGTTTGCAGTCCATTGAAGAATTCAGATGTATAATCAAATGGTACAAGGTAAGCAAAAGAAAAGGGACTAGAGAGAGAAGGGTTAAGACACCAAAGGAAGGTCATAGGAAGACTACTTTTTTGTTTAGATAAAGAAAAGTCTTGGGCATGGACCAATGATGATTTTCTCTTTGAGACTACGAAGAGCAGGAAAGTGCCAGGTAAACTGCTAAAATAGGTAAGGATGTTACACTGGCACATGAACCCAATCCCCACTCTCCAGGAAAAAATGAGGAAAGAAGGGAGCTAGTTAAGGCTTCATGTGACCATAGGTCTTTCTGGTGTTATGGTGTGTAGACCCTCTCACAAGAAAGTGCCAGCCAAGTCCAAGAAACTTTAGGGGAAGATATGAAAAGGAGGTGTTGTTATGCAGTTATAGCTATAATGGCATCATTTGGCCAAAAAAAAAAAAAAGGAATGTGAGCATTTAAAACATATAAAGAATAAGCAATATAAACAGGTATGGATGCCAACAATAATAAAACAATGGGACATAAAGAGGAATATGATAGCACTAAAGATGTAAAGTATAGAATGAGCATCGGGACTTCCCTGGCGGTCCAGTGGTTAAGACTCTGTGCTTCCAATGAAGGGAGTGCAGGTTCGATCCCTGGTTGGGGAACTAAGATCCCACACACTGCGTGGCGTGGCTGAAAAAAAAAGAATGGGCATTCACTCTGAAAGGGAAGAAAATGTAACAATTAGAGATCAAGCTTCAAATTCCACCCTGCCCAAGATGAAATAGCAAATCCTGCTAAAGAAAGATTTATAAATATAGAAGACAGATGTCTTTCCAGAAGTATGATGAAGGATTATCAATGGAATGTAAAGACTGAGGACCTAAAAAGTGTGATAGGAAATTATCAAAGAACTCTTAAAGGAGATGTATATTTATAAAAGAATAAACAATAAATCTGAGTATTAAAACAATCTTTGAGGCTATAGAAAATAAGAGAAAAAATTAATAAATATGGTTTATATTAAATATAAGACAAAAATATCTTACTAAATGTTTTAACAAACAATGATTCTCCAATAAAAATGTTCACGATAAGGGGCAGCAACTACCATTGCATGGGTTACAACTAAATATCTTTGGAGTCAGTCAAGATTAAGGGGAAGGAAGAGATGAATTACAGTTCCAAAGAAAAAACTTATGGGTCTTTCTCAGAGGAAGGAGAAAGATGAAGAACAAATCACCATCTTAAAAATAAAGACTGGGAAATCAGAAACAGGAAGAACTACAGATGTAGAAAGTCAGGAAAACTGTTGCTATATGGATAAAATATATTAGAAAGAGAAGACTGAAGCCAATAAAGGGCCAGCAGACAAATCCACTGCATTTATAAGAAATGGAATTTTTCCATTTTCATGATGGATGAACAATTATAAATAGGTGTAAAATATATGTTTGGAAATAAAACATGAGAATCAAATGAGTTAATAAGGGTAGAAGTGCTTGAAAAATTATAAGCCAATATACAAATAAAAGCTTTTATTTCAAGTATGTGATGTGAGGCTCTTAAGATTAATTTTATTATTTTAAGATTTATTATTTATTTATTTACTTAATTTTTTTTGGCTGCATCGGGTCTTAGTTGTGGCATGCAGGATCTTCACTGAGGCATGTGGGATCTTTAGTTGTGGAGCACGGGTTTCTCTCTAGTTGTGGCGTGTGGGTTTTTCTTCTTCTCTCTCTCTAGTTGTGGCGTGCAGGCTCCAGGGCGCGTGGGCTCTGTAGTTTGCGGCATGTGGGCTCTCTAACTGAGGCGCGCTAGCTCAGTAGTTGTGGCGCACAGGCTTAGTTGCACCACAGCATGTGGGATCTTAGTTCCCTGACCAGGGATCGAACCCACATCCCCTGCATTGTAAGGTGGATTTTTTACCACTGGACCACCAGGGAGGTCCCAAGATTAATTTTAAGATAAAGAATTTGTCTAAAACTTGGCAAATATCACAAAAGGTATAGAAATGAATAAAGTCTTTTTTATATATACAAATATACATTTATATATCGTATATAATATATAAATATTATGTAATTAATATATAGCATTATTATATATTTACATATAAATATATAACCACTTTAATATATATGTGTGTATATATGTATGTGTGTATATATATCTATATCTATATATCTATATCTATCATGAGCCCTATGGTCAGTCATCTGTCTGTTTTCCATTGAATGGCTGTTCTTTGCCCCACCCCCACAAAGAAAGAAAAAAAGGCCACAACTTTTTTCAGTGCACCACATGTAGCAATGCCTCAAGTGAATTCTTCACCTCACCAGATTAAAATTTGTATGATGCATCTGCAGAGTTAGTGTTGATCTTTTTCATAGATTTGCATCAGCTTTAACAAACATTTGAACATCACAGTATACAAACTCATGTGAACCTAAACCACTTTTGAAAGCTGACTACAGCAAAATGCTTGAAGGAAGGGAACTAGATATTAATTACATGCTAAACCAGTGGTTTAAGTTATTGTACCTTTCTCATTTTTCTTTTTTTCCTGATTTTCCTCACTGAAACCAGAAATAGGCTGAAAAATTATAGGATAGATAGATAGATAGTCAGATAGATAATAGATAAATGGAGAAATTTCCCATGGTAGCTCTGATTTTTTAAAAATTAATTAATTAATTAAATAAATTTTGGCTGCATTGGGTCTTTGTTGCTGCGTGCAGCTTTCTCTAGTTGCGGCGAGTGGGGGCTACTCTTCGTTGCGGTGCATGGGCTTCTCATTGCAGTGGCTTCTCTTGTTGCGGAGCATGGGCTCTAGGCCCTCAGGCTTCAGTAGTTGTGGCTCGCGGGCTCTAGAGCACAGGCTCAGTAGTTGTGGCGCACAGGCTTAGTTGCTCTGCGGCATGTGGGATCTTCCCAGACCAGGGCTTAAACCTGTGTCCCCTGCATTGGCAGGCGGATTCTTAACCACTGCGCCACCAGGGAAGCCCTGCTCTGATATTTTTTATTCATCAAACAAACATTTGTGGAGGAACTACTACATGCCAGGTACTTCGAGGGCTACAAATATGGTACAGACATTGCTTCTGACTTCATAAAGCTGATTATCTAGTGAGGAAGATTGATATGAACATAAATATCTGTAACATATTTATAGAGTAGAAATATAGAGTAGAAAGTGATAACTGCTATGAGAGAAATGCAGGTAAGTTGCCACGGGAGCTCAGAAAAAAAGAGGTTGCCTACATTTAGGAGAGATCAAGAAAAGCTGGTAGCAGAACCTTGGCCTTAAATTTTAAGAATAGGTAGAATCTGAACAAGTGAAAACAGGAAGCAAGAATCAATGGGCCAAAGGCAGAGAGCCAGAACAGTTCTGGGCATGGAAAGAAAGAGCAAGGAGCTTGAAAGTCTGTGGTAAAAGGAGTAATGGGCCACAGGGATGGGACGCTGCACTGCGTCAGATGGTACAGGACTTTGTGTGCCATGAGGAGTTTGTATTTTACAATGCAGTAAACAGAAAGGTATTAAGGTTTTGAGCAGGAAAGCAATGCGAGAAGAGCTGAATTTGAGATTAAGCTGATAATCCAAGTATAAAATCATGTGTAAAAAGGGTTAGGGAGAAGAGGCCAGATGAGAGTCGGAAGGAGGGGGCATGGAGGAAATAAACATTATAAAAACAGAATCAAATAAATGTTTCATATTCCTGTTACTAATTTGCATTCCAGGAAACTAAATTCTATTAAGTTAATGTAGAAACAAGCCTTTGATTGCTAACAACACCAGTCACTTGTACCCAAATGTACACAGAAAATTACCCCAGCTCTGTCTCTAAAAAAAAAAAAAAAAGAAATATGTAATATCAATAGCTTCTGAGAGTCCTCTCAAGGTGAATTTTTCTCCTTCAAATACTGAATCCGTCATTAGGATTCTTCAGGGAGAGCTCTCATAATCCAGAGGTTAAGGAATGTGGAACTCTAGTCACAGAACTTTGGACTAATCACAGAACTCTGGGTCAATCTGTCCCACCTCCAACTTTACCAAGAGTGAAACTGAGCCCCAAAGCGGGAACTGACCTGTCCAGGGAAACTTGGCTGGCTAGAACTCAAATCTCCTGATCCCTGCCCCCACCCACTAACTTACATTCCACTGTGGATACTCTGGGTTGGCTAGAAGTGAAGTATCAAAATAAAATAACTCTCTTAATTTGCTTGGGCTTAAAAAAATGGGTTTCAAACAAATAGCAATCAAGAAAAAAAATTTGGCTCTACCAGAAAATTGGAAATCTGTAACACATATATATATATATGTTTTACATAAATCAGTAGCAAGGTATTGCTATCTAGTCGGAATACTGACATACCACACACCTTGCTCATTAGGTGTCATAAAACACTGAGTTAAATGTAGTGTAGCAACTACTTGACTCTTTCTGGAAGATTCTTGACTCTTTCTGGTTACTTTGAGGAATTCCGTAGGTCTTACAGAGACTTGCGGTCTCCAAACATTTTTTTTGTGTAGAATAACAAATATGTTTTTAATAGAATTCAATTTGGGATTTCAGGAAGTTACTGAAAATCTGCAGCCTATAAGCATTGCAGAAATGAAGGAAAAGGTCATAAATCTCTCAAAATTCTGGCAGGAAAGGAGTGGCTGTTTCCAATGTTCTTTTTCCTTTGCAGTAAGCTGCTTGGTGCCAAAAAACATCTCATCAGCAATATTGTTTTATTTTATAGGGATGCTTTGAGAGAGAGAAAAAAAATTAGTAATGTGTGCTGTGATTTTTCAAACCTCATGTCCCAAAGCCTACAATAATCTCGCTGCACTTTATTTTAAAAAAGGAAACCAAATGTTTGAGATTTGATCTTTAAGTCTACCTTGTTCACTGCAAGCACATACTTTAACCTTATCACAAAAAGCAACATGTAGTTTCTTTAAATGCTGCCAAGTCAAAAAAGAAAAAAAAAAGTCATAGATTCCATTGAGGACTCAGTGTTCTTCCATGTGTAACATGTTACACATAGTAAGAACCATAGCTACAAAATAGCATTTCTTTACCTCTGCTAGAGGGTTCATCCTCTACTGCCCCTAAATCAGGGTACCCAGGGATGTCGCATGTGCACTCCAAGAATAGGCTGCCAAATGGTATTCACAGTTCTCCTTGCCTGTTAAAAACAGCTGCTGCCAACCTTCCAAGCTATGTCATCGCTGCTCATCAAAGGCACTGCCACTGTATGCTAGGAGGTCTGCAAGGCTGAAGTCCAACTTCAAGGTATCAGAAGTGTTGACAGTCCTAGTATCAACAGTCATACCACTGATAAGCTGCACTCCCTGTGTCCTAAGATTAGCAAAACAAAACAAAATAACAGCTCCATTAGCTCATACTAGATCCTATATTACAGCTGTGCTGGGGTCACAGGACTCAGGGACAGACTGTTCAATAGCTATTTGTTGAAAGAATGAATGAGTCCACCAGGCTGGGCTGCAAACAATCTGAGTGGCAGACACCATGATGTACTCAGATATATTCAACTCCATCTGCTGCCCTTAATGCAACCTCTGTAATTTGGTTCTTTCTTCTACTGGGTTAGTTCTTCTTTGGAAGCAACTTGAGTTGTCTTATAAATAGAATTCCAGAGGGCCCACCTCCACCAGACCCCAGGAATGCCCAGATATGCCTGAATACTAGGGAGGAGAAAACTTAGGTTCAAGCATTACCACATACTATCTTTCTTTATCTTATAAAAGGGAATTATAGAATTGACATACAAAATTCAAGTTTATGTTTTTTATATGATTCTCATCAGAAGTTATGAATTAGTAGCCTGTGGCCAAATCTGGCCAGATGATTTTTTTTTAAACCCACATGATTTTTTTAAAAATTTGAATCAGAATACATCTAAATTAATAGTTCTCATACATGAACATGTGTCAGAATCAAGCTTATTAAAACTCAGATTGCTGGGCTCCACCCCCAGTTTCTGATTCAGTTGATCTAGGTTGGGGTCTGCTAATTTGAATTTCTACCTAGTTCCTGATGCGTTTCTGGTCTGGGGACAGACTCTGAAAACCACTTTTTGCGTGTTCTATGGTTTTCCCAAACCCCATCACCAGACCCCATTGTATTTCATCTGGGCTATTTTACTTATTCTAGTTACCTGTCTGGCTTTTGAGTTTGAAAGCTGAGTCTCAGTATTTCAGGTGAAAATCCTTTTTCAGCCTGATTCAGGGAGATGACTGTATTACTCACTTTGTTTCACTTATAATACTTGGTTTATCTATAATATTACAACAAAGTGTTCTGTAAATGGTGTTTCTAATACTCAGGTCCTTATTTTTCATTATGGCTACTATTGACAATTGATTATTCATGAGATTACCACCACCTTTTCCCCCATGCACATAGATTTGCCTGATTATCAGCTAAATCCAGAAGTGGGAAGTGAAAAAGGCTGGGTTGTTTATGACAAATGAGAAAGCAATTCAATTTATGTCTATTTATGTTCAATCCTATCACTTTTAAAAATAAATGGTGATTTTTCAAGCATATGTATATTTGAATTTTTTAATCTGTACCTTGGTCAAAGACCAAATATTGCCTGAACAACAAATACTGATTATATTCATAGCTATAGACATAGTAGTAAGTGAGGGCAATTTAAATCTATCATAAAGAATAAATATTTTTACATTGTTGTTTTTTAACTTTCTATTAAAATACAACAGATAAACAGAATAGTACATATATCTTAAGTGTACAGGTCATTGAATTTTCACAAATTGAGTACACGTATCTAATCAGCACCCAGAGCAAGAAATAGAACATCACCAGCTCCCAGAAATCTCCCTCACCCCTTTCACAATTTTAAACCCAAGGATAACCACCATCCTGACTTCTAACTTCATAGATCTGTCTCGCCTGTTTTCGTAATTTATACAAATGGAATCACAGTGTGTACTACATTGTGTCTGGCTTCTTTTGATCAACATTATGAGATTCACTCACAATGGTGTATAGAGTCTGTTCATTCTCTGCTGTACAGTATTCCACTGTGTGACCATACTACTGTTTATTCATTCTACTGTTGATGAGCATTTGGGTCATTTACACTTTGAGGTCATTAGAAAAAGTGCTTCTACAAATATGCTCATAGGTCATTTGCTGCATTTCTGTTGAGTGCATACCTAGGAGGAGAATGGCTGGGTCATAGGGCATGTGTACAGTCAGCTTTAGGAGATACTGCCAGTTTTCCAAAGTGGTCTTACCAATTCATACTCCCACTAGAAGTGTATGAAAGTTCCAATTTCTCTACATTCTCACCAACACTTCGGATTTCACTTACACTTTAAAGACAGATAGGCTTGCCTGGATTTAAGTCATCGGTGTCTTCATTTGATTTTCATACATTTTAAGTTCACTGTAAAACTTCTATCACTTTCAAGAAATAGAGGCATGAATCTGTCTTTAATAAATGATTGGGTTTCACAACAAATTTGTAAATAGATACCTTAAATTAGTGAATTTGCTACCTAAGTGAATTTTCCTCCTGCCATGTATTATCTACTGTTTGTTTTTAAGCCACAAAGAATTTTCTATATGGGAAGATATGATTGTTCTCTGTGTTTACAGCTCTAATCTAAAGGTGTAACCAACAGTACTTTGCATTTGGTGACTGGCTGTTGTTTGTAGAAACTCTTCCTGCAAGTGATGCTCTTTTAGAACCACAATTTCAATAATGCAGTAAGAAGTTCAGGTTCAATACCTCACTCTAGGAAGTCAGAGATTTCTGGATAATGTCTGCCCACAGGGAATAACATTGACAGTTTCTGGCCAAAGGTTGACTCTAATGATCAGTAACGAAGTTCCTAATGTCATGCAACTCCTCTCACTCTGCTGTAAGTGGCTCCTTCAAAAACACTGAGATAAAGCACAAATAAAGACATCATTTGTGCTGCTATCAAGCACTAGCTGGGGAACAAGTCTTAGGCCCCTGGGACCTTCTTTTTTTTTCTAGGCTGGTTTTCTCCCAAGAATCTCTGGTAATCAAGTGTTATAATACAGTAAATGTTTTATTTAATTGTTTAATTGAGCAGGAAATGGCCTTAGCAGAACCAAGGTATTTTGTATTTCACACGCTTAATATTTATTTCTTTCCTTTTCTTGTCTAATTTGAGTGATTTCTGACTTTGATACATTGCATCTTAAATTTTGTTGTTTCACCTGGGTAAGTACAATATTTACACCTTTCTTCTCTTAATATTTAACAGCTTAACAATGTAAATTCTCATTCCATATTTGTCACTTTTAACCGAAAGCTGGATAAGCGGAAAATCATTGTTTTCGATGATTTTCTTTTTTTCAAGTATAATGACTTTGAGTTTTTTAAAAAGATACATGCTCATTTAAAAAATTCAAGCAATTAAGAAAAGCATAACAAGTAAAGCAAAAAAATTACTCCCTCTTACCACTCAGAAATTAACCATTGCTAACCTTCAGTGAATGTTATTCTAGACATCTCTCTATGCCTATATACATATAAAAGAAGATACATAGATGTTATTAAAATTGGATCACACACAGTTATTGGTTAATAAAAAATACTAGAGTTAAATTTAACAAAAGAAAAGCAAACTGAATGATATGAAATAGCTGAACTTCACATAAATTTTTCATCATATTTCAGGCATATTTTAGAGATTGGGCTTGCCTCAGTCCTGATCTCTAACACTTGGCTAAACCTAGAGGAATTTCTTGATTGCATATCCAGTGATATTAGCCTCCTCAATCTCTAATAGTTCATCTTATTGTAATGTGTGTTTTTGTCAGTAGCCTGTTATTCTTTCTGTTAAAAGATAAAATGTAAAGAAAGAAATGAAGAAGGGGAAGAAGAAAAGGAAGGAAGGAAGGGGAGAAGAAAGGAAGGAGAGGAATGAAAGTTTATATTTCAATGTCCATATTCCAGTTCATCGTTGTAGTGGTCTTCTTAATTAAAGTGCCATGTAAATTGTAGATGATGCTTGCTGAGCATTATAGGGAGAACTAGTTTTTTGTTAAATAGATCTGGGCTTCCTACTTCATTATGGAACAGGTCCAGAGGACCATTATGGTATGGTCACATCAGAGTTTATGGTACCCTGCCTGATCCATATCCTCTCACTGTGGAAGGAGGTTGCAGTAAAAGTCTAGTCTTGTTCAATCTATTTTATGCAGACTGTTATTGCTATGAGGCTTCTTTTTTAACCTACAAAATTCTAATGAGATTAGCTTTAGATCATCAGCACAAAACCCCAGAGCAGTGGTAACTAACAAAAAAAAACCCCGTACAAGACATAAAAATGTTGATGGATTGTGTATTGTATACTCTGCACAATGACACAACCATGAACTTGTAGAATGTCTGGGTAATGTACCAAGCAGCACCAGGGAAACTCTATACTCAGTCCTTGCATTAAGGACACAGAGCACAATGCTATCAATTGCATCTCATAAACTAGACTGTAAAGAATCTAAGAAGGTTATAATGGAAAATGAACTGAGGGACTTCGCTGGTGGCACAGTGGTTAAGAATCTGCCTGCCAATGCAGGGGACACGGGTTCCAGCTGGTCCGGGAAGATCCCACATGCCGCGGAGCAACTAAGCCCGTGCGCCACAACTACTGAGCCTGTGCTCTAGAGCCCACGAGCCACAACTACTGAGCCCGTGTGCCACAATTACTGAAGCTTGCGTGCCTAGAGCCCATGCTCTGCAACAAGAGAAGCCACTGCATGAGAAGCCCACGCACCACAGTGAAGAGTAGCCCCCACTCGCTGCAACTAGAGAAAGCCCGCACGCAGCAACGAAGACCCAACGCAGCCAAAAACAAATAAATAAATTTATAAAAAAGAAAATGAACTGAATATTTATTAAGACCAGCATGACCCAGACAAATGGGAAGAAAGGGACTAACATTTCTTGAGCTTCTATTTTATGCCAGATAGGTTATTTATATCCTTTTCATCCTCAAACAACGCTGTGGAATTGGTATTGTTTGTATTTTCATGTTACAGATGAGTAAACAGGGCTTGGAGGGGTTGATGTTGTGATGAGCAAGAATTTGAATCTAGATCTGTGCAATGTTAGGACTTTTTTCCTGAGCTGCTCTCCCTTCCTGCAAGTTGTTATCCAAAGAAATTTCAAACCATACATCAAATAAAGCTTGGTGCAAGGATGGTATATGCAGCCTCTATATGGCTCTGCTACCTGATCATTCCTCAGAACATCAGACCCACTGCTCCAGTAAGTTCGTCAGTGTTCTCTCAGAGTCACACCTAACATTAAATGGATTTGGTTACTGACTGTGCCTGCCACCTGATGCTGCCAAGGGAAATGGAAGAACAGCTGCTGGAAAGACTTACTAATTCCTTTGTATAGTTTGTGACATTATCTAAACTTTAGATTCTAAAGGGCTTTGTAGATACTGCAATTTAAGAAAAAATATATCAAGATATATCTGGAAACAAAAGAATAAGTTTTTTTTTGAAAATTATTTTGTTAGTAGTATGTAGCTTCCGAGATAATGTATATGAAATTTAATCCCAAGTTATGAATACTTACGTGACAGTTCATGGCATTAAGAGATGGAATTCTATTTGAAAGGTCATGTGCACATTTGAGCAACTTGATATCAAGTGATCTCATTAGGGAGATTACATCATAGACCTTGTGATATTAAAAGCATTTTTTTTAAAAGTCATGAGCTGCTTAAAGGTAAAAACTGATTGTCTCTGGGATATATTTATACATCTTACAATTTTAATACCATGAAAAATTAAGTTTAAAAATGCATTCACTGTTTTATCCTCTTTGTGATTTAAAAACTTCTCTAAAAATACTTGGGTAGAAAGCACATGACTCCTAAGGAACAGAGGGTATTCTCGATTAAAGTGTAATAAGCCACTTGACGGCAGGGACAACTTCTATACATAGTGCTCTGAAGACAAAAAAAAATCATTGATTTCTCTAACCTACAGTCACAATATGTTCCAGATGTATGAATGGTGCGGGTACAGAGGGATGGCAGAGAGAGGGAGTTATTTCTCATTTTATTTTATAACTGGAGAAACTGAGAGAAGTGTTGAAGTCATAATGCTCTTGGATTTATAACACTTTTATCTGCAGTCACTTTCTAAGCAGAACACCTATACTTTATTGATTCAGATCAAGGAGGCGGTGCCTTCTTCCTTATTTCTAATCTGCTCCAATTTGAAAGCTGCAATAGCCATGAAACCCTCTCCTCTGGCTCCCTGGCCTTCTTTTATGCCTGTGGTTGGGAATGGCACTTCATCTGTTTTATGGCTTTAATTTACTAAAATACTTAAATTACTAGAATTACTTATTGAGATAAGACTCACAACAGAATCACCTTTATGTGGCTGTCATAAAGTAACTGAATACCAGTCTATGAATGATTGATTATGTTCTTCCACTGATACACTTTTCAGACATCTCTCAATGTTGAAATGAAACAAATTAGCCAGACCAAGGCACACAGGATTCAGACTCACCTTGGAAAGCTGTGAGTCTCTCATACACTGAAGTAAATTATTAAGTTGCAATTGCTTTAGAAAAAAATAAGTAAAAGAACCAAAGGAAAAGAAAACAGTTTACACCCTAAAGAGAAATTAACTTACAATAACATTTTTCTAGGTATGGTTCTTCCAGATTTTTCCCTTTGAGAAATGTTCTGTATGATTCTCCCCTTTTGGGGCCACCGCCTGCACAACCCAGAGAAAACCCTCTGATTATAGAAACTTTCCATGTGGTGAAGTTTTAGGTCCCCCTTTCCCCTACCACCCCCACCTCCTGCACAAATAGCTTCACCATCTGTCTATAACACTGCCTGAAATTCCATCATTAAATGTATTCCTTCAGATTACATTACCCAGTTATTGTAAAAATCATAGTCACTTCAACTTTCCCATCAACCTAACACAACTATTTATATTGTTTTAACTATCTCTGATACTTCAGTGCTTCTGCGGATATTTTAAATCATATAGATAGTATGTAAATGTATGTTTAGTTCTGGTTGTTCATTTGATGTTGCTTAAAATATCCACATACTTGGAATCTAAAAAATAAAATAAAATGGTGCTGATGAACCTAGTGGCAGGGCAGGAATAAAGATGTAGACATAGAGAATGGATTTGAGGACACAGTGGGGGAGGGAGAAGCTGGGACAAAGTGAGAGAGTAGCACTGACATATATATACTACCAAATGTAAAATAGATAGCTAATGGGAAGCAGCAGCATAGCACAGGGAGATCAGCTCAGTGTTTTGTGACCACCTAGAGGGGTGGGATAGGGAGGGTGGGAGGGAGGCTCAAGATGGAGGGGATATGGGGATGTATGTATGCATATGGCTGATGCACTTTGCTGTACAACAGAAACTAACACAGCATTGTGAAGCAATTATACTCTAATAAAGATGTATTGAAAAAATAAAATATCCATATACCAATACAAGGCATATATTTATCACATTATTCTTATTGTCAGTGCGTTCTACTTTGATAATGTACAATGAATAAGGAATTTGAATTGCTTTAAGTTTTGTTTTCATAAATATTTCTACCTTAAACATTATTGTACACATTGGCTTGATTCTGACTTTTTGAGATTATTTTCTGAAATAACCTTAAATTTCCCAAAGTAGAAATCCCGAGTCAAAGAATGGCAATATTTTAGTATCTCATTTCATTTTTCTAACATGGTTAAACCGAATCCACTGAAAGACTGTATCAATTTATAATGCTGTCGGCAACATATGAGTACCAGTCTCTCTACACTGTTGGTTGATCACTAATTTTTTTTAATTAAAAAAATATATATAGTTTTTATGTATATAGCTAGAACTCAAAATTGCTGATTTTATATTTATTTTTTCACTAAACAAGGTAATGATTTTTTAATTATTGTTCTCTTATAGCCCTTTCATCTGGAAAGTCTGGAGTCTGGATATTGATCTTATGGCTCTGCATTAAGATCATACAGCAAGGAAGTGACAAAATTAAGATTTGAATCTAGGTTTTTCTGACCTCAAATCACTCCACCATAAGGAGAGGGGATTGGGCTGGAGGGCTGGAGGGGAGCTGGCCATAAATATAGGAATGTTCTTTGTATATTTTATAGACTAAATTGTTTTTAATATTATACTAGCTTCATTTTTAAACATATAGTATACATATAGAAAAGTGTATATGTAATTATAAAGTGAGCTCCTGTTATGAAATAGAACATTGATAATATTTTAGAAGCTCTGTGTGGGTCCTGTACTCTCTTCCAGAAGTAACCTACATAACCTACTCTCCCACTTCTGTGAGTTTTTTCCTATGCTTTTCTTTATAATTTTACCCTTTATGTGCCTTCCTAAATTACACATTGGTTGGGTTTTATCTGTTTTCAATCATCACGCAAATGGAATTATACTGTCTGTATTCTTCATGACTCAACATTATAAGATTAATCTATCTTGATACATATAGCTGTAATTTGTTGTAATTTGTTTTTATTTCTGTATAGTTGCAATAGTTTTATATGCTGTGTAACAAATTGCCACAAATTTAGTGGCTTAAAACATCATTTATTATCTCAGTTTCCACAGGGTCAAGAGTCTAGTTGTGACTTAACTAGGTCTTTTCCTCAGGGTCTTACAGGTTGCAATCAAAGTGTCAGCCAGGCTTCATTCTCATCTGGAGGCTTAACTGGGGAAGGATCTACTTTCAACCTCATTCAGGTTGTTGACAGAATTCATTTTCTTGCCTTAGAACTCATGGCAGCTTGCTTCTCCAAGGCCAGCAATCATGGGGGTGATATTCCATTACCTTGCCATACAACATAATCTAATCAAGAGAGGAACATCCCATGACCTTTGTCATGTTCTATTTCTTAGAAGCAAGTCATATATTCTGCCTGCATTCAAGTAGAGATTATACAGAGTATAACATCAGGGGTAGAGATTATGGGGGGCCAGCTTAGAATTCTGCTTACCATAATAGTAATTAGTATTTATTGTATGTGTAAGCCATAATTTATTCATCTAGTCTACCACTGATGGACATCTAGATTGTTTCTAGTTTGGGGCTGTGATGGTTAATTTTCTGTGTTAACTTGGCTGGGCCATTGTGCCCAGATATTTAGATGTTTCTGTGTGGGCGTTTTTGGATGAGATTTAAATTTAAATTGTTGGACTTTGAGTAAAGCAGAGTGCCCTTCATAATATGAGTAGATCTCATTCAATCAGTTGAAAGCCTGAATAGAACAAAAGACTGACCTCCTCTGAGCAAGAGGGAAATCTGCCAGCAGACTGCACTTCATCTGCAACATTGGCTCTTCCTGGTTCGCCAACAGACTGTCTTTGGACTCAAATTGCAGCTATTTCCTGAGTCTCCAGCATGCTGGCTCCCCCATCAGATTTTGGACTTGCCAAGCCTCCACAATGGCATGAGCCAATTACTTAAAATACATCTGTGTGTGTGTGTGTGTGTGTGTATATATGTATATATATACATATACATATATATATATGTATATATGTATCTCCTATTAGTTCTGTTGCTCTTGACTAATACAAGGGCTATTACTAATGATACTTCCATGAATGCTCTCTGTATAGCTCCTGATGAACATGAGGAAGAGTTACTGGGGTATTTAACTAGGAGTGGAATTCCTGGGCTGTGAAGTGTTCCATCTTTATCAGGTAATGGCAAACTGTTTTTCAAAGTTTTTGTGCTCATTTATACTCTCACCAGCACAGCTGAGTTCCTAGTAATACAAATGCTCAACATACCGTATTGTCAATTTTTAAATTTTTGTCAGACTGATGGGTATGAAATGGTATCTCATTACAGTTGCGTTTTCTTGATAACTGATTAGGTTGAACATGTTTTCATGTGTTTTTGGGCCATTTAAGTTTCTTCTTTTGTGAAAGATTTGGTTAAGTCTCTTGCCCTTTTATCTATTGAATATTTTGCCATTTTCTTACTGATTTGTAGCTGCTCTTATATATTCTACATATTAGAGCTTAGTAACATGCTACAAATATCTTCTAGTTTGTTGCTTGTCTTTGTACTCTATGATATGTTTTGATGATCAAAAATCCTTAATTTTAATGTAGTTTACATTTCAACTTTTTTCTCTGTGTTTGACGTTTTATGCTTTAAGAAGTCCTTCTATACTCTGTTGCCTTGAAGATGTTTTCCTATATTATCTTTCAAAGGCTTTAATTTTTGCCTCTCTTTGTTCTTTATTTCTCCCAGAAATTGATTTTGAAGAGTTAGATGTTACTGAAGAGAGACTAGGAGGGTGTACTGCCTCTGGACGCTAGGTGGTTAGGACACACAAGGAGGTATTAGAATGGATGAAAGATATGCTTAAAGCTCTAAAAGATAGAAAGGCACTAATATAAATGTCTATTATCTCACAGTTTTGCCTAGGTTTAGTTATACAACTGTAATTAGAATAACCTATCATGTAACTCCTAAGAAACTAAAAACTCTAACTCAAAGGGAAAGTTCATTTGAACTCAAGAACTTTTAAACAATTCCATTTATTTTACTCACAACCCTGGTAAAATAAATTGGAAAGCATAATTTTTAAAAATATATGCAGAGACAGTATTACTACTTTCTTCCCAATCTTTTTTTTTTTTCCTTGCCTTACTGCAATAGCTAGGACCTCCATTACAATTTGAATAGAAGTTGGAAAGGTGGGAACTTCTTTTTCCCAGTTTTAGGAGGAAAGCTTTCAATGTGTGACTGTAACAGAGAAGAACAAACCTGACTAATCTTTGTGCTCTGTTGCCTGTGCTTAGTCATGCTGGCTCTGCACCTTTGTAAAAGAATGTTGCCTATGGCCTGAAATATATATGATATCCCATTCTCAAAGCCATTCATATAGAGATTAAAAAGTTGCATAACAGAGAATAACATGTCTTGCTGGAGGTTTACAGGAATATTGTGACCAGACTTACATGGACAGCTGCAAGAGCAAAGGTTTATCACATCCCCTCTGGGGTCTGACCAGCACCAAGAAGTTTTAAACAACCAGCCATACCCTCTACCCTTTTAGTATGAAAAAATCCTGAATTCTAACTCGGATAAGATGGTTCTCTGGGACACAAGTCTGCCATCTTCTTGGTCTGCTGGCTTTCCAAATAAAGTCACTATTCCTTGCCCCAATACTTCGTCTCTCAATTTATTGGCCTGTCATGCAGTGAGCAGTATGAGCTTGGACTTGGTAACATGATCATTAAGTGTGGTATCAGTTGTAGGTTTTCGTAGCTGCCTTTTATGAAATTGAGGAAATTCCTTCCTATTCCTAGTTTGCTAAGGGTGTTTTAATAAATGGGTGATGCACTTTGACAAATGCTTTTTACTCATATATGGAAATGACTTTTTTTTTTTGTCTCCTTTATTCTGTTAATGTGGTTATAGTGATTGACTTTTGAGTCTTAAACCAACCTTGCATTCTTGGGCTAGACCCTTCTTGGATGGTCATGGTATATTATTCCTGTTATATATTGTTGGAGTCAATAATCAATTTTTCAAGTATTCTGACTCTGTGTTCATGAAAGGTGTTGGTAGATAACTTTCTTTTCTTGTAATGTCTTGTCAGGTTTTAAGATCAGGGTTATGATGGTCTCACAAGCAAGTAGGAAGTTATTCCCTTCTTCTCTATTTCCTATAAGAATTTTTGTAAGGTTAGTGTTATTTCTTCAATGATTGTTTGATAGAATCCACCAGTGAAACCATCTGGATCTAGAGTTCTCTGTTATGGCAAGTTTTTGACAATATATTTAATTTCTTTAATAGATTCAGGTCTCTTAGTATTTTCCACTTAATCTGTGTTGACTTTGGTAAATTGTATTTTTCAAGAAATTTACCCACTTTAAGTTGTCAGATTTTTTGGTACAGATTTTTGTAATATTATCTTATTATCCTTTTAACATCTGTAGGATTTACAGTGATAACTTCTCTTTTATTTCTGATATTGGAGACTTATGTTGCATCTTTTTCTTGATCAATTTTAGAATTTATGAATTTTGTTGATACCTCCAGATTATCACCATTATCAGCTTTTGGCTTTCTTAATTTTTCCTCTCTTGTTTTTCTGTTTTTAAGTCTTTCCCAAGGTTTTGAACTTGTTGTCTTGTGACCTAAGACAAACAGACTGCCAAGACATTTCTCCAGCAAAGATAGGTTTATTTGGGATGAGCAGAGAATTGTAATTCAGGGTCTGCAACCATGGCGAGCTATGTGCAAGTTCTGCATGGCAAGAGAAGAACTCTTTTATAGCGGGGAAAAGAAGTTGGAAGGGCTATAGTAAACAGAGGGCTTTTCATTGGCTGAGTCTTTGCCAGGAAAGAAGAGGAGTCTTTCTTCTTCCTGTTGGGCTCTGCTATTGTCGCAGGGCATGAGAGCTCCCCCTTCTGGTCTTCTGACTCTATTTAATTGAGGTTTCTGTTTACTAACTTTTTACAGACTGAGAATACATTTTCTTCACTAAATCCAATATATCAGTAATGTAAATAACTGAGACGATCTCACCTCTCCTGTTCAGTTTCATGGAAGTAGGTAGTCTTATATCAAATTCCCCAGAAGCAGAATCTAAGATAGGGATTTGGGTGCATATGGTTTATTGAGGGTACACTCTTTGGGAAAAACTTGTAAAGGGGGGAAAGGAGCATGATAGGGAAGCAAAAGAGCTGCCAAGCAAGGATCTGGTATTAGGTAAAGTATAGCCTTGGCCAAATTTACATAGGGGAGGGCTCTGGATATAAACAGCACCACAGACCTGTCATCCTTTGTGGCAACAGGGCTGGACTTTCACACCATCATCTTATTTGATCATTGGTATGGATCATCTATGGAGAGGGCATAATTTCCTGAATGAGTTGGTTCCCATTGGTTGATGGAAATTGTCTGGAGAAGAGGGCTAGCTGTAAACTATTACAAGCCACCTCTCACAGGAGCCGGGGGTTACTACAGTATCACCTGCAACTGTGCTAGTCAAATAAAATAGAATTTGCAGGTGGAAAATGTGCTTTGAATATTTAATCACATGCCTTTTAAACAATGTTTTTGATAGTGTTTAAAGAACTATTCCAATAGTAGTCCTTGCTCAGAGGAATAATATCCTCATATATACATCAGGGTTAAAGTAAGAAAGAAATAGAATACAAAGTTGGTGTATTAGTTAGGACAGGCTGAACTATTGTAAAATTTAGATCACAAAATGTAATGGCTCTAAAGAAGTTTCTTTTTCTCTCAATAGTCCAGGTTAATGTAGGGAGTTGAGAAACTAGAGGAGAAGGCTCTCCCCTATGAGGTCATCCAGGAGCCTGAGCTCATTACAGCTCTGAACCCTTCCTGTGGCTTCTAAGATTGTCATGAGCATTGCCATCCAGTTGACTCGATGTATCAGTCATCTACTGCTGCATAACAAACTCAGCAGCTTAAATCAACACTTTAATATTTCCTATCTCATAGTTTCTGCAGGTCAGAAATTTGGAAGTGGCTTAGGTGAATGGTTCTGACTCAAGGTCTTTCATAAGTTTACAGTCAGATATCTGTTGTAATGGTTCTGACTCAAGGTCTTTCATAAGTTAACAGTAAGGTATCAGCTACAGTCAACTAGGGCTTTCAATGTGGCTCAGTTAATGCTGGTTGTGGGCAGGTGGCCTCAGTTCCTTGTCACACAGGCCTCTCTCTATAGGGCTGTTTGAATGTCCTCAGCTGTCCTGCCAGCCTGTGGCAGCTGGCTTCCCTCAGAGAAAGTGATCTAAAAGGGCCAGATGAAAGTCACAATATCTTTTATGACCTAGACCTGGATATCATATTCTGTCATTTCTGCAATATATAGGTAAGCCATATTCACTGGAGGAGAGGATTACATAGGGACATAAATACCAGGAGTCAAGAATCATTGAGAGCCATCTCAGAGGTGGGCCACCATCCTGGAGAAGCACTGTGGAAGGTATTTACAAGCCAAGACTACTCAAATTCCATTTAAGTAAATTTATCACATGACCACATCTAATGGCAAGAAAAGCAAGGACATGCAAAATAGCTGGCCAGCCATGTGTATTTTATTATAGTGGGAGAAGGGGGCAGGGCAGTATTTAGATGCATATCTGGCAGACTCTGCTACAATTGGGAAAATGAATCAGGAAGAGAAAATATTCAAGAGATGAGTAACTAAAATAAAAACAACAAAAGTTGATCTTAGTGAGCAAATTTCCAACTATGTGTATCCATGCCAACATAATGCTTAAAATTTTCTTTCTGATTTCATGAAATTGTTCTTGCCAACAGCATCTCACAGGCAAAAGCTTTGAAATTCCAATAGGTTGTGTGAAAAGCCAACATCCTAGTCTTGGCTTTAACAAATGTTTTCAATTTATTTTAAGTAACTGACATTTAAAAAACAGTGCAAAAAATACTAATGTCCATTAGTGAAACCCAAGACATACACAACAGAGAAAATGTGATTTGTCTACACACTCACTATCTAGAAAACTAGGAACTTAAGAGCAAAACAGCCCACCCCTTCTTTGAGAATCTCCCTTGGAAAAATGTTTCCTATGCACTGACTTAGGTCACAGACCAGGTAATTCTCATTCCACTTCCTCTGAAAACAGTAAAACCTCAGATAAAAGACATAAGTATTCAACTGAAAGATATTTTCAATCATGTTCACTTAATGAGGAAGAGATAATCTCTTAGTTGTAACATGAACCTCAAGTGGGGGAAAATTTTCTTCCTAATTTGGCTGTGAGTCATATTCTGCATCAAAGAATTAGAATTCAGAATGTTATTGATTTGTCCTAAACATTTAACAGCTCAAAACTAGTTTTGCTCATATTTCTCCTGAGGATAGGAGAAATTCTTTTTAAAGTAAGTTTATGTGACTCTATTTGGTTGGAATGATAGAAGAAGCACTTGTAAAAATTCTATATTCTCTGAATTGTTGCATGCTGCCTTGTTACTGCAACAATTTAAGGAGAACACAGCCTCATTTCAGGGTCTGTTAGTCCTTTAATAATGGAGAATTATGTAAATCAGATGACAAAATTCTTGTCGTGGATTACCATCACTCTGTGACAATTTGGCTTATGATAAAAAATGATACAAATATACATTATACATTTTCTGTAGAACTTAAAAATTTTTACCCTGAAACAAGGAGCAGCCACGGTGGGAATAAAACACACAGGGAAATAAAATTGGGAACCCTGACTCGGTCATTAGCTGGGAAACATTAGGCAAGTCATTTAATCTCTTTGAGTTCTGGTTTCCTCATCTAAAACAGGAATACTAACAGTGTCCTCTCTAAGGTTTCTGTGGATTAAAAGGAAGGAAACAATGTGAGGGCACTTAGCAAACACTTATGCAGTACATAAAGGTTTGGTCTGTAATAGAATTTCAGAAAAGAAAATTCAGACAGAGAAGTCAAGTGATGTGCCTAAGACGATATATTCAAGAACATTCTCTAGTGTACTTATCACTACTATGTTCACCTCAAAGTCTCTTGCAGGGGGCCTATACATCAGTTAGTTACAGCAGGATGGGTATGAGACCTAACTGGATACATATGTGTGGTAAGAATTGAGGGTAGTATCGTGTGGACTGTTTTGTGCCTAGTTCAGCACATAGAGGAAAAGATTAGTTCCAAATTTTATATATATAGAAAGAAATTATATACATTATATAAAAATTATATATTACCAATTTTAGATTTATTTTTGTTATATATACTAACTTCAGATTTTTTTTTATTATGACAGCACCTCACTCCAGGTACCAATTTCTGCATCAATACTATACTGTATCAGTGTAGATTATGCTATGGCAACAAACATACATATTTCAGTGCCTTAAAACAACACTCATGCTACATTGTAGGTTGCCTGGGGGAATCAGCTCCACGTCTTAACTCAGGGTATCCAGGCTGATGAAGTCTCCACCATTTGCTGGGTTTAACACCCAGAGTTTCTGTTTTTGTCAGCAGGTCAAGGGTGGGGTCTGATAATTTGCATTTCTAACAGGTTCCCAGGGTGTTGACTTTGCTGGTTAGAAACCACATTTTGAGAATCACTGGCCTAAAGAATTAACTCCTTGCTCCTGTTCAGGAATTTCTGGCTTGTGTTTTCATACTCTCAGAAGATAACCAAACCTCTGAATTTGATAAGGTGTCTCAGAGTAAAAGGCCCGATTAAATGAGAGGCACCCAGCAAATCTTTTCAATTGGTCAAAATGGCTCAGGGAAAAGAGATGAAGTGTGATTCTCTCAGAAAAGTCTGGTAAGCTCAAAGTACACACATTTACAACTAAGAGAGAGAGAGATATGGCAACAAGGAAGCATAAAAAGCATCGTAGAACCATATCTCAAAAAGAACTATAGCATGGTCACTGGCAAGTGGAGCAGACAAGAATCAAACAGATTAAAAACTCTACTAAATTTTTAAGAGAGCTGTATTTGAGCCAACCACCTAGACCAAAAGAGACTGTAACTTTTTGAGATGTAAAACAACACTTGGGCTTCTCATTGTCCACCATCAGAAACTGGGCTGAGAATGCTGCTCAGTCCTGAAAGAGGCATATTCCTCAACGTCTGTTTCAGATTCAGCCAAAGAGGAAAATGAAAAAGGAAGAATCTTCCAGAAGGCATAGCCAGGTACCACAAAGAACAGTGAGCAAAAGGAGCTTCTCAAAATCAAGGCTTAATCAGATAACATTCCTTAATCAAGTAACCACAGGTAGGGGGCCCTCGAAAGTTCTCCCCAGCAGGATTTCAGAATTCCTACAGACCCCTATTTGCTGTGTATTTGCCATTTTCCCCAAGGAGAGTATTTATTACAATTATCTTGTTCCTGTACTACCATTATATACTGGATGGGAGGACATAGGTATTTGGGGGGTTTTTTGTTGTTTTTTTTGTTGTTTTTTTAATTTCACAGGTACAGGTAGAAGCAGCATCATGATTTGAAACTGCCACACCTTACCCAGAGGTCTCAGATTGCATGGGATTTTGAGGCTTTCTTCCTTAGGGAGTGGATGAGTATATTTTGCATGTCAGAAATATAGTGAGTTAAATATTTGGTGACCAAAAGGGGATTAGCCATTAGGGCTGTTCTATATATTCCAGTTCTTCTTCCAGAGATATGATAGGATTGTATTTCCCTGCCTTTTGACACTAGATATAGACAGGTAATTTACATTGGCTAGTGCAATGTGAGTATAAAGGATATGTATCACAGGAAAACCCTTTGAGAGCCAGTGCATTATTCACATGTTTCTCTTCTCTCTTACTGTAGTGATCACAGAAGCACATGTTGAGATTTGGTCCATAAGTCACCATGATGAACAGACCCTCTTGTTGACCTGAATTCTGCAGGTAGAGTGAGCAAGAAATAAATATTTGTTGTGATCAAGGCTCTGTGATAAGGGGGTTGTTTGTTACTATAATAAAAGGCAGCACAAAATTCCTTAATTCATTGAGACCACTTCCTTCACAAAGGAACTTCGCAAGTAAGATCAATTTCAACCAACCTGAGATAAAGTTTTCTTTTTTAAACTAACCTAATAAATTGTATTTCCCAATAGTAGGTGAAACTGTTTGTCAGAAAATTCTGTCATTGATAGAACCAACAAACTAATCTCCAACCACCTATGCTCGGCCATTTCATTATAGAGTTAGGCAACAATCTGTGCCATGTAATGTGAAATGAAAGGCAATTATCTGGTGAATTTTGTCAGGTTAGATGACTAACATGGATAACATTTTCCCACGATGCAGCAAAATTTTGTTCTCCCTTGAGTTATCCCAAGATAGCAGCTGCAGTTTTTATTGTATTTTACCTTTCTAGGAAAAGTCGATAGGAACAAACAACTGGTGTTGGGGAGGGAGTGAGTCTCCAACAGAATTTTATAAAGATAAAGGATGTTCTTTTTTTTTCTTTAATTAATTCATTCATTCATTCATTTTTGGCTGCATTGGGTCTTCATTACTGCGCGTGGGCTTTCTCCAGTTGTGGTGAGCAGGGGCTACTCTCCGTTGCAGTGCTCTGGCTTCTCGTTGCAGTGGCTTCTCTTGTTGCAGAGCATGGGCTCTATGTGCACAGGCTTCAGTAGTTGTGGCACGCGGGCTCAGCAGTTGTGACTCGTGGGCTCTAGAGCACAGGCTCAGTAGTTGTGGCGCACGGGCTTAGCTGTTCTGTGGTATGTGGGATCTTCCCGGACCAGGGCTCGAATCTGTGTCCCCTGCATTGGCAGGTGGATTCTTAACCACTGAGCCACCAGGGAAGTCCCAGGATGTTCTTATTTCAGTTATTTTAGATATATGTGTGTGTGTAAAGTATATTGTTGTATTATATTTCCATATAATTTTTTGTAATCTCTATTATTTTTGAAAGGGATTATTACATTTATTTGTGCTTTCAGTTTTTGTACAACATGTAGCTTCTCAAATAGGGATAAAATCGATTAAGGAGAGACTGCAATACTTGAAGGAAGAGGAGTTTTTTTCTTCCTTGTAGAATATAAATATAAGCAGAACTCAGCAGCCCAGCATCATTTAATTGACAAGAGTTTCCATAAAGAAAGGAGTCTAGAATAGTTCAGCACAAAAGGCCTCCCAAGGAGGCCACAGTGACCCCTGTGTGTCAGAAAAGCAGAATGGAAGAAAAATACTGCAGTCATGGGCTCAACAAAAGTTCACTCTTTCCCCTGTCAAAAAAAATATGACTGCTTAGCTTGTGATTTGTGGGTTTCAGGGTAAGCAAAAGAGTTTCTGTAATTTTCAAGAAACCTCTAGAGTCTTAAAGCAGAACCATGAGTGGGCAGAGGGCATGCTATGAATGCAGGGTGGAGTGATCATAAAGCTAATGAAGCGTGTGTTTCAGGACTCCTCCCTTGCACAGGCCTCCTCCAAGGTCCTAGGAAGGGATGTAGTAATTCTGTATTTATAATTTTTTAAAGGAGTGCCCCCTATATCATATAAGCTTCAGGCCTCTGAATTTATATCTGCTTCTGTACGGAGGTAGCAAGCTGGCTAGAAAGCATTGTCACATCTTCAGGTGTTGTGGGTCAGGTGCAGGATACACAGAAATAGGAAATTAATCCTTCCCTGGGGAAAGGAGACATGAGAGCAGGACCGGCTACAAAATTGCAGGGCCTGGACAAAATGAAAATGTAGGGCTCTTTGTTCAAAAAGCAGGAAACGTGTTTGTTAAAGGGACTAAAATATAAATCTTTTTTCCTTTCTTCCACTTTCTCTCTCTCAACATGTCACAGAGTTTTTAAATTTGCTATTTAATGAGGTTCTTTCTTTCTTTTTTTTTTTTTTTTTTTACTTTTTGGCCACGCTCCACGGCATGTGGGATCTTAGTTCCCCAACCAGGGATTGAACCCTGGCTCCCTGCATTGGAGGCACAGAGTCTTAACCACTGGACCACCAGGGAAGTCCCTAAATTTGCTATTGAATGTAGTGCTCCCTCAGGCATGGGGATCCTCTTGCGGTGAATGTAGAACCTCTCAAGCAGTGGAGAGGTGGCCCCATGTGACCTACCAACTGCTGGGTCCAATCCCCGCCACTAGCCACTAGACCAATGTACTGCTTCCTGGTCAGGGGTGAGGAGTCTCTCCCCTTCCCACCAGCCAACTGCCCCAATCCACATGCACTAGATTCTTGGATCATGGGTGGGCTAGAGGCTCATTCTGCCAAGTCCCTGATCAACATGCTGTGGTGCTATCAGCCCAGGGTAGGGATGGCACTTCCCATGCCACCTGACCCCAACCTCCCTATGCCCACACCCAGGTTCCCACAGGGGGGAAAGGGCAACAGCCACTACTGGGTTGAAGCAGTGAGGGGGGAGGCTGGGTGGGTCTCTGGGAATCAGAGAACAGGGCAGTGGGCAGTGGAGAACCCATCTAGAGAGGTGGTGGGAGGTGGGACTGTGCACAAGCTGAGGCTCCAATCCCCAGGCACATGTTTCACTGCCCCATCAGACTGCATTTACAAAACACAAATTTGAAGATGAAAGTACGAAGAACTTCAAGATGGTGACCACAGAACATTAAACCCTGAGCATGGAGCCCCTGGGAGGCTGCACCCATGAAGGTGGTCCTGCTTGAGAGCTTGATGTGCCAGCCAGAGTTGAAGCTAATATCCATGATTACATATCAACTAATACAACTCTGTTCCAGGAGGGCTTGATTATGTCTCAACTTAGGAGATTTAGACGTGAAAAGGATTTATTTTTTTCCAATCCTTACTTTCAACAGAGCTCTATGGAATCTCCCCTTCCTACTCCTAACAACTTATAGAAGTTCTAGGGAAGTTAGATTCCTAGCTGTCAGATTCCACAGCTACCCATTTTGATCATTAAAACTCTGTCTATTTAAAGACTTTAATCTCATTGTCAATTGAAATCTCATTTCCCCTTCTCCCAGGGCAGAACTGAGCTGGGGCCCTAATTATTAGAGAGCCTGGTTCTGAGATGTCTCCTCCTTCCCTCTTCCAAAGTTGAACTTCGCAGTGTTGGGCAGGACAGGCAAGTGACTGGGACAAGGATCTCTTCCTCTCTCAGTGGGTTGTTGCTTCTCTCTGGTTAACACTGTGGTTCTGAAGATGCCTTCTGTGTGACAGTCCAATTCTGCCCTCCTTGTAGGGTGCATGTGTGAGCTCTTCAGAGGCAAGGCCTGCCCACTGTAGGAATCCTTGAAGTGGGAGGTGCCACCCCGCTCTACTGCTTCCACAGCTGCCACCTGGCCCCTCAGTGCTACATCTCACAGCCTCTTATTACTAGGCTTCTTACTGGGCTTTCCTGCTCCTCCTCTCCCCTCTTGTCTTGGGGTGGGAGGGGAAGACTCTCCTTCTCCCCCAAGGGAAGATGACCCACAAGCCTGATATTCTTCCTCCTTCTAGTCTCTTTTTTAATACATAGTCCAAGTGTGGGATGGGTGGGTGAGGTAACGATCCACGATAAATCAGTTGGTTTTGGTCTGTTTTAGGAATCTTGGAAAAGGTGTGCTGTCCCCATTGTTGATAGCTGTCTTACAATGTATGGTATAGACTCATTTTGTTTTGGACTGGGCCCTAGTTGCTAATTCCTGGGCAATAATAACCTTTTTTAAAAAACACATGCATGGGCTTCCCTGGTGGCAGCAGTGGTTGAGAATCTGCCTGCCAATGCAGGGGGACACGGGTTCGAGCCCTGGTCTGGAAGATCCCACATGCCACGGAGCAACTGGGCCCGTGAGCCACAACTACTGAGCCTGTGCGTCTGGAGCCTGTGCTCCGCAGCAAGAGAGGCCGCGATAGTGAGAGGCCCGCGCACCGCGATGAAGAGTGGCTCCCGCTCGCCGCAACTAGAGAAAGCCCTCGCACAGAAACGAAGACCCAACACAGCCAAAAATAAATATAAATAAATAAAAAACACATGCATCAAATAAATAGGGATATTAGTAAAAGTCTTAACTTGGTTCTTCAGGACCATTGCAAGATCGCCACCTCTTTCTGGACAAGGTTCAGGGCAGGCTTGAGATGAAAGTTGCCTCAAATGGGAGCATTATGAACCAAATCAGGGCAATCAGCCCAAAACTAAACCACTAAGTCCGAGTGCGCGGGTAGAGAATAGAGGCTGGTGTGGACCTCAGAATCTTCAGAGACAGACTGAGGGGAGTAAGGAGGTTGCAGAGGAGGATGGATGCTTTTTTACTGAAGGGGTTTTCCTGTGGCCCTCAGCCCACTTATGTGAGCAGGATAAATGAATTAAAAGCAGACAATCTGAAGATTTGACATGAAAATGATTATTTGCACACTGAGAATGGTGAGAAAGAATGCATTAATTACCCTTTTCAGATTATAGCCAATAAAAAAATTATTTGTTGACTAAGTGGATTCATTTGTAGTGAGAATAGTATAGCTCTTGAAATCCATCCAAAATGCACATATTGTTAATTTAGTGTGACTAAAACTTCATGAAACCAAAATCCATCTCATATATTCTGAAGTGTGACACCAAAAAAGTATTTGGATTAATGAAGTTATATAGAAAACATTCTTATAAAGGATATATTCAGAGATCAGTCAGGAGTTATTTTTGTTTGCTTCCATTATGGCTATTCCTCTGTGCCAACAATTTGCTGCTAGAAGTTGTTTTTTAAAATGGAATCTTTGTAGTAGATTAAATCCAGCTGGCTTCAAATACTACAGGGGAAGATGTGGTGGGGGGAAGGGGGCCCAGATGGCCACATCTCCAGGGAATTCTGTGACCTCAGTGATAACCGACTGAAATTCCTAGACTTTTCTTGTGCGAGAAATTCTATGTTCCTGAGAATTCTTATTTTTTTATTGAGGTAAAATTCATATAACATAAACCTGTACCGAGTTCCAAACCATTTTCGTCATCCCAAAAGGAAACCCCATACATATTAAGCAGTCACCCTGAGAATTATTTAATCTTTGGCTCCAGGTTATAAGCATTAATCCTATCAGCTCTGTTATAGAGGAATAACACGAAAATTATTTTCCTCCCAAAAGTATAAAAATTGTTATTTAATAATAGGGTTTACAGGGCCAGCCAGGGGCCAGTCTGTGATTCCAAGGGTGACACCTTCCTGACCTCTGACTCTGAACACGTGGGTATGGTCTGCCCTCCAGAGGGGCAGCAGTAATATCTCTGCACAGACTTTACAGCCTCTGACAAAGCTCCCTGGGTGATCCTAGAAGACCAAAGTGTCAACTGAGTTTTGAAGAATATTTAAGGTTTTCAGACTTAAGTGATTTTGAATTATCAACAACCAGGCAATCAGGAGATTTACTAAGTGGTTAAAAAGAAGAGTGTGGATTCAAAGTTTATAAATGGGTTGGAAAGTGAAGAAAGCCACAAACACTACACTAACAGCCTCCAGAAATGGCCTCTTTACAACTTTGACTCCATTGATGGAGAATGTGTGCTGGGGAAGGGACTCATGTATTTAGGGGAAGGACCAAGAGGCCTCTCAGAGAGAAACTCTGTCCTAAAGGAAGAGCCTGGAGGAAAAGTTTGGGCCAGAAACAAAGGCTGAGTCACCAGAAGGGCATGGTTTCTCTGATTCCAGCACTACATTTGTCAAGATTCCTCTCCTAGCCCAGATTTCTCCTGGGGCTCAAGTTGGGGTGCGGTAGGGTGCGGGACATGGTAAGTAAAAAATGGAAAATCGAAAGAGCTGCTTAGCTAAAAAGGAGGAGTCCTGAACTAGACTAAGGCATCTCATCCGTTCAACAAATACGTTTGGGAAGAACTAAGTGTTGGGCGTTTGTTAGACAAGGATGATATAATGGTAAATAAGACAGATATAGTCCCTTTCCACAAGAATTTTATAGTCTGGAGGTAGATATTTAAAATAGGACTACATAAATCCCAATTATTGAACAGGGAAACTACTATGGTTGGGAAGGATAGGGAAGGCTTTTCTGAGGAAACAGCGGTTTCAGCTGAAACCTGAAGGATAAGGAGTTGGGAAGGGTGTGTAAACGTTTTTTTTGAGGTGGGAGGAGCTTGAGTTTGAGGCCAGCGGGGCCAAGTACAGGGGCTGGAGGGAGAAGCCGCAGGACGCAGCTTATGAAGGAGAATGTTCTGCTAGCAAACACACCCAGACCCAGGCAGGGCAGAGAGTCCTTCCCTGTTGTAAGGCTGCGGGGTGTGACCTGAACTAGGGCCTTGAAGGGCTTGGTAAAAGGGTTTGTCAGGTGTCCCGTTTCTCCTCCAGCAAAATGCACTAGGTCATTAATTTGGCCTGTCACATGCCTCAGGCGTCTATGTGACATTGTTCCAAAGATGTGGATTCAATCTCTTCCAAGAAAGTCCAGGATTATTCCAGAATCCGGATCAAGTCTCATACCAGGAGCCAAAACTAAGGCATGTGGTGCTGGCAGCACCAGTGTCCTTCCTGGTTAACATTTCTGGCTCAAACTGGGGGCAGATGTGTTCATAAATCTGCATGAGAAACCCCTCACAACATTAACTCCTCTCTGGTAGGAAGGGTGTGGCCATGTTTGTGCTTCTCCTAGCATCACTCCTTCACCAGGAATGAGCAGCCTGAAGAGTCATAAATCTTTCAGTTATATCAGGGCCAGGTTTCCCATCAGATATTTGGGTCGAACTACTATGAATGGGGACAGAACCTCCAGCCACCCTTTGCTCTAAGAGGCCAGGAAAGTTGTCCTTCTTGTTTGAAGCAGTATTCCAGCACCTGGCACAGTGCATACTGTGTGGCAGGGAGTCAGTAAATACCTTTGTAATGAATGAGTGGAGGCTCAGCACAGGGCAGACAGTTCTGCCAAAGCAGTTCCCAGCTAACCCAAAAGATTAGCATTCTCTGCTCTTAGAGATGTGAGAAACCAGCAGCTAAAGCAGTGATTCTCACCCCTGCCTGCACATCTTGGAAATTTTTTAAAATGCATATACAATTTTATTTGGGTATGTTTTTTAAAGTATAAAGAAATTAGGCTGGAAGTAAATATGCCCAAATATTAACTTTTGATGTGAGATCATATAGAGTTGTTTCTTACTCTGTGGTACTTCTGCATTCCAAGGTAGGAATGTTAAAGAAAAACAAGAGCTTTAGTGAGGTATAACTGGCATACAATAAACTGCATATGTTTAAAGTGACAATATAAGTTTTAACATATGAATACACCTCTGAAACCATCACCACAATCAAGATAATGAGCATATGGATCACCTCCCAAAGTTTCCTTGCATGTCTTTGTAATACTATCCTCTGTCCCATCTCTACCCCATCCCCAGGCAACAAGTAATCTGTTTCCTATCACTATAGATTAGTTTGGGTTCTCCGGAATTTTATATAAATGGGATGATAAAGTATATATTCTTTCTGTCTGGATTTTTTCACTCAACATAATTATTTTGAAAATTCATTCATGCTGTTTGTATCAGTAGTTCATTCTTTTTATTGCTGAGTTTTATTGCATTGTACATACATGTAATATATTTATCCATTTGCCTGTTGATGGACATTTGGGTTGTTTCTAATTTTTAGTTACTACAAATGAAGCTGCTATAAACATTTATGTTCAAGCCTTTGTGTGGATGTATGTTTTCATTTATCTTGGGTTAATTCCCAGGATTTGAGTGTAAATTCCTAGGTAGGCATATGGCTTAACTTTTTAAGAAGCTGCCAAACTGTTTTCCAAAATGGCTGTACCATTTTGCATTCCCACCAGCACTGTATGAGAGTCCCAGTTTTTCTATATCTTCTCTGGCTTTTGGTATGATTAGCCTTTTGTATTTTAAACATTCTAGTGGACATATAGGCATATCGCTGTGCTTTTAATTTGCATTTCCCTAATGATTAATGATTTTGAGAATCTTTTCATGTGCTTATTTCCCATCTGAATATCTTCTTTGGTGAAATGTCTGTTTATATCTTTTGTCCATATTTTTATAAGTGTGTTCTTATTGAGTTTTAAGAGTTCTTTATGTATTCTGTATACAAGGCCTTTATCTGATATGTGATTTGCAAATATTTTCTCCCGGTCTGTGGCTTGTCTTTTCATTCTCTTCACAGTGTCTTTTGAAGAGTAGTTCTTAATTTGATGAAGTATAATTTACCAAAATTTTAAAATGGATAATCCTTTTGGTTGTGACATCTAAGGAATCTTTGCCTAACCCAAAGTCACCAAGATTTTTTTCTGTTTTTACTTATAAAAGTTTCACAGTTTTAGGTTTTGTATTTTGGTCCATGATCCATTTTGAGTTAATGTTTTTATATGATAAGAGATGTGAAGTTCATTTGTTTTTGCATATAAATATCCCATTGTTCCAACACAATTTGTTTAAAAAAAACAAAAAAAACTCTGTACTTTCTTCACTGAATTGCTTTGTTGAAAATCTATGGACCATATATGTGTAGACCTATTTCTGAATTCTCTATTCTATTCCATTGAACTACTTGGCTATTTTGACACCAATATCTTTAAGTCTTTAAGTCATGTAGTTTAAGTCCTCCAACTTTGTTCTTTTTTTTTTTCAAAATTGTTTTGGCCATTCTAGATTCTCTGCATTTCCATACGAATTTTGGAATCAACTTGTCTATTTCTAAAAAAGAAATGTCTGCTAAGATTTTGATTGAGGTTGCATTTGAATGTATAGATCAATTTAGAGAGAAATGACATCTTTAAAATATCAAGTCTTCAGTCACTTGGGTGTTTAAAAAGTACTGATGCCTGGCTACTCCAGACCAACTGAATCAAAATCTCTGGGCATGGGATATGGGTATCATTATTTTCTGAGAAATTGCTCAGGTGATTTTAATGTGCAGCCAGGTTGGTAAACAGTGAGCCCTGGCATCTCTCTTAGTGGGGTTCTGCCCGTTTAATGCTCCCAAAGGGGAATAAGCCACGTTGAATAACACAAGGAATGACAGAAGGAACTAGTGATGCTGAGCTTTCAGAAAAACTTTCAAGGATACATGGACTTGAAGGGCTACCATGTAGGTGAGGAATTAGATTGTTTCTAATCCAACAGACAGAAACTTTAGAAAGTCAGATATCATTGCAGCCCAAAAAGGTGCTTTCTAACAGTCAGTGATGTCCTCAGAAACAATGGTCTTTCTGGGAAAGGAGACTGCTGGCAGTCCTATAGGCTGGATAACTGTTTGGTGGGACAGCATTTGCCATGCCCCTACTACTTACTACCAGAAAAGCTGCAGAGGTTTTTCAGTATCAGAAGAGTTCTTAGAAGAATGGTTTTGCTAACCACTGTGAGTTTCTGATTCTATGAAATATTTCTTTAATAATTTTCATGAATTTTTCATGAAATGGCTATTAGTGTAGTCTTTGTTATAAGTCATATCTCAAAGTTGGTGGGGAAAAAGTAAAATATGTTACTTACGGGTAACTAGTTCTGTGTAAGGGATTAGAATACACAGGGGCATATAGCATTATATGGGAGAGACAGTAGAAACGGTAATAATAGAGCAATCTTACTGAGAAAAGAAAGCTCAGAATGATGAAACTTCTGAGGAATGAATCTACCCTGTTGACTGCAAGAGCAGGGCAATGATATTGTGCTGTAAAATTTATATGGAGATAAAGTATCCACTAAAATATTTGACAGATTCAAAAATATAATTAGTTTTTTTTTAGTGCACATGGAATGGTGACAATAACTGATCATATTTTGGGCCACAGAGCCTAAAAACATGCAAATGATTGACACTATGTAGAGCATGTTCTCTGATTACAGTGGAATTAAGCTAGGAAATCAATAATAAAAAATAATTAGAAAATTGCTAAGTATTTGGAAATTAAGTAATACACTTCGAAATAACCTATGGATTTAAGAAGAAACCACATTAAATGTTGGAGACTATTTTGAACTAAAAGGAATATTTTGTTTCATATTATGAAAACACAACATATTAAAACTAAGGTGCAACTTAAGTTGTGCTCAGAGTCATATTTGTAGCCATAAATGTATATATTAGAAAAGAAGAAAGTCTGAAAATCATTTTAAGAAGTTAGGAAAATAATACCAACTTAAACCTAAAGGAAGTGTTAGAGTGAGTCATATGAAATTATCTGTATTCAACAATTTTTTACCTTTACAAACAGCAATTTCACTTTGTTCAACCTCATAGAAGGAAGGAAACAATAGAAAGCAGAACTTAAGTTACAATGGAACAGGAAACAAAGTTATAACGGTGAGAATCAAAACTAAAGTTGGTTCTTTATGAAGACGAATACAGAGGTTCTAGAAATGTAGTCTCAGGACTATTGGATGTCCCTGAGTCCAAGGGGTCCACAGGTCAAAAAGGTCAAAATTATTTACCTCCTCGCTCTCCCACTCCTCCTCCTCCTCATCATATATTATTTTCCATTTTCATCCTCATTATCTCACAAGTATATAGTAAAGTTTTCCAGTGGTTACATGACACATAGTATTGCAACAGATTGAAAGTAAAAGTAGATAAGAGAATCCAGCTGTCTTCTATTAAATGAAATTTGAAATCTGAAACAATGTCATTCTTGTCAATCAATTTTTGTTTTAAAAAATATTGCTATTTTCATTTAAACAGATCTTTTTATAAAATGATGTTACTTGTTAAATAAAATGTAATGGGTTTTTAATGAATTAATAAATAAATATCTTTAAATTGTCACAATTTAAATTTCTAATATGACAAATATTGATACATATAGATAATGCAAAACTTCCTTAAGGTCCTCAATAATTTTTAAGAGTGTAAAGGATCCTAAGTATCACTAGACTAATAAAATTGATTTACCACTGATGAGGCTGGTCAAGAAAAAAGTAAAAAAGAAGGCATGAATCTCTATGATAAGAAATAAAAAAGAGATATCACTATATGCCCTACAGACATGAAAAAGATAATAAGATATTACAAACACTGTTACATTAATTCGTTTGAAATTTTAATGAATTGGCACATTCCTACAAAACATAGCTTACTAAAATCGATGCAAAAAGAAGTAGAAAGTATGAAGAGTTCTATATTTATTTAAATATTTAAGCTCTAACTTAAAACCTCTCTCTGCCATATACAAAACCCCATCTAGACCTGATGACTTTGCTGGTGAATTCTACCCAACAATTAAGGAAGAAATAACACCAATCTTAATTAAATCTTCAAGAGAATAGACTAAAAAGGGACACTTGCCAACTTATTTTTTTTTTAATTTTTATTTTATTTTTTTGGCTGAATTTGGTCTTCATTGCTGCATGTGGGCTTTCTGTAGTTGTGGCGAGTGGGGGCTACTCTTTGTTGTGGTGTGCAGGTGTCTTATTGCGGTGGCTTCTCTTGTTGTGAAGCACAGGCTCTAGGCGCATGGGCTTCAGTAGTTGCAACACACAGGCTCAGTAGTTGTGGCATGTGGGCCCTAGAGTACGCGGGCTTCAGTAGTTGCAGTGTGTGGGCTCAGTAGCTGCAGCACGTGGGCTCTAGGTTGTGCGGGCTTCAATAGTTGTGGCATGTGGGCTCAGTAGCTGTGGCTTGCGGGCTGTAGAGTGCATGGCCAACTTATTTAATGAGACAAACATAATTTGGTGCTAAAACCTCATGGGGACGATACAAGAAAGGAACATCACAGGTTCTCTTTCATGACAGATGCAAAATTCCTAAACAAAGTATTAGCAAATTTAATCCAGTGATTCATAATAGGATAATACATCACAACCAATAGGATAATACATCACAACCAAGTTGAGCTTATTCCAAGAATACAATGTTGGACTTCCCTAGTGGCACAGTCGTTAAGAATCTGCCTGCCAATGCAGGGACATGGGTTTGATCCTGGTCTGGGAGGATCCCATATGTCACGGAGCAACTAAGCCCACGTGCCACAACTACTGAGCCTGCATGCCACAAATACTGAAGCCTGCGTGTCACAACGACTGAAGCCCACGCAACTAGAGCCCGTGCTCAGCAACAAGAGAAGCCACCACAATGAGAAGACCATGCACCGCAATGAAGAGTAGCCCCCACTCGATGCAACTAGAGAAAGCCCGTGCACAGCAAAGAAGACCCAACACAGCCAAAAAAAAAAAAAAAAAGAATGCAATATTGATATTTAAAAATCAATCAATGAACAACAACAAAAAAATCAATCAATGTAATTCATGACATTAATGGAATAAAGGATATCCATTATATGGTCAATTCAATTTATGCAGAAAAAGCATCAACAATTTAAAAAATCCAACAATTACTCGTGATATAAAGATAAAACAACAACCTCTTAACAAATTAGGTATACAAGGGAACTTCATTAACTTGATAAAGGATAGTTACAAAATACCTACTGCAAACATCATACTTAATTTGAGATATGGAAAGCTTTTCCCCGAGATTGAGAATGTGGCAAGTATGCCCACTGTCACCTCTGTTATTCATTATTTTTCTGAAGCCAGAGCAGCAAGCCAATAAAAAACATAAAATAGGCATAAATATTAGAATAAAGAAAAAATGATAAGACTATCATATTATTCAAACATAATATGATGCATATATATAAAATCCAAAAGAATCGTCAGAGAAACCATTAGCATTGCATTTCTTTATATAATTTCACCACTGCACATGTATCCAATAAAATGTGTACATGTGTGCACCAAAAGACATTTACAATGTTTACAGCAGCATTATTTGCAATATTCAGAAACTAGAAACAATCCAAATGCCCATCAACAGTAAAATGGAAAAATAAATTGAGATATATTCATACAATGGAATACTATGTGGCAACAAAAAGACACAAACCAATGACAGATGCAACAACATGCATTACGTTAAATGAAAGAAGCCAGAAGCAAGAAGTATATGTTGTATGGTAACATTTATATGACACTCAGAAAAGGCAAAACTAATTTATTGGGTTAAAAGCCAGAGGAGTAACTCCATTTAGAAAGCAGGAAGAGAAACTAGGAAGGGTACAAGGTGGGGATTTCTTAGGTGCTAGTAGTGCTTTATTTCTTGATGTAAGTGGAGATGACATGGATACATTCATTGAGTAAAATATTCATCAAGAATTTTGAGTACTTAAGAATTCTGTACTTTTCGGACTTTCCTGGTGGCACAGTGGTTAAGAATCCGCCTGCCAATGCAGGGGACACGGGTTCGAGCCCTGGTCTGGGATGATCCCACATGCTGTGGAGCAACTAAGCCTGTGTGCCACAACTACTGAGCCTGCGCTCTACAGCCCGTGAGCCACAACTACTGAGCCTGTGTGCAACACCTACTGAAGCCCGCACACCTAGAGCCGGTGCTCCGCAACAAGAGAAGCCACTGCAATGACAAACTCATGTGCCACAACAAAGAGGAGCCCCTGCTCACTGCAACTAGAGAAAGCCCACGCGCAGCAACAAAGACCCAAGGCAGCCAAAAATAAATAAATAAATAAATAAATTTATTAAAAAAAAAAGAATTTTGTACTTTTCTGTGTATATATTATACTTCAATAAAATAATTCATAAAGGTATTTGTACAAGATATTGAAGAAGAGAGATCTTTTCACATGTACAGGCAAATGAATGATGACTAAGAAGGCTTAGAGAAATTCCAGGACTGATGCAAAAATATTTCTGAGATAAATCAAACTGTGCCAAAAGAGTGATCATAATATTATTATACAATTCAACTCAACATTATTATGAACAGAAAAAACTTTAAAAATCATATCATTTTGTTTTAGTGTTAGAAACTTTGATTAAAATGTGAGCATTGTTGAGCGATAAATTGGGAGATTGGGGTTGACATATACACACTACTATACATAAAATAAATAACTAATAAGGACCTATTGTATAGCAAAGGGAATTCTACTCAATACCCTTTAATGACCTATATGGGAAAAAAATCTAAAGAAGAGTGGATATATGTATGTGTATAACTGATTCACTTTGCTGTACATTAGAAACTAACACAACATTGTGAATCAACTATACTCCAATAAAATTTTTTTAAAATGTGAACATAGTTTAGGAGACCTTCAAGATGGCGGAAGAGTAAGACGTGGAAATCACCTTCCTCCCCACGAATACATCAGAAATACATCTACAGGTGGACAACTGCTACAGAACACCTACTGAACACTGGCAGATGACCTCAGACCTCCCAAAAGGCAAGAAACTCCCCACATACCTGGATATGGCAAAAGAAAAAAGAAAAAACAAAGACAAAAGAATAGGGACAGGACCTGCACCTCGGGGAGGGAGCTGTGAAGGAGGAAGTTTCCACACACTAGGAAGCCCCTTCACTGGCGGAGACGGGGTGGGGGGGGTGGGGAGGGGGGAAGCTTCAGAGCCACGGAGGAGAGCGCAGCAACAGGGGTGTGGAGGGCAAAGCAGAGAGATTCCCGCACAGAGGAACGGTGCCGACCAGCACTCACCAGCCCAAGAGGCTTGTCTGCTCACCTGCCAGGACGGGCGGGGGCTGGGAGCTGAGGCTCAGGCTTCAGAGGTCGGATCCCAGGGAGAGGACTGGGGGTGGCTACGTGAATACAGCCTGAAGGGGGCTGGTGCACCACAGCTAGCCGGAAGGAGTCCGGGAAAAAGTCTGGAGCTGCCGAAGAGGCAAGAGAGCATTGTTTCCTGGTGCGGGAGGGGAGGGGATTCAGAGCGCCACCTAAACGAGCTCCAGAGACGGGCGCGAGCCGCAGCTATCAGCTCGGACACCAGAGACGGGAATGAAATGCTAAGGCTGCTGCTGCCACCACCAAGAAGCCTGTGTGCAAGCACAGGTCACTATCCACACCTCCCCTCCCGGGAGCCTGTGCAGCCCGCCATTGCCAGAGTCCCGTGATCCAGGGACAACTTCCCCAGGAGAACACACGGCGTGCCTCAGGCTATTGCAACGTCATGCAGGCCTCTGCCGCCACAGGCTCGCCTCGCATCTGTACCCCTCCCTCCCCACTGCCTGAATGAGCCAGAGACCCTGAATCAGCTGCTCCTTTAACCCCATCTTGTCTGGGAGGGGAACAGATGCCCTCAGGCGACCTACACGCAGAGGAGGGGCCAAATCCAAAGCTGAAGCCCAGGAGCTGTGCGAACAAAGAAGAGAAAGGGAAATTTCTCCCAGCAGCCTCAGGAGCAGCGGATTAAATCCCCACAATCAACTTGATGTACCCTGCATCTGTGGAATACCTGAATAGACAACGAACCATTCCAAATTGAGGAGGTGGATTTTGGGAGCAATGATATATACATTTTTTTCCTTTTTCTCTTTTTGTGAGTGTGTATGTGCATGCTTCTTTGTGTGATTTTGTCTGTATAGCTTTGCTTTTACCATTTGTCCTAAGGGTCTGTCTGTCTTTTTTTTTTTTTTGTATAGTTTTTAGCGCTTGTTATCATTGGTGGATTTGTTTTTCAGTTTTCTTGCTCTCTTCTTTCTTTCTGTTTTCTTTTTTTATTACTTTTTATTTTTAATAATTATTTTTTATTTTAATAACCTTATTTTATTTATTTATTTTTTCTTTCTTTCTTTTTTTCTCCCTTTTCTTCTGAGCCATGTGGCTGACAGGGTCTTGGTGCTCTGGCCAGGTGTCAGGCCTGTGCCTCTGAGGTGGGAGAGCCAAGTTCAGGACATTGGTCCACCAGAGACCTCCCGGCTCCATGTAATATCAAATGGTGAAAGCTCTCCCCGAGATCTGCATCTCAACACTAAGACCCAGCTCCACTCAACGACCAGCAAGCTACACTGCTGGACACCCTATGCCAAACAACTAGCAAGACAGGCACACAACCCCACACATTAGCAGAGAGTCTACCTAAAATCATAATAAGGTCACAGACACCCCAAAACACACCACCGGATGTGGTACTGCCCACAAGAAAGACAAGATCCAGCCTCATCCACCAGAACACAGGCACCAGTCCCCTCCACCAGGAAGCCTACAAAACCCACTGAAACAACCTTAGCCACTGGGGGCAGACACCAAAAACAACGGGAACTACTAACCTGCAGCCTGCGAAAAGGAGACCCCAAACACAGTAAGTTAAGCAAATGAGAAGACAGAGGAACACACAGCAGATGAAGGAGCAAGGCAAAAACCCACAGACCTAACAAATGAAGAGGAAATAGGCAGTCTACCTGAAAAAGAATTCAGAGTAATGATAGTAAAGATGATCCAAATCTTGAAAATAGCATGGAGAAAATACAAGAAACGTTTAACAAGGACCTAGAAGAACTAAAGAGCAAACAAACAATGATGAACAGCACAATAAATGAAATTAAAAATTCTCTAGAAGGAATCAATAGCAGAATAACTGAGGCAGAAGAACGGATAAGTGACCTGGAAGATAAAATAGTGGAAATAACTACTGAAGAGCAGAATAAAGAAAAAAGAATGAAAAGAATTGAGGACAGTCTCAGAGACCTCTGGGACAACATTAAACACACCAACATTCGAATTATAGGGGTCCCAGAAGGAGAAGAGAAAAAGAAAGGGACTGAGAAAATATTTGAAGAGATTATAGTTGAAAACTTCCCTAATATGGGAAAGGAAATAGTTAATCAAGTCCAGGAAGTGCAAAGTCCCATACAGGATAAATCCAAGGAGAAACATGCAAGACACATATTAATCAAACTATCAAAAATTAAATACAAAGAAAAAATATTAAAAGCAGCAAGGGAAAAACAACAAATAACATACAAGGGAATCCCCATAAGGTTAACAGCTGTTCTTTTAGCAGAAACTCTGCAAGCCAGAAGGGAGGGCAGGACATATTTAAAGTGATGAAAGGGAAAAACCTACAACAAAGATTACTCTACCCAGCAAGGATCTCATTCAGATTCGATGGAGAAATTAAAATCTTTACAGACAAGAAAAAGCTAAGAGAATTCAGCACCACCAAAACGAGCTTTACAACAAATGCCAAAGGAACTTCTCTAGGCAGGAAACACAAGAGAAGGAAAGGACCTATAATAACAAACTCAAAACAATTAAGAAAATGGTAATAGGAACATACGTATCGGTAATTACCTTAAATGTAAATGGATTAAATGCTCCAACCAAAAGACATAGACTGGCTGAATGGATACAAAAACAAGACCCGTATATATGCTGTCTACAAGAGACCCACTTCAGACTTAGGGACACATACGGACTGAAAGTGAGGGGATGGAAAAAGATATTCCATGCAAATGGAAATCAAAAGAAAGCTGGAATAGCAGTTCTCATATCATACAAAATAGACTTTAAAATAAAGACTATTACAAGAGACAAAGAAGGACACTACATAATGATCAAGCGATCAATCCAAGAAAAAGATATAACGATCGTAAATATTTATGCACCCAACATAGGAGCACCTCAATACATAAGGCAAATGCTAACAGCCATAAAAGGGGATATCGACAGTAACACAATCATAGCAGGGGACTTTAACATCCCACTTTCACCAATGGACAGATCATCCAAAATGAAAATAAGTAAGGAAACACAAGCTTTAAATGATATATTAAACAAGATGGGGCTTCCCTGGTGGTGCAGTGGTTGGGAGTCTGCCTGCCAATGCGGGGGACACGGGTTCGAGCCCTGGTCTGGGAGGATCCCACATGCCGAGGAGCAGCTAAGCCCGTGAGCCACAGCTGCTGAGCCTGTGCGTCTGGAGCCGTGCTCCACAACAAGAGAGGCCGCAACAGTGAGAGGCCCGCGCACCGCGATGAAGAGTGGCCCCCGCTTGCCACAAGTATAGAAAGCCCTCGCACAGAAACGAGGACCCAATGCAGCCAAAAATAAATAAATTAATTAAAATTAAAAAAATTAAAAAAAAAAACAAGATGGACTTAATTGATATTTAGAGGACATTCCATCCAAAACAACAGAATAACGCTTTCTTCTCAAGTGCTCATGGAACATTCTCCAGGATAGACCATATCTTGGGTCACAAATCAAGCCTTGGTAAATTTAAGAAAATTGAAATCGTATCAAGTATCTTTTTCAACCACAACGCTATGAGACTAGATATCAATTACAGGAAAAAATCTGTAAAAAATACAAACACATGGAGGCTAAACAATACACTACTTAATAACCAAGAGATCACTGAAGAAATCAAAAAGGAAATAAAAACATACCTAGAAACAAATGACAATGAAAACACGATGACCCAAAACCTATGGGATGCAGCAAAAGCAGTTCTAACAGGGAAGTTTATAGCAATACAGTCCTACCTCAAGAAACAAGAAACATCTCAAATAAACAACCTAACCTTACACCTAAAGCAATTAGAGAAAGAAGAACAAAAAAACCCCAAAGTTAGCAGAAGGAAAGAAATCATAAAGAATCAGATCAGAAATAAATGAAAAAGAAATGAAGGAAACAATAGCAAAGTCAATAAAACTAAAAGCTGGTTCTTTTGAGAAGATAAACAAAATTGATAAAACATTAGCCAGACTCATCAAGAAAAAAAGGGAGAAGACTCAAATCAATAGAATTAGAAATGAAAAAGGAGAAGTAACAACTGACACTGCAGAAATACAAAGGATCATGAGAGATTACTACAAGCAACTATATGCCAATAAAATGGAAACCTGGAAGAAATGGACAAATTCTTAGAAAAGCACAATCTTCTGAGACTGAACAAGGAAGAAATAGAAAATATGAACAGACCAATCACAAGCACTGAAATTGAGACTGTGACTAAAAATCTTCCAACAAACAAAAGCCCAGGACCAGATGGCTTCACAGGCGAATTCTTTCAAACATTTAGAGAAGAGCTAACACCTATCCTTCTCAAACTCTTCCAAAATATAGCAGAGGGAGGAACACTCCCAAACTCATTCTACGAGGCCACCATCACCCTGATACCAAAACCAGACACAGATGTCACAAAGAAAGAAAACTACAGGCCAATATCACTTATAAACATAGATACAAAATCCTCAACAAAATACTAGCAAGCAGAATCCAACAGCACATTAAAAGGGTCAATACACCATGATCAAGTGGGGTTTTTGCCAGGAATGCAAGGATTCTTCAATATACACAAATCAATCAATGTGATACACCATATTAACAAACTGAAGGAGAAAAACCATATGATCATCTCAATAGATACAGAAAAAGCTTTCGACAAAATTCAACACCCATTTATGATAAAAACCCTCCAGAAAGTAGGCATAGAGGGAACTTACCTCAACATAATAAAGGCCATATATGACAAACCCACAGCCAACATCATTCTCAATGGTGACAAACTGAAACCATTTCCACTAAGATAAGGAAGAAGACAAGGTTGCCCACCCTGACCACTATTATTCAACATAGTTTTGGAAGTTTTAGCCACAGCAATCAGAGAAGAAAAAGAAATAAAAGGAATCCGAATCAGAAAAAAAGAAGTAAAGCTGTCACTGTTTGCAGATAACATGATACTATACATAGAGAATCCTAAAGACTCTACCAGAAAACTACTAGAGCTAATCAATGAATTTGGTAAAGTAGCAGGATACAAAATTAATGCACAGAAATCTCTTGCATTCCTATACACTAATGATGAAAAATCTGAAAGAGAAATTAAGGAAACACTCCCATTTACCACTGCAACAAAAAGAATAAAATACCTAGGAATAAACCTACCTAAGGAGACAAAAGACCTGTATGCAGAAAACTGTAAGACACTGATGAAAGAAATTAAAGATGATACAAACAGATGAAGAGATATACCATGCTCTTGGATTGGAAGAATCAACATTGTAAAAATGACTACCCAAAGCAATCTACAGATTCAATGCAATCCCTATCAAACTACCACTGGCATTCTTCACAGAACTAGAACAAAAAATTTCACAATTTGTATGGAAGCACAAAAGACCCCAAAAAGCCAAAGCAATTTTGAGAAACAAAAACAGAGCTGGAGGAATCAGGCTCCCGGACTTAAGACTATACTACAAAGCTACAGTAATCAAGACAGTATGGTACTGGCACAAAAACAGAAATATAGATCAATGGAACAGGATAGAAAGCCCAGCGATAACCCCATGCACCTATGGTCACCTTATTTTTGATAAAGGAGGCAGGAATATACAGTGGAGAAAGACAGCCTCTTCAATAAGTGGTGCTGGGAAAACTGGACAGCTACATGTAAAACAATGAAATTAGAACACTCCCTAACACCATACACAAAAATAAACTCAAAATGATTAAAGACCTAAATGTAAGGCCAGACACTATCAAACTCTTAGAGGAAAACATAGGCAGAACACTCTATGACATAAATCACAGCAAGGTCCTTTTGACCCACCTCCTAGAGAAATGGAAATAAAAACAAAAATAAACAAATGGGACCCTAATGAAACTCAAAAGCTTTTGCACAGCAAGGAAACCATAAACAAGACGAAAAAACAACCCTCAGAATGGGAGAAAATATTTGCAAATGAAGCAACTGACAAAGGATTAATCTCCAAATATACAAGCAGCTCATGCAGTTCAATATCAAAAAACAAACAACCCAATCCAAAAATGGGCAGAAGACCTAAATAGACATTCCTCCAAAGAAGATATACAGATTGCCAACAAACACATGAAGAATGCTCAACCTCACTAATCATTAGAGAAATGCAAATCAAAACTACAATGAGGTATCAGCTCACACCAGTCAGAATGGCCATCATCAAAAAATCTACAACAATAAATGCTGGAGAGGATGTGGAGAAAAGGGGACCCTCTTGCACTGTTGGTGGGAATGTAAATTTGATACAGCCACTATGGGGAACAGTATGGAGGTTCCTTAAAAAACTAAAAATAGAACTACCATATGACCCAGCAATCCACTACTGGGCATATGCCCTGAGAAAACCATAATTCAAAAAGAGTCATGTACCAAAATGTTCATTGCAGCTCTATTTACAATAGCCAGGACATGGAAGCAAACCTAAGTGTCCATCACCGGATGAATGGATAAAGAAGATGTGGCACATATATACAATGGAATATTACTCAGCCATAAAAAGAAACGAAATGGAGGTATTTGTAATGAGGTGGATGGAGTTAGAGTCTGTCATACAGAGTGAAGTAAGTCAGAAAGAGAAAAGCAAATACAGTATGCTAACACATATATATGGAATCTAAGGAAAAAAAAAAAGGTCATGAAGAACCTAGTGGCAAGACGGGAATAAAGACACAGACCTACTAGAGAATGGACTTGAGGATATGGGGAGGGGGAGGGGTGAGATGTGACAGGGTGAGAGAGTGTCATGGACATATATACACTACCAAATGTAAAATAGATAGCTAGTGGGAAGCAGCCACATAGCACAGGGAGATCAGCTCGGTGCTTTGTGACCACCTAGAGGGGTGGGATAGGGAGGGTGGGAGGGAGGGAGATGCAAGAGGGAAGAGATATGCGAACAATATGTATATGTATAACTGATTCACTTTGTTATAAAGCAGAAACTAACACACCACTGTAAAGCAATTATACTCCAATAAAGATGTTAAAAAAACCCAAACAGTGCAAATTTAAAACCATATTAGAATGTCTAAAATTTAAAAACTGACAATACCAGGTATTGGTGAGGATGTGGAGTAACTGGAACTCTTATACACTGCTTTTGGGAATGTAAAATATTACAGCCATTTTGGAAGACAGTTTTGGCAATTTCTTAAAGTGTTAAACATACATTTACCATATTGAAGGCGTATAGCCATACAAAGACTTGTAGTTGATGTTCACAGCAGTTTTATTAGTAAAAGCCAAAACCAGAAATAACCCAAATGTCCATCAATGGGTAAATGAATAGACAAATTATGATACTTCCATAAAATGGAGTATCACTCAGTAATAAAAGAACTAACCTACTGACACACACTACATTATGAATGAATCTCAAAATAATTATGTTTGAGTAAAGAAGCCAGACAAAAAATGGGTATGTGCTTTGTACCCTTTTATGATTCCATTTATATAAAATTCTAATGAACACAAACTAGTCTATAGTGACAGAGGCAGATGAGTGGTTGCCTAGAGATGGAGGGAGTAAGTAGGCGTGAAGGGGAGGAATTACAAAGGGGCATAAAGAAACTTGGGGGGTGATAGAGACATTCATTATCTTGACTATGGTGATGATTTCATGGATGTATACATATGTCAAAACCTATCAAATTATATACTCTAAGTGCAATTTATTGTATGCAATTATACCTCAATAAGATTTTTTAAAAAACTGTACAAATGGTTCTGATGAGGAGCTAAGATTGAGAGCCATTGGTCTTCAGGATAAAAGTGAACTCCTAGTATGCCGTTAATGCCTTCACAATCTTTCTACCCTACTTCCTTCAAGTCTACCCAGTCCATCCTGTGCTACTTACACCTTTTGAGTATGCCTCCTCCTTCATGTCTCTGAGCCTTTGGACATGGTGTTTCCTCTGCCTGTAGGTCATCTTCCCTTCTCCACTTGTTGAATTTCTGCCTATTCTTCAAAAGTCAGCTAAAATGTCCCTACTTCTGGGATATCCTCCAAACTCCCCCTACCTGTCCTTAGTCCCTGTGTCCTATGATGCTCCTGTTACTCTTTGTATTTAAGTACCACTATTTTCAAACTTACAGTGCAATAATTCTACATTTTCTGTACGCTTTTAGGATCTGTAACCAGCCTGAGCAGCATTTCTCAGCTTTTTAAAAATCTGTGTTCTCTTCTGATAAACATCAGGACTTTAACCCTCAAAGCCATCCTTAATTCTGAGACTCTTTGCACCTTCTGCATATTACTACCAGTCCCAAATTATTGTTCAAGCTTTACTTTCTGTTCATCTTATGAAATAATATATTTTTGTTTTCCAAACAAAAAATGATATTGTCATAGTGAATATACTTTTTTCAAGTTATACACATTTTCCCTTCCCTCCCGCTACCCTGGAGGTTCTGACATACATTCCTCTCTCTTCCACTCAACAAACATCACACTAAGGAAGAGGAATATATCTTTTCCTTCTTTGAATCCCAATGTTGGACACACAGTAAATCTCAGTGAAGGTTTGTAAAATCTAATTGAATTGAACCTATCTTATAAGGGGTAGAGAGAGACTATTAGGATACATAATAGTAAAATTCATAAGAAGGTTCAGGACTAAGTGACAAAATACATATAGATAAATCACTAGGATCAAGCAGGCATCCTCCCAAGAATTTGGAAGACCATTAGAAACTATGAAAATACTAGAACTGTTTTCCAAAATGTGTAACCTGTTGTATAAATGAACACTACATTATGGTAGGATGAATTGCTGTGGCCTCCAATCATAAAACATACTTTTGAAAACAAACAAACAAAAAACATGTTTTGGAGGAGACTCAGGGAATAATAGATGTTAGACTCTCACTTCCATTCCTTTAGTAAAAGGTAGGCTCTTAGAGTGCTTAGGTAATAATATTTTTTTAAGTTGGGAAGGAGCCAAAATAAAGTTTCTGAGAAATAAGGCATATGCTTGTCCTGGCATATTCTGATTTTGCAGGAGCCTCAGAGGCAACATACTGCAGCTGTGCTTAAGCGGGCCTGTTCAGCCCCTGTCTGTCAGGGAGGGGCATTCATACCTCCTGCCTGAGGATAAACCACGATCTCTCTGCAAGCGTGTATTTCCTTGGGGCAGAGAATGGGCCTTGATGTTGATTGAGTGCCTTGTGAGGAATAAATAGTAAATGCTTTCCATTCTTCAGTGCAAAAACAGGAGGCAGTTTTACAAGAGAGTCTTTCAAATCACTTTCTCAGATGGACAAAAAACACTGTTGAAAAAACTTTATTCAGCTTCAACTTCTAATCCACTGTGTGAGCATGGGACTTTAAAGCTTAGTATGGTTTCACGATAAATAAGATCAGTATGTATGAATTATCCTTTCATTTCTTTTTCCAAAATGATTCCAAGAACAAGTTCTTAGAATCAAGACACTGTCCTAATCTTTGATATTTTTCTTAATGACTTGTTTCCTTAGTTAGGGTTCTAGGTATACAAAGATGAAAAACACAGAGTTCCTGCCTTCATGTTGTTCACAACCTTTCCCACAACTACCTATAATACTCCCATAGCTGTTTTCTAGGTGCCAAACAATCTAGGGAACTTTGTCTTTTATTCTTATTTCCAGCCCCATGCCCTGCACTCAGGTTTTCAGTTATGCACAGCTGTTTGCTTCTGTCTTGCATAAGTTGAAAATGTGTTCTGTCAGAGTGACTGGCAGTCAATGATCTTTCCAATCCTGGGTACAGTACCTGGCTCATAGGAGGCCTGGCTCAACACATTTATGTTTAATATATGAATATTGTGTCTCTCTACCCTGTGAGAAACTTCCAATCACCATTTAAAAAAAAAGCTAGTGGGAAGTGTTCTCTTGTGGGTCATGGGAGACTATATTGGCCAGAATACAATCTGGAAAGAACAGACAGAAGGATATTCTGCTCTTCGCCAGGATACCCTGCTGAACATAATTATCCTCAATTATAGAGAAGTAGATATTTTTCCTGTTACACATTTTTCCTTCTAAGTATAGAACTCCCAAGGACATACTTGGCCTAACCAGAAGTAGGGACTGAAGTGTAACAAATGAAAGGCAACTTCAGAAGGAGAATCACAGTGTTTTAATCAGCCCACAAGGTCTAATTCAAGACACCTGCTGCTTTGTGTAACAACAGCAATCTTCTCAGGACAACACATCTTTCTTTGTTTCCTAGCACTTATGGCTAATATATGCACAGCTTGGAGAACAACATTTATTATGGTAACTAACTGCAGGCAGAATAGAAGTGATAAAGAAAATAAATATGTAGTTAGACTCCAGTATAATGGAGCTTTTTAGGCTCTAAAAAAAGAACAAATAAAAAACAAAACCAAACAACATGTGGTACCTGAAAACTAGGCCAAGTAGTCGTCTTACGTTTTTTCCTTCCACAAAGAAAACCACTTCAGAAAAAGATGGGATCCCTACTCACAGCTGGAATTGAGCCAAAAATGAAAAATGAAGAATCAGATCTGTTACAGAATTAGTTTGAAAAAAGTTTATTGCTCTTTAAGCTGTTCAGCTTACTTAGTGCTATTTGCCCCCTGTATTATTACTTCAAAGCTACACCCCGAGGAGCACGGTAACGAGCCCACTGTTTCTTTCCTATATCATTTCCATGCTTAAAGTGCCAAGTTGGTATTTGCTGGGCATATTCACCATCACACACGCCTGTCCATGCTGCATATGTCACAAAGGCCAAAGACGGTGCACCCGGAAATGTTGGAATGGGACAGATGTGGGGTGACTTGGGAAGACAAAGAGAAGGAAGGGATAGAAAGGTACATTTAACTGCCTACTATATGCCAGGTACTCTGCAAGATACTTTACTCATTAGCCAAAAGCTGGCCAATCTCCTCTTCCTTCCCACCCAAGATTTTCCATTTAATAGGGGTAGTGTTACTACTAACGGCATCATGCTGTTAAGTATCACCATGCCAATTAATCCCAGGTATGCCCAGGTGGTGGAGAGAAGATAACACAATTGTCCAAGGGGATGGTACCTTAACTTTCCCCTGTAGCAGTAGAAACCCTCTTGTTGTTTATTTCATTCATTTTTTTAAAAAAATTTTTGACCGCACCCTGGGGCATGAGGGATCTTAGTTCCCCGACAGGGATTGAACCCACCACCCCCTGCAGTGGAAGCACAGGGTCTTATTTGCTGGACTGCCAGGGAAGTCCCTACTTCATTCATTTTTGAAACTACTCTGGTGGTAGTCTGTCATTTCACTCACTCATTCATTCAGCATTATTACTGAGTGCTCACTCTAGGCACTGCACAATTACTACGGTAGGTTCTAGGAAAACAGCAGTAAGACAGTCTCTGTCTCAAGAAACAAACATAGCCTTCTTGGGAGGCAGACAGACATGTAAACAACAGGAACAAAACAATCTGTGGGGAAAGTGTAACAGTAGACATAGGTATAAGATAAAACAGGGGAATGGAGGAGGGAGCAACTGCTCCACTTGGGGGAACTAGGGACCTTCTTGGGACCAGTGGCAGGTCCCTGACATGAATTATGGTTCTGGTAAGTGAAACTGCCATTACCCATATACTGTTGAGGAGACACTCCAAGTCGGCCCCAGGATCCTGCCCTCCCTCCCCCAGCCACAGCTCTTGGGACTAAAGGTGGGCACTGTAGGGGAGGAAAAAACTCTTCCTCTACCCTCTTGTTTAGTCCCTGGGCCCTGCAAATTAAACTGACAATAGACAAATTAACAGGAGGAAACACCCAGAGTTTATTTATGTGTGTAACACTCACACACATGGGAATTCTCCATGATGAGTAACTCAAAGGGGTAGTTAGAATTTGGGGCTTATATACTTCCTTAATAGGCGAAGGGGAGAGGGGAAAAAAATTACTTTTTTGAAAGGTAAATGGATTTTTAGGAAAAAAAAACAGGAGATAAGAGAGTTTGTGATGTTTGTCTATAGGAGTATGAATGGTCTTTCCTGCTCCTAGAGAGCCACAAAACTCCCTTGGAGATGGTTTAATTCATATTCTCCCTCATGGGAGTAGATCCACCCTGAAGAGGAATTTATGGTAGCCTTATTTCCCAGAAATTGCTGCTTGTATTAAGATATGGGAAGCTCCAAGAAGATTCCCCCCACCCCTGCATTTGTCGAATCTCAAATATCTTCAGCTCAAAATAATCTTTATACCAAAGTAGCATATTTTTAAGATGGCATACCCTGATCCACTTTAGCAATGAACCCAAAGCAATAATCCACACACAACCTATGGCATGATGTGTGTGTATGTGTGAGTGTGTGTGTGTATGTGTGAGTGTGTGTGTGTGTGTGTGTGTGCACCCGCACACGCGCGTGAGCAAAAAGATGACTGGGGAATGCAGAGAGAATTGGGTAGTTGGCCCACAAAGCTCTTTCTTGCCCTCTTCTGGATATTAATTCATCCTTCAAGGCTGAAGTGAGGAAGTGTCAAGGCAGAGTGGGTTGTCACCAAGGTGCTCTGAGCAGCCAGGGGTCAGCAGCAAGATCCCAGGAAAATATCTCCAAAGCAAGTAGAAAGGCACTCAAAGAAAGATGGAGGTTTTCCAAAGACAAACTTTGGTTCAAGATTAAATAATGTCTTAGGTCAGTTGGTATATGAAATTCCTTTTGACAATAATGAAATGTACCTGCATTTGATAGCAGAATTTGGGCATAAGAAAATGTGGGCTCAAAAAAGTTCTGATTCTTTCTATAATACTAATTGTATAGATTGAAAATGTAAGTGACAAACATGTGAAAGATGACTCTTGAAAGATGATTTTTTAAAACTCTGAACTTTTGAAAAAAAATCTATCTTTTTAAAAAATATGCAGCTTCTAGAGGGAAGCCCAGAAAAAGATCTTGATGCAATAAGGAAAGACAGTGAAGTAACAAGTAACTCAAAATTTAGACCCAATTATTCAACATAAATGTTATTAGCAAACTGAAATATTTTAAGATTCTTGTATTCTTATAAACTGAAAATCATGAACCATGAATACAACTGTATTTCGGTACCTGAATTAAATCTCAGTACTGAAATTGTACAAGGAACTGATGTGTTTAGGACATAGGCTTTAAAATAAGTAAACCTATGTGTGAATCCTGATGCTTTGATCAGTTTCTTAACCCCTGAAAGCCTCAGTTTCTTAATATAGACCATGAACATAATTATGCTACCTCACAAAGTTGTAAAGATGAAAGGAGACAACATATAAAAAGATTTTGGCTGTGCTTAGCATATGAGGTTCAATAAGTGCTAATTATTGTGAAGTAAATGAAACTATCCCCTTTAAACATTTAAAAATAGTTCTTAAAAATCTATTTCTCCATCAGATTTGCTCTTCAATTTCACTGAGCTGGGTTTTTTCTCATTCATAAGAATACTTAAATACATTCTTATTTTTCCTATTCAAAGTTAGCAAAAATGTGTTTCTTAGACACAGAGGAGAGAATTTCTCTCTTTTCCTTCACAGGTTCTTTTTTGTACCAGAGGAATTATCTCCTCCTTCCTCCTTTTCTCCCCCTCTGCTTTTTGTACACACCTAGGCTGACTACTTGGCTTGAGTCCAGAGTCATTGCCTCCCTCTCACTTGTGTGGAGAGCTAAGCTCATTCATTATTGAAGGGTAGAGTGCCATTTTTTGTCAGTATTTTGAAAGGATACTAAACTGGCATTTAAATTAAGGATCCATAAATATTACATTATATACATTTACTCTTCTATTTTAATATTTATAAAGTTCTTAATGTAACACTCCTGCAGATAATTTTTTTCTTAGAGTGTTATATTTTAGGAAAGGTTTATGATATTCCTCTGTTCTCCTCTTTTTTTAAACTTAAAGTTAGGCATCTTCCAGATGCAAGCACATTCCAACTTAACTGATGCAAAAAAAACCACGGTATCTTCTTTGATTCATTTCCTGTCTCCTAATTTGAACCTTACAAGTTTTAATTTAGGTCATAGGGAGAAACTTGAACTGTTTAACACTGGGGGTTTTTTTTTATGGGGGGGAGTTGAGTTTTATATGATTGTGTAGCAAGCCAAAGTCATATAAAAAATACATCAAGACAGAATTATCATGGTAACAATATATACATTTTGATTAGGAAAAACAGAGTACACATTTGGTAGCACAGCTTCATGTTCTGAAAGCAAGATTAATCACACTGACCTGGCTTTAGCTAAATGTTTTTTTTAAAAGGTATATGTTTTCCACAGACAAATCCCTTATTCTAAATTTTTATGTTCCCATTTCATTTTTTTCTCTATGTGATAATCAGTTAAGCAGAAAATGAATATTTGAATTAAAAAATTCAGTCCCATTATGGACTGTCTTTATTTACTTTTATTATTATATTTTTATTAAATTATTAATTAATTAATTAATTTATTTATTTATTTTTGGCTGTGTTGGGTCTTCGTTTCTGTGTGAGGGCCCTCTCTAGTTGCGGCAAGCGGGGGCCACTCTCCATTGCAGTGCGCGGGCCTCTCACTATCGCGGCCTCTCTTGTTGCGGAGCACAGGCTCCAGACGCACAGGCTCAGCAGTTGTGGCTCACGGGCCCAGTTGCTCCGTGGCACGTGGTATCCTCCCAGACCAGGGCCCGAACCCGCGTCCCCTGCATTGGCAGGCAGATTCTCAACCACTGCGCCACCAGGGAAGCCCTGGACTGTCTTTAGATTGATGGCTCTATACAGTTTTGAAGAAGGCACCTATGTAAGCATTTTAACCCAAACCTTCAGGAAAATTTAAGCCAGGAATTTTAATGGCTAGGATTTGCTCATGATATGGCTGGTGTCAAATATATGTGTTGAGTACAGCCTCATTAGACCCTGATCTGCATCCTCTCTTCTATGAAAATGGTGAACTTTAACCTGTCAGCCCCTCACTTTGTTTTCAATAAGGTGAGAAACAAGTCTGTCACTGATCAGCCACTTCAATGACCGCATCTAAGACACTGAATTGTGTTTCATCAAGTAATACAGACATGACATAAAGCATGATCAGTGGAAACAGTATGAAAAAAAATCCAAATTGCATGCACTGATGTTATGACTTACAACATGAAAAAGCATGATTCATACTCTCAAGAGATATAAAACTGTACAAATGAGAGCACACAAGCACAGGGAATTTTATCTTTTGGTACTTGATGTATTTCAAGTGCCTAGAACAATTTCTGGCACATAATAAGTGCTCAATACGTGTGTCAAATGAGTGAACGATCAACACAATATAAATGAAGAAAGGGCATCATTTCTAGTAGATTCTTATGTTTCTTGATTCACGATTACTCTAGCTCTCTCCTATGAGTACATCTGCAGTGACTTTTTAAGAAATTACACGAACTACTGTATCCTGGGATCTTAAGGAAAATCAACACAGAACAGGTAAATTTAAATGAGGGAAAGAAAATATGATACCCATGATCTTACAGAAAGACATACTAGGAACTGAAAGGGAAATTTTAGAATAGAGTGCCTGAGATGGGGCCCTAAGGGCAAGGGTGACTTCAGGAACAGAGGCAGGCATCCAAGACAAACATCACCTACTTTGTAATATTGCTCAGGGTCACCTGGATTCTCACACCACTAGCAAAGTGTGTTTAAGCAAGTAGAGTAGAAAAATAGAATGAGAAGTTCTTCTACCTATTCCTATTGGTAAAACAATTGGACAAAATAAAAATGAAAAACGTGTTGATTGGAGAGGATTTGTTTTTATCTTAGACCAAAGTAATTTTGACTTATTTTAAAAGATCATCTTAATAAAGGGCACTGAAATTGTGAAAATCAAAGGTGTGACTTATTTTCATTGGCTGTTACAGAACAGACTTCTTTAAAAGATATATTTATAACAAGAATACATCAGAGCAGCATTACCTAAAATTGGAGGTAAACTTGAGGACCGACCAGGATCCAACTTCTGTCAATTAAAATGATGGTAAATATAAGTAATTCCAGACTATGGAACCAAAATACTAAGTCAATATGATTAGTACACTTGGGGGCCAATATCATTAGCTCTTTATCTTTTAACCTTAGATAGAACTCATAATATCTAGCACGTGTGCAGATGTTTGTTGCAACACTTTATAACCAGAATAATTACACAGCCCTTCCAGACACATGAACAAACAAGTAGTATTTTTCGGACCATGATGTTCCCAGTACAGGCAAGTATTACAAAAAGCAAAAATGAGCAATACATCATTAACGGGTATGACTCGCAGGACATTAGCCAATGCACTTTCCAATAAGAAGTCTGATCAACACATGTCATGGGAAACAGGAGAATTTTCTCGGTAAAATTTCCAACTTATACTTTTACACTTCAGAGAAACATATGTACTTAACAGACTTAGCAGTAGTGGGAGGCCTGTGAAAACTGCTTGCAGCCACAACTTGGACTACATCTTCAGGGTTTCTCCCAGAGCTCTCTTAAGGACTCCCTTTTTTCTAATGCTAAATACAGATATAGTCCTATTTTATTTACTTGTGTCATTATTCATTATGATCAGCATGAATATTATCGGAAGGACATTTCTGTTTTTACCAAGAGAAACAAACCGCACAGTTCAGTTGTGCAACTAATTTTTTAAAAAAAAGAAAAGAAATATCCTGCTTTCTTTTTGTTATTACTTTTTGTTATACTAATTCTGCAAATGGTTTTCAAAAATAATAATTACGGTCTATACAAATTTTACCTGCCTTGGCTACCCTCACATTTTCAAATCTCGTTTCTTTCTTTGCCTATCCAGCCATATGCCTTCTGCTCCTGACATTGCCAGACTTCAGTATCACACACATCTGTCTGTAGAGTGTGCCTGTAATTCTGGCCACTCAGATCCTAAACACAGATCTTCAGACAAGAACCACCACAACAAATAGACAAATAAAGCAAAGACAAAAAAAATAACAAAATAAAAACAAAGAGCACAGGGTGGAGGTGGGGGAGAGAGGATGTGGTGGGAAAGAAGTGCCAATCTGGGTATATACAGGAGCCCAGCAGTTGGCATTGGGACACTGTGTCCCATTAGGGTTGATGCAAGGACAAATCACAGAATATGGAAGCTTATATCCTTGTCTGTATTATCTCATGCATCCCTCTACCCCCAGAAAAAAATGGGACAGGACTGTTTAACAGTTTTTTCTCTACTGACAGCAGTAAATTCTCTGTGAAGCTAATGAAGTTTAAGCTTTGGGACCCTTTACTTATACAGGCCTAGGAGGGCTCTAGCAACATGCTCACATGGTCAAATACTTTTGCAAACTTTGCAAAAGTAAGGTATTCTACCTGCAATCACAACCAAAGTAAAAATACCCCCACAAGAGCTTCTCATACTTTCTCTTATGGTATAGTGCTGGAGTAGCTGCACGTAGATTCAACTAAGGGAAAGGTGAGTGGGAAATACATCTGGTTGGGTTTAATGGGAATGTTCACGTGGTTTATAGTCACTTCTGAGTACAGTTAAGTTTTTGCTAGCCATCTCAATGTAGGAGTGGCTCCCAGGAATATCCCTAATTCATCATGTCCCTAATGACATCATGGCCCTAAGGTGTGTCATGGCCCTAAGGTGAAGGGGCCAGAGGTTGTATCATGATGTGAACAGGTCCCAAAGTGGTCAGCACAGAGGTATACAGCTGGTGGAAGTGAAACTAGAATTGAAATATATGAAAACAGAAGCTAGTCTGGGGGAATTTTTCTAGTCACTAGATGTGTATAATTATAAGTGAAGGATTTAATTTTAATCAATGTTAAACAAAATAGAAGTTCTCTTCTGTACATATGAACTTGACAATGTCACTTTTATACTTATTATTATTATTTTTTAACATCTTTATTGGAGTATAATTGCTTTACAATGGTGTGTTAGTTTCTGCTTTATAATAAAGTGAATCAGCTATACATATACATATATCCCCATATCTCTTCCCTCTTGCATCTCCCTCCCTCCCACCCTCCCTATCCCACCCCTCTAGGTGGTGACAAAGCACCCTAGCTGATCTCCCTGTGCTATGTGGCTGCTTCCCACTAGCTATCGGTTTTACGTTCGGTAGTGTATATATGTACATGCCACTCTCTCACTTTGTCCCAGCTTACCCTTCCCCCTCCCCATGTCCTCAAGTCCATTCTCTAGTAGGTCTGTGTCTACACTATACACTTTTTCCCATTTTAATGAGAATCAGGCGAAATAGAGTTTATCATTATCCCTGTGTTCATGGGGAAGAAACCTGTAGCAGTATTACAAACTGCTATGCAGTATTTTTTTTTTTTTGATGTGGACCATTTTTAAAGTTTCTATTGAATTTGTTACAATATTGCTTCTGGTTTTTGTTTTGGTTTTTTGGCTGCAAGGCATGTGGGATATTAGCTCCCTGACCAGGGATCGAACCCGTACCCCCTTGCATTGGAAGGTGAAGTCTTAACCACTGGACTGCCAGGGAAGTCCCACAAACTGCTATGTAGTATTTTATGTATCTCAAAGTATTAGCACATAAATACACTGACAAAAGATTTAAATTGTTTGCTGATTTGATATAAAATACTGAATCAATAAAGATATTATAAAACTCATAAGATGGGAGGAAATATTTGCAAGTGATATGGCTGATAAGGGGTTAATATCCAACATATACAAACAGCTCATATAACTCAACATCATAAAAACAAACAACCCAATTAAAAAATGGACAGAAAAACTGGATAGACATTTTTCCAATGAGGAAATGCATATCGCCAACAGGCACATGAAAAGATGCTCAACAACGCTATCATCAGGGAAATGCAAATCAAAACCACAATGAGATATCACCTCACACCTGTCAGAATGACTATCATCAAAAAGAACACAAATAGGGCTTCCCTGGTGGCACAGTGGTTGAGAATCTGCCTGCTAATGCAGGGGACACGGGTTTGAGCCGTGGTCTGGGAAGATCCCACGTGCCGCGGAGCAACTAGGCCCGTGAGTCACAACTACTGAGCCTGCGCGTCTGCAGCCTGTGCTCCGCAACAAGAGAGGCCGCGATAGTGAGAGGCCCGCGCACCGCAATGAAGAGTGGCCCCCGCTTGCCACAACTAGAGAAAGCCCTCGCACAGAAACGAAGACCCAACACAGCCAAAAAAAAAATAAATAAATAATAAAAATAAGTAAATTAAAAAAAAAAACACACAAATAACAAATGTTGGTGAGGATGTGGAGAAAAGGGGACCCTTGTACACTGTTGGTGGGAATGTAATTTGGTGCAGCCACTGTGGAAAGCAGTATGGCGGTTTCTTAAAAACTAAAAATAGAACTACCATATGACCCAGCAATTCCACCCCTGGGTATATATCCAAAACAACCCCCAAAACACTAATTCGAAAAGATATATGCAATCCAATGTTCATAGCAGCATTATTTACAACTGCCGAGATATGGAAGCAACCTAAGTGTCCAACAACAGATGAATATATATATACATATATATATGATAGATATATACATATATATATATATATATATATATATGAAATTTTGCCATTTGCAGCAACATGGATGAACTTGGAGGGCATTATGCTAAGTGAAATAAGTCAGGCAGAGAAAGACAAATACTGTTTGATATCACTTATATGTGGAATTTAAAAATACAACAAGCTAGTGAATATAACAAAAAAGAAGCAGAGTCACAGATATAGAGAACAAACTAGTGGTTACCAGTGGGGAGAGGGAGGGGGAAGGGGTACCACAAGGTTAGGGGTTTAACAGGTACAAAATATTAGGCATAAAATAAGCTATAAGGATATATTATACAACATGGGGAATATAGACAATATTTTATAGTAACTATAAATGGAGTATATAAACTTTAAAAACTGTGAATCACTATATTGTACACCTGTAACTTATGTAATGTTGTACATCAACTATACTTTAATAAAAAACAAAACTCATAAGACACCACTACAATGAGGACATCAATGACACTTCACAGTATTAAGATTAGCCCCTGTACAAGAAGAGTTGAAATTCCTCAAATCTTACTGCTTAGATATGAAGAAAACTTGATGGAAGTTTTCCTAAATCTTAAAAACTTACATGACATTACTAATAATAAGTAGTGAGATTGAAAGAAATTTTTCTAAACTTTTAATTTAAAAAATTATTTTTGATCAACCATGCAAGAGGTCTCTCCATTATTTCTATAGAAAAATGTATTTCTATAGAAATAATTTTCACAAAAATTATTGTTATATGAAGAAATTATCAAGGATTGTACAGACAAAAATAGGGGGAAAGTATTATAGAGTTTTGTCAGACAATAAGTTAAAAAATACTGTTTTTATAGACGTGATTTTCGTGGAATTTATCAGCTTTTAAAAACTTAAATTTGTCATGATTTCCTTTCTCTATTCATTTTCATACCTGCTTTTGGTTTGTAATTTAATGCTCTTTTTCTTAAAGAGGGTCTCCAAATTATATAAGCTTCAGAGCACACAAAACATGGATCTGCCTCTGCCCAGTGCCTGCCTCAGAACCTGGCATATTAGGTGTTTGTTGAAAGAATATGCAGGAAGAGCTATTGGCCCAAGGGTGTTGATATGACACTGAGCTTAGCGAAGGAGAGGCCTTTGTATGCTGAGGTTCTTTAGAATATCCAGCCTGCAGGCTCGAGCACTCTGGGATATGATGGGACCACACCTGCCACTAGAAAACCTGAACCCAGCTGGTGGGAAGCCAAGATGGCAGAGGCAGAGAAAATGAGGCTGGAGCCTGTCATATTGTTTCACAGTCAAGAAAGAATATTTTTCCTTGTGTGTTCATTCTTGAAGGATGCTGAAATTAATTAAAATAAATTCTTCCTATCTCCAAAGAATATGCAAATTAATTTTCATGTGTTTGGAAATTTTTTCCTTTGAGTTATGTTTCTCATTTGAAGAAAATGGTTACTTTTCCTTCCCTTTAAACTGAATAATGTGAATCATATGTGAACAGGATTACATCAAGTCCCAAGATATTAATGTTTGGAAGCAACTGAATTCCACATAGAGTCCCAATTTTAAAATTTTTTAAAAATTACTTCAAAAAATGCATAACGTGACCTGATATTGCTATTCTATTCATGTTCCCACTTGATAATATTTCCACTCTAAAATAATGTTTAACCTCAAAATTTCTAGATTGCTTCATTTCCATCAAGTGCTAGAAGTCTAGGAAGCTCCATTAACTAAAGACAAAGTAAATTCTAGATACACCGTTTGAGTTAACTGCTTCCTAATGGAGCCGCCTCTGAGTCACCAGCTCCTAGAATTAGACCTATCCACCAGATGAGGTACAGCCTACAGGAGAGGTTGGGAGTAGATAGTCCTCTCTCAAGGTGCTGGGGTAAAGTATAGAGCAGCATGATATCTACAGGCTATAGCAATAGATAAATTCAAATAGTTGATATCATTTGGGTTCTGATACTCAGAGTAGGGTACCCTAAAAGGGAGAAAATAGGGCACCCAGAGGAAAGCAGTTTGGAAGTTCTAGCAGGCAGAGAGTTTGCATCAGGGATGCTCATCAGCAAGTAACTTTAGCCACCTGGCTGGTGTTCAGGGACAGACTCCAGTCCCTGAAAAGGGTTGATAGTGGAGATGGATAATAAAACAGGACTCTGGCTGTTGAGGATACTAAGTCAGATACCAGCCACAAGGAAGCAAGGCAGAAACTCAGTTAACCAAACTGAAGCACAAACAGGTCTCAGAAAATCAGACAGAGACTTGTAAACAGAACTTGAGCAAATAGTCAGAGCTAGACTAGCAACAAAGGTTGAAACTGAATCTACCTAAAACTGAGCTCCTCTCATGAGTTTATAATTAACCTCTCTGTCCAAAACTTTATTCCCTTTCATGTCCCGCCCCATTCCCCTCAGGATTGAGGAGTATCAAAGAAAGGTGGGTATTGAAACCAAGAAAAACCCTGTGGGGCCTTCCTGGGTACAAATGTCCCTCTGTGTCCCCCATTTATTGTTTGTAGAAAAAAAGCCTTAGTCTCCTAAGCCTTCCCCAAGTTCCAAAGAGGAGGCCCAAGAAGTTAACAATTAGAGAAGTGAGGGAATGCAGAAACAAAGGAAAAGTAGTCCATCAAGAAAAGCGGGACTTCCCTGGTGGCACAGTGGTTAAGAATCTGCCTGCCAATGCAGGGGACACAGGTTCGAGCCCTGGTCCGGGAAGATCCCACATGCCGCGGAGCAACTAAGCCCATGTGCCACAACTACTGAGCCTGCGCTCTAGAGCCCGCAAGCCACAACTACTGAGCCTGCATGCCACAACTACTGAAGCCTGTGCGCCTAGAGCCTATGCTCCACAGCAAGAGAAGCAACTGCAATGAGGAGCCCGCACACTGCAACGAAGACCCAACGCAGCTAGAAAATAAATCAAAAAAAGTTTTTTTTAAACTTTAAAAAAAAGTCAATACAGACTATAATTAAGGACTCTTTCTTTTTTTAAGTTCAGGAAGGATCAAGTTAGAAATTAGTTTTCTCTTCCTAAACACTGATTTGGCAACTGTTTGACAGACATTCTCATCTAGGAAACTGCTCAGCACATTTTTTTTCCCTTGACTCATTGCCTGACTCTCCAGGGAGATAGGCTGTGCCGATATCTCCCACATCATTGCTCAATTCCTGGGTCTAGGGTGGAAAATACACTAAAAGATTCACCATATTTTAAGTGAGACTTAAGAATTAGCCTTGCTGTCATAGACTTGGTATCTGGTGATCCCTGGGTGCCCATATGTTAGTCCCTAACCCTGTCAACTTGGCTACATTTCAATCTCTGGGCTTCAATTTCCCCCCTTAGTATTCCAATTCCTTGCTGGGATGGAGCCTTACACTGAGACCCAGTCCACTTGTCTGGAGAGCTGATTTATCTCTGGATCTTGATTTCTGCAAATCTGAATCCTATTTCCTATACTTCCAGCTTCTGATTAGTATTCTTTTCTGAAGGTGATGATAACTCTAAGCCATGGGAATGATGCCTGCTTATCTTGGAACACTGCTTACGGTCTGTATATCTGCTTGGAATAACTGTGAGATTGGCACCCTCTCATCCTTAGGTATTAGGGAGGATCTCCATAATGTGTTGCATGGAGAAAAAAAGCAGAGTTCTGGAACCTGACAGACTTGAGGTTGATCCCAGCTCTGTTACTTAATTTTAGATAAATTACTGAATTTCTCTAAGCCTATTTCCTCATCCATTAAAACGAGGATAGTGATTCCCACTCACATGACAACTGTGAAAATTAAATGAGATAAAAAATGTAAAGCATCTACTACAGTGCTTGCATGTAAAAGCTTTTTAACAAATGATAGCTATTTTAATTACGAGCAAATGTAAGAAAAAGTAAATTCATTCAGCCCAAAAATGCTTATTAAGTGCCTATTAACTGCCAAATATTTTATTAAGCTCTGCAGGGAGGTAAAAAGGCGAAGGTGACCTGGTCTTCTAATGGGGAAGAAGAATAAACATCTTCAACAGAATACGTTGTAGGTAGTGCAAGGGCAGACATCAGCCCAGGGAGACATGTGTATTCCTAGGAGGGTCATCTAAACTGGAAGTGATGATCTTGGATGAGCATCCTAAAGAAGAGAGCTGATTAGGAGGAAAGGAGGATGAAAGGTGCTCCTGGCAGAAGCATGGAAGAGTTTGGTGACTTGGGAAACTGCGAATAGCTCATCAGTATAGTTGGAATATGGACTGGGAGTAGGGAGATGAGTCAGAGAAGGAAACAGAAAGGTAAGTAGGGGGTCTCTCCTGATGGCCCTTGTGGCTGAACTAAGGAGTCTGGGATCCAACGTGACGGCTGTGAGTGGCTGATGAGTTTGAAGCAGAGGAGGAACATGATCAGATTTAAGTTTTAGAAAAATCACTCCAAAGCACTTCCATCATCCTGGATTTAAATAACGCTGAAAACAAAGGCAGAACCACCATAGTAGAAGCCCATGTGCTGCTCAAGAAGTATGCTCCCCTCTGCTTAATTCTGTAACGTAAATGTCATGCCAAAATAATCCCAACGGTGCTGGGATGATGAAAAAAAATTTTAAACATAAAATGTCTTTTATTGTGAGCTTCTTGACTTCTTGAATAAAAAATTATACATCTTCAAAGATGATTAAAATGAAATTCTAGAATCCCTACACATGCTCCACATCTATGGTCTTAACACTGCATGCACCCCTAGTAATCACAGGTCTGACTGAAAATGACTTAGTAAATAAACATTTTATTTAATGTAAAATGCTTCCAGGGATTAGTGTAGAGCTATGTTTACACTGAACTCTATAAATGTTATTGACAATTTAAATTTTAAAATCTTAAAATTCTCAATTTTGTAAAATACTTAGTACTTCCTCACATATATGTCACATTGCCATTTTTAGGATGCTGACAGGAAATTTAATTTTTGAGAAATGATAAAAGAATTTAATGAACTGAATTATAATTAAAGGTATCTGCTGTATCATACATACAATGAAATATTAGATAAAAATGTCAGATATTGGTTATTGAAGCTTCTATTTCTTATGTGGTCAAACTGTCCAGACAGAAAAGGCATGCTCCAGCCAGCACCCTGCTCTGAATTGCCCTGTTTCATGCTTGTACTTTGCCATTTATCTTTTGTCCCTTAATTTTTTTTTTTCTTTTTTTTTCAGGGACCAGTGGAGGTGGCAATGCTTTTAATTCTCCCTAGAGAGGTAACCCCGGGCACTGAGGCTTGGCCAGGGCGGCAAAGTGCCAAGGGGTGCAGCTCAAACCCTTGGGAGGTGCCCTTGAGGGCAGAGTTCCAGTGGGCTGCTGGAGGCGGCCAGCCTTGGATGGGTCTCAGAAGCCGTCGTTGGCCCAGGTAACCTCGTAGTCAAGGTACCTGGCTTTGATCTTCTCAGTGGAGACGGAGTGCTGGGCGCGACCATAACCCATGGAGTAGCCTTACACGTGGATCTTCTTGTCCTGGCTCTGGTGGGAGATGCACCCACCCCCCAGGCACTCGCAGTCATAGCCCTTCTGCGTCTCGCCTGATACCTTGTCCGTAGACGTCGGAGTGGTACTCCGCCCACTTGTAGCTGCTCATGATCTCTTTGCTCTCCCTGGCCAGGGCCCCGGAGGACAGCCCCGCATGGACTCGAATCAGCACATACTTGAAGTCGCTGTCGCAGTCGATGTCCACGTCAGGGATCTGGGTGAGGTTCGCCGCTGCCATGTTCCTGGAGTGTGCTCGCCACTGCGGCCCGCGGCCCTTCCCCACGCGACACGGGGTATCCTTTAATGTTGGCTTCCACTTGTGTAGTAGACACTGAGGTAATCTCTTTAACATCTATCCCACCTCCTGACACCGTGCATCAGCCACTTGGTTTAAGGAACTGACCTAGACATGTGAGGCAGGCCCTGATAAGTCTGCCTCAATCAATACAATCTGATCCTTTTTTGCCTATAATTGGTCTAGGACCTAATGCTTAAACCAATCAGCACATGGCATTCCTTTAGAAACAGACTGGTTTAGGAATAGGCACATGACTGTCCCTAGGCCAATAAGACATGCCAAGAAGATTGTTTGGAGGCTTCTAGGAAAAGTTTCCTCACTTATAAGTGAGTCATTAGAAGAGATGGCTTTTTTGTTTTAAACAAAGAAGCATGTAGCTTCAATTGTTACTACCACCCTATGACTATGAGGAAACCACTTTAGGATAGAACTGATGTTATCCTGGGTCCTTGATGATGTCGTTGAACTGAGTTTTAACCATACCTGAAGCCCAGTCTACCTCTGGACTTCCAGTTGTCCAAACCAGTAAATTTTCCTACTGTTTAAGGCACCACTTTCAGTTGGGTTTCTGTTATTTGCAGCTGAATGTATTCTAAAAGATGCAATTCTCTACCACTTTTGCCTACCACCTTTGCTTCTAACCTGATGTACCCATTGGCTATCTTTCTTAGCGTTAACCATCAGCACTCTTCTATCTAGACATTTATAGTGAACATTTTAGTTGTCTACCCAATACCTGGGCTTAGCTTCTTCCACTGGACATTATGTAGGATAGGTTGTATGAACCTGGTGCAGCCACGGGAGAAGCTAGCCTGAGAACAAAGTTGATATGCTTAAAATGACAAAACAGAAAAATGGAAAAAAACCCGAGGCCTTGATAATGTCATTTAACTGATAGAACACTATTTTCAGCCTTCTTATTATCTGAATAACAAATATTCTCACTGTTTAAGATAATCTGAGTTGGGGTATTCTGTTGTTTGAATTTGAAAACAACTGAAGTATTGTAGTAGTGTCTAGTATTAGGGAAAATGGTAGTAAGAACGAGAATGTCAGTAAATGTTGACTACTTCTTATGGTTTTCACTAAAAACGTATAACAAAGACGGAAGCTTAAGCTGAAAACAGAAGGACGTGGGAGGCAGTAGTAGGAGATAAACTTAGTTGTCAAAGTTTCTTCTATAGATGTCCTGCTAAATAACTTACATTGGACAAAGGCACCTAGTTTTATGTCAAATATAGGTTTACAGAAGGGGCTTCTCTATCGACATTCATTGTTTTCAATTACACTGGCAACATAGGTCATCAAAATGTGAACTAGGGGAATGGGCAGATCTCAGAGAGATGTCTATGGCTAGAAGACTGAAGTGCTCAGACCCAAAGACTATGTCTAGTTGGGCTCTCTGACCGTATTTACTGATTTGTGGAATTAGCCAAAAGAAATCAGGATCCACTAAGTCTCTTAGGGAATTGACTATCAAAGAAATTCTAAGCCTTGGCCAATCCACAGCAATGAGCAATTCTGTGATAGTTCAATTCCTTAGGCACCCTCCCAGCACCCCAAACTCACACTAACAAGAAGTGCTAAACTACCTAATACCTGTTTCAAATGTGGCCATAGAAGACAATGAACAAGGAAGATGTTTCCAAAAGAACAGAACTAAGGGCAATGGAAGGCAATGGGTTATCCCAGAAAACAGAATCAGAGACTACCATATTGGCTGACCAAGGGACTCATCACTACTAGGGTGGGCAGTCCTCTCTTCTTTCTAATAGGATATGATATGGGCTATGGGCCAATATCCACTGAATGTCATTTCCATTCTCCCCTTTCCAAATAAGAGTTTCAATTATATTTATCTTGTTCCTTCTCTATTATTTCATATTGAAAATGTCTGAGGTGGAAAACTTTAAGCCATGGGTTCACAAGGAGCCACGTCCAGACCTGACAGAGAGCTCTTGGCCTCGGCGCTGGATGTGGTTGCTGGCTGAGACTTTGGGATGTCTCCCACTGGAGAGATAATGAATGTGTCTCACGTAGGTATGGACATTTTTTTAGATTGTATGTGGGAAAAAGGAGGTATGAAGTTTGATTTATGTGATAGTGTTGGTTGTCTACTCCATATCCGTTTTCCCTTCTTATTGAAAGAGCCCTACTTTTGTTCAGGTACCCACCCCTTTCTACATGTCCATGTGCATCAGGAGACATTGGTCTCATGCCCATTCCCATGAGGTAAATCCTGACTAGTCTAGGCCAGTCATGATTTTTCTGTTCTCCTTGCTGGTAACTGTTTTAGACATGGGTGTACTGAGCAATGACACATGAGGAAACGTTTGCTAGAAGACTTCTGGTAAATATTTTCCTACTTTTTAAAAAAATACACAAGGAAATCACAGCTTCCCTCTGTGCCCTTTATTTTATCATGTCAGGTTACAATGTATGGGCCTGCTGCAGCCATCTGGTAACCATTACCAGAGCTTTTTGCTATGTACAAAGCTGACATGCTTAGGCAAGGAAAACAATGGAAAGAAACAGGGTCCTTCAGACACTGAATTAAATAGCCTTATAGACTGTCTACCTCAGGATTTCTTGTCATGTATAATAGTAAATATCCTTATGGCTTAAGTCTATTTAAACTGAGGATGTCTTTTACTCACAGTTCAAAGCATCCTCACTGATATATCTCTGTTTCACCCTTTGAGTGCTGTTTTCACCTGATTAATATTTTGTAATGCAAACTTCCCTAGAGGCACCTTATTGAAGGTAGAGACTGGACACTGACCTAGATACTATATTCCAGTGTAGTTTTTGGAGCATGAACACATTTATTTAGTTATGCCACACAAATACTAATTCAGACCCTAGTCTTTCAGTGTTTCTTATGAATTGAATTGTGACCCCCTAAAATTTATATGTTGAAGCTCTAACCCCTAGTCCCTCAGAATGCCTTATTTGGAGATAGGGCCTTTACAGAGCTAATCAATTTAAAATGAAGTCATTAGGGTGGGTCCTAATCCACTGTGACCGGAGCACTTAGAAGAAGAGGATATTTGGACACAGACACAGAGAGATAGAAAATAATGTGAAGAGACATAGAGAACAGAGTCATCTACAAGCCAAGGAGAGGAATATATCCTTCCCTCACAGACTGCAGAAGGAACCAACTCTGCCAATACCTCGATCTCAGACTTCTAGCCTACGGAACTGTGAAACAATACATTTCTGTTGTTTAAGCCACTCAGTTTGTGGTACTTTGTTACAGCAGCCCTAGCAAACTAATACAGTCTCTGTGCCATTTCTGCTAGGAACGAGGAAGATTTTCTTTCTTAACAAATACTAGTCACTCATTTACATATAAAATTTAATTTGACAAGCATTTATTGAGTAACTACTATGTCCCAGGACTTGTTAAGTGATAGGTTCACAGAGATAAGTACTCACTTCCTGTTCTCAAAGAGCTCAGTAAAGTAGCTGTGTGTTCACATTTAAACTAATTAAGAGAAGAGTTATACTCAAACACTTTAGAAGAAACTATTTATAATTCAACAAGTCATAAGCCAATGCAGATCATTCTTATGTGTACATTAAAGCAGATTTCTCTCATTAATGTTCATGATAAATAAATATTATATTCGTGAGAGGAATAAAATTGTATTAATTATTTCATAATTAATTCAGATTGAATTATATAATCAGTCTTAATTGGTGAAGCTTTACCCAAATGATTTGCAATCAATAATTTTTTAAAAGTTGCTCAAGACTATCAATAAAGTTCCTAGGATGTGGAGATTATAAAGGAAGAGGGGTAGTAAAAAATATTAAAAATGTGGTCCTGTCCTCACTTATATAATCTAATAGAATACCAAGGCAATGAAAAAAGATATAATTATACCTACAAAGTAAGATATAGGGAAAAGAAAATCTAAGTGAAGAAAGAAAGCTAGCACAAGGAAGGGACTAGCTAGCACTAGTCTTCCTATGTAGAAAACTTTTGTAACTTTTTATAAAAGGAGTTTTAAAGGAGAGGAAAATTCATACAGCCACCATTGGTCATTGTTCTATTTCTCTTCCCTGCTTAGAGCCAGAAATTAGGTCCACATTTACTTTGCCAAGGAAACACCAGGCTCCTCTGGTTACTGAGACTTAACAGCCAGTCTCTGCTCCCTGCCAACTCGCCTTGGGGCAAAATGTGGCGAGCTATAAAATTCTTAGTCCAGTCAATTCCAAACACTTTTTCAGAAAAAAAAGTGCAAGTGTTACCAAAGAAATAAGTGGTCATAGGACAATAAGGTATTAAATTTTATTTAAAATCATTCTATCCTGAACTGTTCTAAGTTTGTCTACATATTATAACCTATTAACTACTTGCAAGAAGCCATAATTCTTTAACAACTGAATTTTTTAAAGAAACCAAATTGATAAGTAAATAACATATTTGACCTTAGATGAGTATGCTGTTTTTGATGCTTTCATGTAAAGTTAAGGTTCTTTGTAAAAAAAAAAAAAGATAAATATTAAAAATACCATTTTAATGTTCAAATGTTTCTTTTATTCCAGAAGAAATTTATGGTTAGGAGAATTAAGCAAGAATAAATATATTTATTTTAGCTTGAAATTAGACGGCATCTATCATAATTAGATGTTGAATTGAAGTCTAAGGTATCTTTCTTCTGACCAAACAGGGTAATAATTCTATACTTAATATCTCTAAAAGGTTATATTTTTCAGTTGAAATGATACCAACCTTAGAATTACTTATTTTGAATTTTGGAAGGTCATCAGTGTTCTAGATCTAAGATCTATCCATGATCTGAAATGTTTTAGAAGTGAACAAATGTGTACTTCTTACTTTTGCTTAATTACCACACCTACCAAGAATATTTCACACTTTAGAGTCTACCAATGCAAATAATAGTTTTCTGTTTCTGGAATTTTCCTATTATGTAAATCAATTGCATTTCTGAAGAGCCATTTTGGTCCAAGTGAACAGAGATATCCAAGAAATTTAGCCTGTGAGGAAATTAATTAAGAAAGCTTGTCAATATCTTATTAGTTGTTGATTTTAAGAGGAGAAACTGAACATCTCTCTCCTTTTGGATATGCCAAGGAAGCCTGTAATCACATTGCTTCTGATAGCCTTCTTGTGACTAAGATTCTGGTGTCCAAGATGGCACCTGATCTCACCTCCTTCCAAAGGCACACCAAAATTATAAAAATTGCAGAGCAACTATTGATGAGAAAGACCTGAAGATGAGCAGAAAAGATATTCTATAATTAAAGACATAAAGAAGAAACCACATTGAGATAAGTAGGAAGGGTGGAGATGTGGTATAAAGACCCAGAACTCTGGGGTAGGCAACCCACAAATGGGAAGATAATTACAACTGCAGAGGTTGTCCCCAAAGAACGAGGGGACTGAGCCTCACATTGGGCTCCCCAGCCCAGGGGTCCTGCACTGGGAAGATGAACCCCTAGAACATTTGGCTTTGAAAGACCATCAGGGCTTATTTCAGGAGAGCCAGAGGGCTGTAGAAAAGAAATTCCATTCTTAAAGGGTGCACACAAAATCTCACATGCTCCAAGACCCAGGGCAGAAGCAGTAATTTGAAAGGATCCTGGGTCAGACCCACTTGCTGACCTTGGAGAGGCTCCCAGAGAGGCAGGAGGCAACCGGAGCTCACCCTGGGGATACAGACACTGGTGGAAGCCATTTTGGGGAGCTGGATCTACGACGTGGAAACTGGTGCTGGCAAGTGCCATTTTCGAATCCTCCCTCTAGCCTATTAGCCTCAGGACTCTGCCCTGCCCCCACCCACCAGCAGGCTGGCTTCCTTAGGACCCCTTAAGCCCCCAGATGCCCTGTATTGCCAGTACTAGATCCAGGATCAGCCTCACCCACCATCTCAGGGACCCCTTGGAACTGCAGCCAGTGACCTCAGGTCCTGGTTCCACCTACCAGTGGGCCAACAGCAGCTCCAGGACCCCTGCGGCCCTGCAGCTAGAGATGTCAGAACCCAGCTCTGCCCATCAGTGGGCCAGCACTAGGCCCAGGATCTGACCCTGTCCACCAGTAAGAGGGCACTAGCCCTGGGATGCCCTGGGCCCCAGCCCTGCCCACCAGCAGGTCAACACCAGCTCCAGGACCAATGCAGCCCTGCAACCTACAGTGTCAGGACCCAGCTCACCCACCAGCAGGCTGGTGCCAGCCCTGGGACCCATGGGCCCCAGGCCCACCCATTAGTGGGCCAACACCAACACCCGGACCCCTAGAGTCCTGCAGCCAGAGACCCCAGGACTAGCTGCACCCACCACTCAGCCAGTACTAGCCCTGGGATTCCCTGGGCCCCAGCCCTGCCCACCAGCAGGCTGACAACTAGACAGCTTAGGCCCCTCAGCCAGCTGCTCTGGGATCTAGCCCCACTCACCAGCAGGCCAGCACCACCTTTGGGACACCCCAGAACCTGCAGCCAATGAAGTCAGGAACTGGCCCTGCCCCCAGCAAGCTGACACTAGATCAGGCACTGCAAGCCCCACAGTCAGCCACCCTGGGACCTGGCTCTGCCCACTAGAGGGCCAGCACTAGCCCTGGGATCCCCAGGAGCTCTACACCCAGCAGGCTTGGGACCCTGCCCTGCCCACCAGCAGCTGGCAGCCTCCACACAAGGCAGGGCCTGGAAACCAACTGAACTGGGGGCCATCCAGGCCTACCAGACTGCCCATAATAGTCAGCCTGCTACAACAGAAGGGCTCACTCAACCCACACTGGGGGCACCCCTAGGGCACATAGCTCTGGTGACCAGAGGGCAGTGCACTGCTGGGACACATAGAATGTCTCCTACAAAAGACCACTTCTCCAAGATTGGGAAACATAACCAACCTACCAGAAACAAAGAAATAAAAACAGTGAGTTAGGCAAAATGAGGCTACAGAGAAATATGTTCCAAACAAAAGAACAAGATAAAACCCCAGAAGAACTAAGTGAAGTGGAGATAGGCAATCTACCTGATAGAGTTCAAGGTAATGATCATAAAGATGCTCTAAGATCTTGGTAGAAGAATGGATGAACACAGTAAGAACTTTAACAAGAGTTAGAAAATATAAAGAAGAATGAAACAGAGCTGAAGAATAAAATAACTGAAATAAAAAATACAATAGAAGGAATCAACATTAGATAATACAGAAGAACAAATCAGCAAGCTGGAAGACAGAATGATGGAAATCACTCAAGCTGAACAGAAAAAAGAAAACAATTTTTAAAAATGAGCATAGTTTAAGATACCTGTAGGACAACATCAAGTGTACTAACATTCGCATTATAAAGGACCCAGAAGAAGAAGAGAGAGAGAAAGTGGTAGAGAACATATTTGAAAACATAATAGCTGAAAACTTCCCTAACCTGGGAAAGGAAACAGACATCCAGGTCCAGGAATCACAGTGTCCCAAGCAGGATCAACCAAAGAGGAAGATGCCAGGGCACATTGTAATTAAAATGGCAAAAATTAAAGATAAAGAGAGAATCTTAAAAGCAGCAAGGGAAAAGCAACAAGTTACATATAAGGAACTCCCATAAGGCCATCAGCTGACTTTTTAGCAGAAACCCTGCAGGAGGCCGGAAGGGAATGGCATAATATGTTTAAAGTGATGAAAGGGAAAAACCTACAACCAAACACTCTACCCAGCAAGGCTTTCATTCAGATTTGAAGGAAAGAGCATAAGTTTTATAGATAAGCAAAAGCTAAAAGAGTTCAGCAACACCAAACCAGCTGTACAAGAATGTTAAAGGGACTTCTTTAAGACAAAAAAAAAGTCACAACTAGAATTATGAAAATTAGGAAAGGAAAAATCTCATTGGTAAAGGTAATTATACAGTAAAGGTAGTAACATGACCACTTATAAAGCTAGTAGAAAGTTTAAAAGATAAAAGTAGTAAAATCGGGCTTCCCTGGTGGCGCAGTGGTTGAGAATCTGCCTGCCAATGCAGGGGACACGGGTTTGAGCCCTGGTCTGGGAAGATCCCACATGCCGCGGAGCAACTGGGCCCGTGAGCCACAACTACTGAGCCTGCGCGTCTGGAGCCTGTGCCCCGCAACGGGAGGCCGCGATAGTGAGAGGCCCGCGCACCGCGATGAAGAGTGGCCCCCGCTCGCCGCAACTGGAGAAAGCCCTCGCACAGAAACGAAGACCCAACACAGCCATAAATAAATAAATAAATAAATAAATTTATTAAAAAAAAAAAAAAAGTAGTAAAATCATCTATATCTACAATAAGCAGTTAAGGGTATGTAAAACAAAAAGATGTAAAATATGGTGTCAAAAACAGTAAATGTGGGTGGGGGGTGGTGAGTAAAAATGCAGGGTTGTTAAAATATGTTTGAACTTAAGAGATCAGCAACCTAAAATAATCATATATATACTATTTTTTATATATGCATATAAAATTATCATATATATATTACTATATATAAACCTCATGGTAATTACAAACCAAAAGTCTATAATAGATATACACATACAAAAGAGAAAGAAATCCAAACATAACACTAAAGTTAGTCATTAAATCACAAGGGAAGAGAAGAAAGGAACAGAAAAGAACTACAAAAATAATTCTCAATTAACAAAATAGCAATAAGTAACTACATATCAACAATTACTTTAAATGTAAATGAACTAAACGCTCCAATCAAAAGACACAGAGTGGCTGAATGGATACAAAAACAAGACCCAACCTACAAGAGACTCACTTCAGATCTACAGATGCACACAGACTAAAAGTAGGGGGATGGAGAAAGGTATTCCATGCAAATGGACAAAAAAGGAAAGCCAGAGCAGTAATAAGTATATCAGACAAAATAGACTTTAAAACAAAGACTGTAGCAAGAGACAAAGAAAGACATTGCACAATGATCAAGGGATCAATCCAAGAAGAAGATATAACGATGGTAAATATATATGCACCCAACATAGGATCACCTAAATATATAAAGCAGATATTAACAGACACAAAGGGAGAAATTGACAGTAACACAATAATAGTAGGGGACTTTAACACCCCACTTCCATCAATAGATAGATCATCCAGAGAGAAAATAATAAGTAAACACTGGCCTTAAATGACACATTAGATCAGATGGACTTATATACATGTAGAGAGCATTCCATCCAAAAGCAGCAGAATACACATTCTTTCAAGTGCACATGGAACATTCTCCAGGATAGATCACATGCTAGGCCACAAAACAAATACCAATAAATTTAAGAAAACTGAAATTATATCAAGCATCTTTTCCAACCACAAGGCTCTGAGACTAGAAATCAACTACAAGAAAATAACACAAAAACCATAAACACATGGAAGCTAAACAATACACTACTAAACAACCAATGAATCACTGAAGAAACCAAAAAAGAAAATTTTAAAAATAACCTGAAAACAAATGAAAACAAAAACACAATTATCTAAACTCTACGGGACACAGCAAAATCAGTTCTCAAAGGGAAGTTTACAGTGATACAAGCCTACCTCAGGAAAGAGGAAAAAAACTCAAATAAACAACCTAAACTTTCACCTAAAGGAATTAGAAAGAGAAGAACAAACAAAACCCAAAGTTAGTAGAAGGAAAAAGAAATCATAAAGATCAGGGCAAAAATAAATGAAAGAGAGGCTAAAAAAAATGGAAAAGATCAATGAAACTAACCTGTTTTTTTGAAATGATAAAGTCAATAAACCTTTAGCCAGATTCATTAAGAAAAAAAGAGAGAACACTCAAATCAATAAAATCAGAAATGAAGAAGTTACAACCAACACCACAGAATTACAATCATGAGATTACTATGAATAATTATATGCCTATAAAAAGGACAACCCTAGAAGAAATGGACAAATTCATAGAAATATACAATCTCCCAAAACAGACTCAGGAAGAAATAGGAAATAAGACCAGACTAATTATCAGTAATGCAATTTAGTCGGTAATTTTAAAAACTCCCAACAAACAAAAGTCCAGGACCAGATGGCCTCACAGGTGAATTCTTCCAAATATTTAGAAAAGAGTTAACACCCATCCCTTTCAAAATATTCCCAAAAACTGCAGAGGAAGGAATGCTTCCAAACTCATTCTACAAAGCCAGCATCACCCTGATACCAAAATCAGACAAAGATAACACAAAAAGTGAAAATTACAGGCCAATATCACTGATGAACATGGATGCAAAAATCCTCAACAAAATATTAACAAACCCAACTCAACCATACAGTAAAAGGATCATACATCATAATCAAGCTGGATTTATCCCAGGTATGCAAGGATGTTTCATATCCACAAATCAACTAATGTAATATACCACCTTAACAAATTGAAGCATAAAAATCATATAACCATTTCAATAGATGCAGAAAAGCCTTTTGACAAAATTCAACATTCATTTATGATAAAATTTCTCAACAAAGTGGGTATAGAGGGAACATACCTCAATCTAATAAAATCCGTATATGACAAGCCTATAGCTAACATCATACTCATTGGTGAAAAGCTGAAAAGTATTTCCTCTACGATCAGGAACAAGACAAGGATGCTCACTCTCTCCACTTTTATTTGACTTGATATTGGAAGTCTAGCCACAGCAATCAGACAAGAAAATGAAATAAAAGGAATCCAAATTGAAAAGGAAGAAATAAAACTGACACTATTTGCAGATGACATGATAGTATATACAGAAAAATCCTAAAGACACCACCAAAAAACTACTAGAACACACTAATGAATTTGGTAAAGTTGCAGGATACAAAATTAATATACAGAAATCTGTTGCATTTCTATACAGTAACAATGAACTATTACAAAGAGAAATGAAGAAAGCAATCCCATTTACAACCGCATCAAAAAGAATAAAACACCTAAGAATAAATCTACCTAAGGAGGTAAAAGACCTGCACTCAGAAAACTGTAAGATACCGATGAAAGAAACTGAAGACGACACAGATGGAAAATATATCATGCTCATGGATTGAAAGAATTAATATTGTTAAAATGACCATACTACCCAAAGCAACCTACAGATTCAGTGCAATCCTTATCAAGATAACAGTGGCAGTTTTCATAGAACTAAAACAAATAATTCTAAAATTTGTATGGAGACACTAAAGACCTCAAACAGTCAAAATAATCTTGATTAAGCTGGAGGTATCATGTGACCTGATTTCAAATTATACTACAAAGCTACAGTAATCAAAGCAGTATGGTAATGGCACAAAAACAGACACCTAGATCAATGGAACAGAATAGACAGCCCAGAACTGAACCTATCCTTGTATGGTCAATTAATACAACGAAGGAGGCAAGAATATACAATGGAGGGACTTCCCTGGCAGTCTGGCAGTTAAGACTCCACGCTTCCACTGCAGGAGGTGTGGGTTCGATCCCTGGTCAGGGAACTAAGATCCCACATGCCGCGTGGTGTGGCCAAAAAGTTAAAAAAAAAAAAAAAAAAAAAAGAGTATACAGTGGAGAAAAAGACAGTCTATTCAATAAATGGCATTGGGAAAACTGGATACCTACATGCAAAAGAATCAAACTGGCCTACTCTCTCACACCATGCACAAAAATAAATTAAAAATGGATTGAAGACTTAAATGTAAGACCTGAAGTGATGAAAGTTCTGGTAGAAAACATAGGCAATAATCTCTTTGCCATCACTATTAGTAATTGTTTTTTGGATGTGTCTCCTCAGAAGTGAATCAAAAGCAAAAATAAACAGATAAAACTACATCAAACTAAAAAGCTTCAGTATAGTGAAGGCCACTTACTGAATAAGAGACAACATTTGCAAATGTTATATCCTATAAGTGGTTAATATCCAAAAATACACAAAGAACTCATACAATTCAACATCAAAAAAACAAACAACCCAATTAAAAAATGGGCAGAGGACTTATATAGACATTTTTCTAAAGAAGACACACAGATGGCCAACAGGCATATGAAAAGATGCTCAACATCACTAATCATCAAGGAAATGCAAATCAAAACCACAATGAGATATTACCTCACACTTGTCAAAATGGCTATTATCAAAATACAACAAATAACAAGCATTGGTAAAGATGTGGAGAAAAGAGAACTCTCATGCACTGTTGGTGGGAATGGAAATTAGTGCAGCCACTATGGAAAACAGTATGGAGGTTTCTCAAAAAATTAAAAATAGAACCACCATATGATCCAGCAAATCTACTCCTGGGTAATTTATCCCAAGAAGACAAAAACATCAATTTGTAAAGATATATGCACCCCTATGTTCATTGAAGCATTATTTACAATAGCCAAGATATGGAAGCAACCTAAATACCCAACAATAGATGAATGGATAAAGAAGATGTGGTATATATATACAATGGAATATTACTCAGGCATTAAAAAAGAATGTAATCTTGCCATCTACAACAACATGGATGAACCTAGAGGGTATTATGCTAAGTGAAATAAGTCAGGCAGAGAAAGACAAATACTGTATGATTTCACTTATACATGGAATCTAAAAAACAAAACAAGTGAATAAACATAAAACAGAAACAGAGTCATAGATTCAGCGAACAAACAGGTGGTTATCAGAGGGGAGGGAGTTGGGGGGAGCAGAGAAAGAGGTGAGAGAGATTAAGAGGTACAAACTTCCAGTTGCAAAATAAATATCATGCATATGAAATGTACAGAGAGGGGAATATAGTCAATAATTATGTAATATCTTTGTGTAGTGACAGATGGCATCTAGACTTATCATGGTGATCATTTTGTAACATGTAGAAATAGTGGATCAGTATGTTGTATGACAGGAAATAACATAATGTTGTAGGTCAATTATACTTCAAAAACCAACCAACCAACCAACCAACCAACTCATAGAAAAAGAGATCAGATTTGTGGTTACCAGAGGTGGGGGGTAGAGACAGGGGGGACTGGATGAAGGCAGTTGAAAGGTACAAACTTCCAGTTATAAGATAAACAAGTATTAGGGATATAATGTACAACATAATAAATATAATTAACACTGCTGTATGTTATATATGAAAGTTAAGAGAGTATATCCTAAGAGTTCTCATCACAAGAAGAAAATATTTTTTTTCTATTTCTTTAATTTTGTATCAATATGAGATGTTGGATGTTCACTAAACTTACTAGTGTAATCATTTCATGATGCATATAAGTCAAATCATTATGCTATACACCTTAAACTTAAACAGTGCTATATGTCAATTACATCTCAATAAAATTGGAAAAAAAAAACCTGCAATAAAATAGGTTAAAAAAAAAGAAGAGGAGAAACAGAATTTAAAGGAAGGTAAACCATAGAAGGTTGGTGGTATCTTAGAAGTAGAATTTTAGATTGGGAAGTGACCTCAACCATTATCAAGTTATAAATGAGGTAACAGGCTCACTGAGATTCAGTGACTTGCCCAAGGTTTCAGAGATAGTGGAAGTTTAAGGAATACACCAAAGTAGCCTCAAGTCTAATCTTTCCTTGACACTAGCCCAGTGGTGATAACCACTGCATAGTAATCTCAATGGTTTATAGCAGCATCAGAGTCTTTTCTAAAGCAATCTAATTACAGGCTGATATAGATAAGAGGTTTGCCATCTTTTTCTGTAAGGGTTAGATAGTAAATATTTTAGGCCTTGTGGACAACAACCAGTCTTTGTCTCATTTTTCTTTTTTTATTGTAACCATTTACAAAAGTAAAAATCATTATTAGCTCAAGCCCCAGTTAAAGCCTTAAGGCTAAATTTGGCCCCTGGGCCAGTAGTTTGCCAATCTTTGTTACAGGTCAGAGAGTGTTGGTCAGCACACTTTTCACTGACCCAGAGCAAAATAAAAAAATAAGGTAATGTAGTGAGCTAAATTCATTCAGTTTAAAGAAATGCCCTCTGTTCTGAATTCATGTCCTTCCTCCATTTTGGGAGAGAGAAAAGCATTAAAATGTTTATGGAATAATGGAATAATGACGATATAGTTTTTGTTTGCTTTGTTTTTTATGATCGCAGTTAAAAAGAAAAAAATTAGTTACCTAAGTCCCCATAATTAATAATTATATATATTATTAATACCTGAAACCCCAAAGTCTAAAAGAGTATTTGTGGATATTCTCTGCTCCTAAATAAAGCATTTTAGGCTCTTAGAGTATATCCAAGTGGCATATACAACTGAATACACATAACTTAATCCTAAGAAACCCCAACTGAAGTCTGGCAATTACTTCAAAGACATCTGACAAGATCTTATGTTCCCTTTATTTGGATGACAGAATGTTACTTTGCCTAGTGAGTTATGAGTTCAGTACAGTTGCATTTCTGGTTCTTACATAATGGAAATAGCCTTTCTCAAGACCTATCTCTACTGGCATGGTGTCACATATGAAGAGAGACCATATTTTGCCCATATTTTTATCTTCCCACAGCATCAAGCACAGTCATGAGAACTATATTTTTTCTGATTGAATTAATAAGCAAAATAAAATGATCAGAAGTTCAGAAGGACGCTGGCAGGATTACTGCCCTTAGCAGATACGGATTTAGAGAAATTTGGGGAATAGTTCGGGCTGAAATATGTGTGTATTCCAGGTGAACTAACAATTTGGCATCTTTCCAAAGCAATATCTAAAAAATATATGTTCAACACTTATCTAGAGGTAAGGCTAAGTGTTTAATGGCAGAAGAGTGTATTAGTTATTGATTGCTACATAACACATTACTCAGCAGATTAAAACAACAATGTTTATTATCTGAAAATTTCTTTGGGTCAGGAATTGAGAAGAGGCTTAACTAGGTGGTTCTAGCTCAGGGTCTCTCATGACTTTGTAGTTAAGCTGTCAGTTGGGGCAGTCATCAGATAAAGGTTTGACTGGGTTGGAGGATCTATTTCCGAGATGGCTCACTCAAAAGAGGACTCCGTTCATCATGTGGGCCGCTCCATAACGTTATTTGAATGTCCTCTTGACATGGCAGCTAGCTTCCTCCAGAGCAAGTGATCCAAGAGAAAGTGTCACAATGTCTTTTGTTACCTAGTCTCAGAAGTCACACATTGTCACTTATGCCATAGCCTATTCATAAGAAGCAAGTCACAAAGTCCAGCCAACACTCAAGGAGATGAAAGAGGGAAGATGGTAAGTACCACCTCTTCAAGGGAGGAGCATCAAAGAATTTGTAGATATATCTTCAAATCACCAAAAATAACAAGGAACAAGTACACTGCCTCTCCTCTACTGTTCTGAACAATTCAATTTCAATCTCAAACTTGCATACCCTATCATCACCGTTAAAGATGGTTTAGTGTTCTCAGCATGCCCTATGGGAAGGAGGATCCACCCATCAGCCCCAAGTAGTTTACCCAAATATTTCTTTTAACCCAATGAATATCAAACACCATTTACACATTTTTCTCCATATAATAATATTTTCAGTGATATTTTAGTCTCACAATGAGGTTTATAGATGTCCTAAGTTAATGTCGCAAAGAACTGCCTTGCTGAACTTTAGCTCTGCCTGAAGGTAAAGAATTGTGGAAAATATTGGACTGAGTTTCTTAGAGGAACATTTCCTACAGAGGATGATTTTTTAAAAATGTACAGTATACACAACTTCTCACTTAAGAATTTTGCTGCATTATACCTAGTCCTGCAAATGTATATCAGAAAATTCTCTATATTATCGTTAGCCTATACAGCTTAAAAAAACAAGGAAATGTATTGTTTCTTCCACCTAAAAGAGAAGGAACAAGAGTTCTGAAAAATTCTAATTCTTAGATTTCTTTAGGACATTCTTAACCAATTATTGGAAGTAGCTTGGGACATTGTTCTGAGCATAGAGCATTTTACCCAAACTCTAACCAAATGAAACACCAGATTTCATACTTATATCTGTTCAGGAAGGTGAAACCTTTCACATAGTCATAACACAAAAAGCTCAAGGTTTTCTCTTTGTAGTTAGATCCTTTATAGCATTTCTAGAGACCCTGACATTTCAAAGGCCCATACCTTGAAAGCTATCTATACAGGGAGTAACACAGACACTTGAGAAGAATGGTCAGAAAAGAAGGTACCTGCCCACCAGCATTTACTTTTAAAATTATTGATGTTTGCTGTTGGTAGGAACGTAAATTGGTGCAGCCACTATGGAAAACAGTATGGAGTTTCCTCAAAAAAAAAAAAATAGAGTTGGCATATAATCCAGCAATGCCACTCCTGCACATATATCCAGAGAAAACTATAATTTGAAAAGACACATGCACCCCAATGTTCACTGCAGCACTATTTACAATAGCCAAAACATGGAAACAACCTAAATGTCCATAACAGATGAATGGATAAAGAAGATATGGTACATATATACAATGGAATACTACTCAGCCATAAAAAAGAATGGAATAATGCCATTTGCAACAACATGGATGGACCTAGAGATTATCATACTAAGGGAAGTAAGTCAGAAAGAGAAAGACAAATACCATATGATATCACTTATATGTGGAACCTAAAATATAACACAAATGAACCTATCTACAAAACAGAAACAGACACAGACATAGAGAACAGACTTGTGGTTGCCAAGGGGGATGGGGGATGGGGGAGGGATGGACTGGGAGTTTGGGATTAGAGATGCAAACTATTATATAGAGAATGGATAAACAAGGTCCCACTGTATAGCATGGGGGAACTATATTCAATATTCTGTGATAAGCCATAATGGAAAAGAATATGAAAAAGAACATATATATATATATATATATATATATATATATATATATATATATATATAGTATGTGTGTATATATATATATATACACACATACTATATATATATATATATATATATATATATATATATAGTATGTGTGTATATATATATATATACACACACATATTATATATATATATAACTGAATCACTGTTGTACAGTAGAAATTAACACAACATTGTAAATCAACTATACTTCAATAAAATAAATTTTAAAACTTATTGATGTTTATTATTGTCATCAGAAACTTATCACTAAGCTTCTGTATGGAATTATGTCTCATGAGAGTCTAACATTTTCACTCTGACATTCATTCCTTAGCAGAGACATCAGCCCTGAGAGCAGACAAAGCTGTGTGTGACCTATGAATTTCAAACATACAAGGAAAAAGAGTTTCTGATTTAATACTGAAAAAAATAATCAATTTGGTCATCAGATTTATTGCCTGCAATAAATTTACAAATTTTTGCTTTTAAAAATAGCATGGTAGGGCTTCCCTGGTGGCGCAGTGGTTGAGAATCTGCCTGCCAATGCAGGGGACATGGGTTTGAGCCCTGGTCTGGGAAGATCCCACATGCTGTGGAGCAACTGGGCCCGTGAGCCACAACTACTGAGCCTGCGCGTCTGGAGCCTGTGCTCCTCAACAAGAGAGGCCGCAATAGTGAGAGGCCCGCGCACCGCGATGAAGAGTGGCCCTCGCTCGCTGCAACTAGAGGAAGCCCTCGCACAGAAACGAAGACCCAACACAGCCAAAAATAAATAAATGAAATTTAAAAAAAAATAGCATGGTATATCTTTCTGGCAGAATTGGCATGGTGTAAACCAGAAAAGTATCATCTTTTCATAATATATTGTTGAGTAATATAAAACTAGAATAAACCAAAAGTTGAAAAATTTGGTTCTTTGCTTAAGTAACTTTGGGTAGTGTGTTACATAATTTGCCAGCACTTACCATGTGCTGTAACCCCTACCTCTTTATTTTCCTGTATGTTTAAAATTATTTTTCTGGGTACTTTTTTAAAAAAATAAATTTATTTATTTATTCATTTATTTATTTTTGGTTGTGTTGGGTCTTCGTTGCTGTGCGAGGGCTTTCTCTAGTTGTGGTGAGCGGGGGCCACTCCTCGTTGCAGTGCGTGGGCTTCTCATTGCGGCGGCTTCTCTTGTTGCGGAGCACAGGCTCTAGACGTGTGGGCTTCAGTAGTTGTGGCATGTGGGCTCAGTAGTTGTGGTGCACGGGCTCAGTTGCTCTATGGCATGTGGGATCTTCCTGGACCAGGGATTGAACCCATGTCCCCTGCATTGGCAGGCAGACTCCCAACCACTGTGCCACCAGGGAAGTCCCCTGGGTACTTTTTAATAGCTCTTAATGTAGAAATTGTTTTTCAAACATTACACTTGTTTTATTATGTTTCATTATTTTTACAAAACAGATAATATCTTAGTTCGTTCAGGCTGCTACAACCAAATACCACAGGCTGAGCTTATAAACAACAGAAATTTATTTCTCATTGTTCTGGAGGCTGAGAAGTCCAAGATCAAGGCACTGGCAGATTCAGTGTCTAATGAGATTCTGCTTCCTGGTTCATAGATGGCCATGTTTTCCCTGTGTCCTTCCTTACAAGGCAGAAGTGGGGAGGAAGCTCTCTGGGGTTTCTTTTACAAGGGCAATAATCCCGTTCACAAGGTCTCCACCTTCATGACATAATCACCTGTGTCAAAGGCCCCAATCTCCAAATACCATCATATTGTGGATTAGGTTTCAACATGTGAATTTTGATGGGACACAAACAGTCAGTCTACAGAAGACAATGAGGGAAAAAGTGAGTTATTTCCTAGTAGCTCACCTATTTAATATGACTGAGGAGGTTTACAGCTCAGGCTTGAGCTCTCCCTCAATTTCACTCAACACATACTAAATTCAGTATGTACAGGTAAGGAATTTTCAGACAGGCTTTGGGAATTTAAATTATTGAACACAAAACCACAGAATTTCAGTATTTAGTTTTAGATATGTACTTATCGTTACTGACAATTAAGTGCCATGCTTTTATATTTAATTTCACATTGTTTTTTCAATCTCTTATTTTCATATCTCTTCTATCACCAGAAAACTACATGTGACAGAATAAGAAAAATTGGCACTGAAATGAAATAAATGCCTTCAGAAACAGATTTATCCTAGATGATACTGCACTTAGTAATGCAATTGTGACTGACTATAAAATTTTATATGGCTCAATCCTCCCTTTCATACCCAGAGGGTTGGTACCATGTCTTTCCAAGCACACTAAGGAGAAGCATCTTTCTCAAGTCCTATTCCAGGGTTTTGGAGGCATAGAAATGTCCTGGAGAACAAGCCAGGTACTCATATCACAACTTCATGGATGTGCCCTTAACCTTCTAACCGCAAGGTAGCCAGACCCCACCTTTGCAAAATAATGTTGGAGAATGACTTGGCAGAATTCTTGAGGGTCATGGTGGAATCGTTCTCTTCTAACCCCTTCTTCTTCAGGCCTATCTCCTTGTCATATGTGACAAGAGCACACGTAAAGTCCATGCCAGGGTATCTCTGGCTGGAAATAGGAGCAAAAGGAAAGCTAGCCAAGTCTTATCAAATTTATGCGGCTTCATTCTCCCTTATAGAAAGGAAAGTGTCAAGGCCAACAACTTAGATCAAGAAGTAGATATACCTTTGACAATTTCGTTTTCTGTTGGGAACCTATACATTCAATGAGTACACCCCCTAATCCCATTTAGGATCACTGAATTTCAGAACTGGAAGGGATCTTAGTGACTACAGTTGGAGTTAGGCAGTTAGAGGTCAAAATGTCACCTTTATTATTGATAAGGTTGTTTGGAGAATGAGGGTTAGGACTGAGGGGCCAAATGACCTCGCTAATATCCCCTGACATATCCTGCCTTACCCCACCCTCATTCCTGCCCCCAAACCAAACCTTGAACAGAACCTGAGACTGCCTCAGTCTGGTCCAGGGCTGAAAATTTATGTGCTTATGTTCTTTTTAATAGATTAACTCCACTCAATTATAATCTGTGGATTCATGGACATCAGCCACTAACCAGGTGGGTTAAGAGGCCAGAGTGTTACTCTGGGGAAGTCCCTCCACATGGAAACAGAAGGAGTGGGGGAAAGCCTAACACTTTCCAGCATTCGTGTGGGGCAGACAGGAATACTGTTAAATAAAATCTTCCATTTCACTTCAAAATAATTTGAGAACAGTCTAATAAGAATATACTGTAAATTATTAATACAAACTCTACTCTTAATAATCTATAAAAGACTTTTACTAACCTCTGTTAAACATATTAGCAAAAAAATTAATAAAGTTTAAACCACCATATTTTTCCTCTTCTCAAAGTTTTATCATAACAATTTGCCTTACATGTCAAATTGTGAATAATTCAACAACAAACTTATTTTGAAGAAAGTAATACTGGAAATAGAACTGCTCTCTCTCTACATATATTTTTAAATTTTTTGGGTGCATTGGGTCTTCATTACTGCGTGTGGGCTTTCTCTAGTTGCTGCGAGGGGGGGTACTCTTCATTGCGGTGCGCGGGCTTCTCATTGCGGTGGCTTCTCTTGCGGAGCATGGGCTCCAGGCGCGGGCTCAGTAGTTGCGGCTCGCGGGCTCTAGAGCACAGGCTCAGTAATTGTGGCACACTGGCTTAGTTGATCCGCGGCATGTGGGATCTTCCCGGACCAGGGCTTGAACCCGTGTCCCCTGCATTGGCAGGTGGATTCTTAACCACTGTGCCACCAGGGAAGTCCCAGAACTGCTCTATATTAAAGAACTTTACAACTAAGAAGATGAGTTTTGCTTGCAATTCAATTCTAAATGATAGGACTTTCAAAATAAAATCTCAGGAAATGGTATTACTCTGGACTGATGAAGTTCACAATTAGCATGTGGAAGCCACCAGTTAGAAAGCAACCAAATCAACTAAGGCAGTAACAGATCCATATGACAGGTGTTCAGTGTCCTTGTTGAATTATTACAAAGTGTGACTATATAAAAACTGAAGACATTAGGCTTTTAGTTCTGAACATTCAGACCTTTAATTTATTCAGGGCTCATCATTTCAATAAAATACCTCAGGTCACAAGGCTGTGAGCTTACATGTTATGATCTTTAATAGAAATGTTATTTAGAACAGGAATTTACAGAAATGAAACTGGCAGGATACTGAAAAATCATTCAAGTTGCCCAAATCATGAAAAATAGAATATTTTATTTAAGGTTTTAAAATTTTAATTCCTTCATAAGAAATATGTTTTTCTTTGAATGAAAAAATTTCATGTATAGTATACCTTATTTAGACTGTAGTCAGACTCCAAACCACTCTACAACAAAGGGCTAATCAATCTAGTAAAAAGACAAAGTAATTTTTTAAAAAAGCAATATATAAAATAGAACCAAAATACCATGGAAAACTGCAGATACAAGGTTGGTTTACACTTCATTGAGTATTTTAATTAGAGGTTCTATATACTTCCTTGATCTGTCCTTTTCTATTCTCTTCTGGATGACCTCATCTACTCTCATGATTTCAAATACCATCTTATATGTTAATTACCTTCAAACATGTACTCCAGCTATCACTTCTCTCCTGCTGTGTTGACCTGTATTTCTTTTGCCATAGGACAATCTCTTCAAGAGGTTTACAGTTTCATAAAAAAAAAGGCATGTAAAAAAAATTATGGAAGTGTTATAAACATTAATAATATCAGTTTGTACAAGGTACTGTCAGTACAAAAGAAAGACAGGAAAAGCTTCATAGAGGAAATAACACTGGAGTAGATATTTAGGGGAAGGAGCAACAGAAGGGGAGGAAGTGTCATCATAGGGAGAAACAACAATGTGAGTCAAGCTCCTGAGTAATGAATCAGCCTATAAGCTAGTTCCCTAAAACATGGGCACTGGAGTACAAGTGGGAAATGGCCAGAAACCATGCAAGAGCCAAATAAGGGAGGGCCTGACTTGTCATACTTGGAAATTTAAATGTATTCCATATTTCTTACGCCTATTGTACAGAAATAGAGAACCATAAAAGGGCTTTTTAAGCAAAGGAGAAATAGAATCATAATTAGATATAACAGGAAAAAAAAAACATTTTCTATTTTAATTCCTACTGCCTTCTAAATAGCATGAGTTGAATTTGTTCTGCTGAGCCCCTGAAGACATTTGGCTGTACACATCTGTGAGTAGAAAGCTAGAAAAGCTGAACTGCTGTGCCTTCCAGAGGGAGAAGGAATTCCTGACCGTAGGGAAATGGGCAGAGGTGAGATAAGCCAGCAAAATAGCCAAAGGCAGTGTCCCTATAATTTCCATAAAATACTAACTCACAAACACTTTCAGTGGTTGGTTTTTTGTTTGTTTTGGTAGAAAATAAGCTTCAAGGTCATCCCCAGAGACAGTGCCCAGTGAGCAGATAGCAAGGATAGAGAAGACTATGAAAATGTTGTGACAGACAGACTTAAGGTGGCTCCCCATGATCTTTACCTCTTGGTGTTCTCATCTCTGGTGTTCATGGCCCTGTGAGTGTGAGCAGGACCTGTAACTTGCTTATAATAAATACAATATAGCAAAGGCTGTCACTCCCATGATCACACTGTTCTGTCTTGCTAGCAATGCCTCACTCTAGAGACTCTCCTTGCTGGTTTGATGAAGTAAGTAGCCATGATGGGGAAAGTCCACATGGCAAGGAACTGTGGGTGGCCTCTAGGAGCTGAGGACAGGCTTCAGCCAACAGCCAGAACAAAGTGGGACTTTGAGGTGTTTAACTACAAACAAATGCATTCTGCCCACAACCTGAGCAAGTTTGAAAGTAGATACTTCCCCAGTCAAGCCTTCAGTTGAGAACACGGCCCTGCCAACACTCTGTAGTCTTGTAAGACCCTAAGTAGAAGACCCAGCTAAACTATGCCAGACTTCTGATACAGTGAAACAACAAATGTGTATTGTCTTAAGCCTCTAAAATTTGTGTTAATTTGTTATACAATAGAAAACTAATACAAATGTAACAACCCCCCTCCTCAGTCTCCCCCCTTCACCAAAATGACAGATATTTCCTAATCTGTGGCTTTAATATGAACTCTGGGTTATATAAAGTTTGGAAAAATCATTTCTAAAGTAGTTGAAAAGATGAATTAGAAGGGTGGAAAGGAAGATTAAGGCAGGAGATAATGGCAATAGCCCAGGTGAGAAATGGTGAGGGTCTGAATCAAGTCAGGAAATAGAGGAATAAGAGCAGGTTTCAGGAGGAATATAATGAGACCATTTGGGACACAATAAGTTCAAGGTGTCTGTAGAACCTCTAAGTGAAGACAGTAAGCTTTGGTACTAACTGTGAGAGATGCTAGTTTTGATCTGGCAAAGTTCACCTTGTCCTGGACATACCATCACAACCTGACAGTAACCTGCCTTTTCAGCCCTCACCATGTATTCTATGCTTCATGGAGCTATCTGATGCTCCCCAAATAGAACACACATATTCACATTTCCATGTCTTTGCTCATGTTGTTCCCTCTGAATGAAATGCATTTCCCAGTTGTGTGTATTTATGAAAATCCAATTGACTTCTTAAGATCCAATTAAAATGTCAATATGCTTTGTTAGTATGTAAGCTTCCTCAAGGACAGAACTTTTTGTTTTGTTCACAGATATATCTCAAAACTCCAAAATAATGTCTAGCAGGTAGTAGGCACTCAATAAATATTTCTTGAGTAAATGGATGAAAGTCTTGGAATTAGCCATTCCTAATTCTCTACCCAAAGAGCAAGTACTAGTGTATTCCGCATGCTTAACAAATGTTTGCTGATAAACAGTACAACCTCTCCTAATGTTTCTGAACAAATGAGGAAAAGAAAATATAAATTTAATAGGAGAGATAATGGGTGTATAGCTGAACTTTAGTTCTGTTGAACATTGTGGATCACTTGTTAATTCATTACCAAACATACTATATGCAAGATGTGACTGGTTACCGAAAAGTCATTCCTAACCCCTTCTCCCTTGCCTCCCTCTCATTACAGAGGTGAGGCAGACAGTCATTTTCTGAGCCCCCTTTACAGCTAGAGACAGTCTTGTGACACCATTATGGTCAATGAAATGCAAGGATAAAACTATTGGATAGATGATTTGAGAAAGATATGTCTTTTCTAGTAAAAAAAAGAGGCAAGTAGAGAGTTCTAGTAGTGTCCCCTGCTTCCTGCCTTTGAAAATGGTTGTGATGCTTGGAGCTTTTGCATCCATCTTGTGACTATGAAGAGAAGGCAAAAGGAATCACAGAGCTACCAACCTGAACCCCCTACATTAAGCTGCTATATCAATGTCAGCAAGCACCTATTCTGGATTTCTTGTTATGTTAGACAAATAAGCCCCTCTTGCTTAAGATCTATTAGTCTGTTATTTGTAGTTGAAAATATTCCCAAACAAGTAGAGAAGGTTTAAAAGTCTGGATAATAGTACAATCTGGTAAATAATGCTACATATGAAATGCCCTCAAAATGCCTAATTTGATTTTGAAATTGTGGTTTTGAAAGTAGCATCTACATATCTTTTAAAAATATGTATCATAAGTTACACTATCTCATGTTTGACTGTGTTGTCATAGTCTTCACTGTCTCTTCTGTTAAACCTCATCCTGTGGATAACTGTCAAAATGAAGAAATCATGATTTCAATAGAGTATATTTGTTTCTCTGATTTCAGAGAAAGGCCTATTAAAATTAAAATTAAAGGGACAGAATAAAGTAAAAATGGAAAATTAGGATTAGTGAAAATTCCAAGTTTATCCACCCAAAAGTTTCAAAGTAATTATACTCCAAAATAGTGGCGCTGTATCTACACTTTTCAAAAAACTTAAGTAAGCTTTTTGATTTACACACATCGCAAAAGACTGGGGTGGTAATGACAGAGCACATTACATAATTTTGTTCCTATCTTTAAAACCGCAAACCATTTTACAGGACCATTTTTAAGTTGTCTAAAAAGTATAATGAGAACTCTATACTTTTCTCTGTTACACTTGTCAAGTTTCATCAGGGCCTGAGTAGTGTTCTAAATTGCTTTTATAAATGAATAGTGTAGCCAATCACCAGTTCCTAGTATTGCTGAATAAATGAAGCAAATAGTCAATAAGAAACTACCAGTGTAAATAATAATCTGGGAGGCTTTCCAATAGATTAAGAAGGAATCATTTATTAAAACAATTTCTAAGAAGTTTCATCAACAAGAACTGCTCTGCATTATTGGAATTACTCTACTATGAAGAGTAGAGTTATCAGCATCTTCCTTCTTATTTTTTATTCACAGGCACTATTTAGTCAGGAAACACTTATAAGGCTAAGAAAGCACTGAGCTGGGCCTGGAGTTGGAGGATACACAGGCGAAGAAGACAGAGTTCCTCTCCTCCAAGACACTTTCATTGTAGAGTAGAAGCCAGACACACAGAAGAAAGCCTCCAAACCACATCCCAGTAGTTCTATTAACGTTGGACCTACCAGAATCTAAGGGTAGAATATCCCAGATGGATGGCTTTGTTTGTTAAGGAACTGCATTTAAATCCATTCCAGTGGAATGGTCCATGTTAGGCCCATAATGAGATAAATGTATCAAATTTAGCCATGGTGATGGCTTTGAGCACTAATGCAAAGTATCAAAACAAAACAAAGAAGTGACAGAATGGAGTCAAGCTGTGTTTTTGTTTTTGTTTTTTACTTTAATCAAGTATTGCTGTTATTTTAAGGAGTTATCTTTAATCAGGTATTTCTGTTATTTTAAGGAGTTAAAGTCAATGTTTCCTGATTTGAAACTTGTTTCTTGATAGTACCTTGAGAAACAAAAATAAATATATTTATTAGAATTCCATATCTTGTCTCTTGGCAGTATTATGTTTTCACTTATACAACATATTTAGATCAGGTATATGGACGCTGATCAATTCTAACAGAAGTTCCTGCCAGAATTAAAAATGTCACTATGGGTAATTACCACTTAAAATTAATCACATCTTATATTAAGATAATTAGAATTGGAATTTAAAACTGTGAAGCTGAAAACATATCCACAAAAAGCCTTGTATAGGAATATTCATAGCAGCTTTATTCATAATAGCCAAAAGAAAGAAAGAAACAAAGAAACAAAGAATTCAAGTGTCTATTATTAGGTAACTAGATAAAGAAAAATGGGACATTGTGTGGGTTGAATAGTGGCTCCCAAAAAGATATGTCCACCTGGAACCTGTGAATGTGACCTTATTTGGAAAAAAGGATCTTTGCAGATATAATTTAGGATCTTGAGATGAGATCATCCTCAATTAGGGTAGGCACTAAATCCAATGACACTGTCCATATAAGAGACAGAAGAGAAGAAAGACACAGAGGAAAAGGCCATGTGAAGACAGGGGCAGAGGTTGGAGTTAGGCTGCCACAAGCCAAAGAACACCTGGGCCACCAGAAGCTGGAAGAAGCAAGGAAGGATTATCCCCTAGAGTCTTTAGAGAGAAGGAGCATGGCCCTGAAAACACCTTGATTTGGGGCTTGTGGCCTTCAGAGACATGAGGAATAAATTTCCATTGCTTTTTTTAAACATATATATTAAAAAAAAAATTTTTTTTTTTTTTGGCCACACCGTGGGGCATGTGGGATCTTAGTTCCCCGACCAGGGATGGAACCCATGCCCCCTTCAGTGGAAGCACAGAGTCCTAACCACTGGACCGCCAGGGAATTCCCTAAATTTCTGTTGTTTTAGCCCCAAAGTTTCTGGTAATTTCTTAAGACAGCCCTAGGAAACTAATAACAGGTATATTCATACAAACTGTGGTATATTCATACAATTTAATACTACTCAGCAACAAAAAAGAATGAACTACTGATACCCTCAACAACATGATGAACCAATCTCACAAAACTAGTTGTATGAAAGGAGCCATACAGTCAGACATACAGACACTATACAATTTTATTTATATGAAGTTCAAGAACAGGCAAGATTAATCTATGGGAATAGAAATCAGAAGTGTGGGTAAACTCTCAGGTGGGGTTGGGGATTGAATGGAAAGGGGCATGAAGGCAGTTTCTGGGGGAATAGAAATGTTCTGCATCTTGATTAGGATGGTAATTACATAGGTGAATACATTTGTCAAAAGTTCATTAAAAGTACACTTAAGAGCTGCTACATTTTATTCAATATAAATTAAATCAATGAAAAATACTGAGAAAAAAACAAAACAACAAACAAATAACGAGAACTTAAATTATACACTAAGGCAGAGGTTGGTAAACTATAATCTCTGAGCCAAATCTGACCTGCTGCCAATACAATTTTATTGGAACGCGGCCAGGCCTAACCATTTATGCATTACCTATGGCTACTTTCACTCTACAAAGTCAGAGTTGAGTAGTTGTGACAGACTGTAGGGCCTGCAAAGCAGAATATATTTACTGTCGTGCCCTTTAAAGAAAAAGTTTGCCAACCCCTGCACTAAAATTATAGTCTATAGCTATGGAGGCTATACATTCTGTAATTCTAATTATACTCAATGGTATGAATTAGCAATGTTTGTTATGAAACTTGAAATGTCTTTAACCATTTAGGTGAGATTTTCAGCTAAATCTTATGATTCTTAGTGCATTAGTCCATTTTTATTTCATCTGCCATTTGTCAGAATAATTAATAGTTCACTACTGCACTGTCCAAAGTCAGTGGATGCACGGAGAAAATTGCATTTTATCCATATATGCATTAATTTATATGGCCTCACCTGTGAGGTATGCTAGGAAGTGAGGGAGTTCAGAGCATGCCACCCCCAAAATATGTTGCTCTGGCATATTAACTATTTTAAGTTGAAGGCACTTGAAAAACAACAGAAGGAAAACACTCTGAATTTTCCTACTTTTTTTAAAAAGCAGGAGATGAAATTACTATATGAATTTCTTCCTATACCAGAAGGAATGTAACATTCTTATCAAGACCTAGAAATTAAGACTGAGAGACTTCTATACAAACAGTCCTTGTTAGAATAATTCTTATCTACCTTTAGCCCCCTACATAGTCATTTTTCCGTATTTGCCTCTCTTTGTTCACTAATATAAAAGCAAGTAGGTTTTGCCATTTCTTTGGGTCTTCATTCTTTATAAAGGCTCCCATGTTATGTAATACGTGTATTAAATAAATTGGTATGCTTTTCTCCTGTTGATCTGTCTTATGTCAATTTAATTCTCAGCCAGCCAAAAGAGAACGCTAAGAGGGTAAAGGTAAAAGTTTGCCTCCCGTACGGAACGTAACGCTTGGTTACAGAGAAATGAAAGAATTGGCAACAGATGGAACCAGGGCTGAGTGAACTTAGCAGCAGCTGAAGTGATCCCAAGGGGCTGTAGGCAGCGATTATGGAGGGCCTAGCCAATTTGGTTGAACTCCTATAGGCATAGTTATCAAAGGGGTCTAATGCTATGATCTAGGGACTCTGGACTAAGAGTCTTTGAGCTTAGAAAGTCAAAACTGGAATTCCCTGACGGTCCAGTGGTTAGGACTCTGTGCTTCCACTAAAGGGGGCACAGGCTCGATACCTTGTCAGGGAACTATGATCCCACATGCCACATGGCGAGGCCAAAAAAAAAAAAAAAGTCAAAACTATTAGCCAGATAGGGCTTTGCATTGCCCTTAGAATAAAAACCAAAAATGTGTCGCTGCCTGCCTCCCAGCCTTTCTTATTCCTCCCCTCCTACAACTTCTTGTAATAGGAGGTACATGATCAATGCTGACTTTTAGAAGAATCCTCCGGCAGCAGTTGGGGAGAGCCTGGAAATGAGAATAGTTAGGGTCCACTGGGATAACTTAAATAATAAGGAATCATTTAATGAATGCCTGAAGTAGAGTGACAGTGGGAATGAAGAAATGATGGATTCCAGGATGAATAAAATATTATTCACCCAATGAAACACTATATAGCAATGAAAATAAACTATGGCTACATAAGACAACATGGTTGAATGTCCCAAACATGTTGTTGAGCAAAAGAAGCAGGACACATAAGGATATAAACAGTATGATTCTTTTTATAAGAGGTTCAAGACAGGAAAAAGCCGAACTATGTTGTTTAAGAATGCTTATAGACGTGGTTTCATAAAGAAAAAATTATAACGAGCCAAGATAGCAGTTACCACCAGAGGGAAGAGAGCCATACAGGGGCTGCTGGTCTACTTTTCTGTATGTATTGTATGCATGTTATATCATGATTTAAAACAAAGTTTAAAAAGAGTATGAATCCTACAGAAACAGTTGAGATAGACAGAATTAGAATTTATATACGGAAGGTAAGGAAGGGACCTGGGTTCAAATCTTGGTTCTGTTACTCACTAGTGGTATGACCTTGAACAGTTATTTAACCTCTCTAAGCCTTGATTCCTACTAAGGGAGCTAACAGGACTGCTACTAACATTAAAGTTATCTTCTGTCTTCGAGGAGTCACCCCCTCTGGTTGGTCTGGGTAAATCTCCCTCAAATTACTGAGTTTATTAAATGCATTGTGATTTCCTATGCCCTATAATGGATAGGCGTTCCTCAGCACCTTTACAGGTCAGCTGGCTGTTTCCAGCAGATGGAGGATATTAAGCCGTCTGCTCTTATAGTCCTGTTCTCAAACTTAAAGACATGTATCACAATCTCCTGGAGGTCTTATTAAAACACAGCTTCTTGGGTCTCATAGGCCTGTAGTGAGGCCTGAGAATTTGCATTTCTAACAAGTGCTAATAAGTTCCCAGCTGATGTCATTACTACAAGTCCAGGGACAACCTTTTGAGAACCACTACTCTAGTATTCTATACTTTATTCTCAGGCTCTCCAAATACAAAGGAGAGAAACACTTTACTCAGACACTAGGAAGGAGAATGATTCCGTCCACTTGTGCAGCACTATTTTTCCCAAAGGGAGTTGGCTTTCCACAGTTACAGACCTCATATGTCCAGTATATACCCTCTCCTATGGACGTCCTCAGAAACACACATTACCAACAAGGGCTTACTGCTCCAGTAAGGAATTAGGGGGAGGAAAGGAAGAAAGGGGTAGGGGGTCAGGAACATATGTTCAAGTCATCTCACTCCTGTGAGAATTAAAGGAGATAAAAAAGCATAGCACCTAGGACATTAAGAGCACTCAATAAGTGTTAGCTGTTATTGTTATGACTTTAACTTTTTTCAGGTGGATGTTTGCAAAGATGGCTGCATCATAAGAGTATATAGGATGAGCAGTTTATCAGGAAGGTGGCTAACTTCATTACCAACATTTTACTATCTGTATTTTCATGTTTATAAATTTAATATCATGGCTCTAAGGTTAAAATTGAGGAATTTTATAGAACAGAGTTAACAAGTTATATGAGAGACAGAGGAGACAGCAGAAAGTTTCTGGAGCTTCCTTTGGGAAATGAAGATGTGGCTGGGTTTGAGACCTAACTAGTTAGAGGGTATCCCAAATGCCAGCAGCTGGCTGGCTCATGGAAACTAGGTTTTAAAAGCAGGCAGTAAGCACATGTTAAACTTGTGATGTGCTTTGGCAGAAAGTCTTGACAAACCTCTCTCATTCTTTAAACACACGGTTCCAAAGTTTCTAAACAAAGTTCAGTCTGAACGTTGACTTTGCCTTCCATGAGTAGGGTGGGTGAGTGAGCAGATTTTGCAATACCTTATTAAAGATGTCAGGGTTTTGCCCTCTGCAAGAAACATGTGTTCTTTTCAGGCAGGAGTTTCTTTTTGGCACATTCCTATACTTTAATATTTGTATCTCAGCTATCCTTTCCAATATTATTTCTGTGCTTTACATGCTTTCAAATTACCTGAGAAATTTACATAGGTTCTATGAATTATACAGACCCCATTAAAGTAAAAAACAACACTATATAATTTTTAAAAATAGCAATAAATAAATTTAACTGATAATACAAACATTTGTAAAATTTTAGCAACCATTTTGTAGTTTATTTTTTAAGGTCAAATTATGAAACTATAACTAGAAAATCCACATAGTTGATATTCTTAAAAGTGAAATACAATTATTAAACTCATTCCGCATGATTCAGTTAAATTCAATTCAACACTTATTTGACTGGTAGGTGCGGGCGACACAGAGGTGAATAAATGATGAGGTCTTTGTCCTTAAAGAGTTCATGGTCTTTTTTGACCATGTGTTTGATTATTTCTTTCCACGTCTCTTTCCCCAACTTGAATATGACTGTCTAGTCCCTAGAGGAGGAGGTGACTGACTGCCAGACAGTCTGAACTTGGAGCTGTCACTGCAGAAGTGAAGTTTGAGTTGGCATTTGAAGGATACTAAGAATTGGGGCTGGGAAGCGGGGAGAGAAGTGCAGGACATTCTAAACGGGATAACAAGTGCAAAAGCGCTGATGTGGGAAATAATTTGTTGAGACTGACAAGCACCTCTGTGTGGCTGCAGCTCCTGTGCTCATTTTAAGAGGTGTGCAAATGAAGGTAAAAATTTAGGGGGGCCAGATGGTGAAAGGTTCTTTTTCTGTTCTAAGGAGTTTTGTTTGATTTTACCTGTAGGTGACTGGGAGCCATGGAAGCTTCGTAAGCAGCAGAGTTAGATCAGGTTTGTGTTCTGGCAACAACTGTAGGGTCAACAGGAAAGAGAATGAACCATAGTGAACTATCTGGACAAAAAGTCATGTTACGATTAGGTCACAACAGCCCTCAGGAAGCAGAATGCTGTCTACTGTTGTTTCCAAATGTTTGATTCGACAGTAACCTTAAACTATTTTTAACTGTTATATTATACAAAATGGAACAATTGCTGAAAATGAATTAAAACTGAAGGCCCTATCCATTGGCCTAAAGTTCAAAATAAAAGTGTAAAATCGAGGATATCAAAGGATTTCAGAAACACACACACACACACACACACACATTAGATATGAAGTTCAGGGGTAAAGATAGGTGTATTTCTTTGGTGGTCAGTAAAATCATTTTCAGCAGCTTAATAAATAACATAAGATTAAAATTTGAACCATCTTTGTGTGAGGGCAAAGGAGGTATGATTGCTGGTATATGCAGTGGAACAATTACATATTTTATTAAAGAAAGTCGAAAAAAGAGTTGGGGTTTGTGAATCAATCAGTTTGATCTTTAAAAGGAAAAATATGGGAAATGATATTAATAGTTACGTATAAAAGATGTCAATCTACAAAGCACACAGAAGTGGCTAGAATAATAATTTTATACAATAAACAGTCATAGGAGATGCTAACAAAGTACTGGGCAATATGTCACTCGGTAAAGGAAAATATATGTTTGACTACACAAAGGTTAAAAATTGACATAAACCACCAACATAATAAAAATCTGAAAGCTAAACCAAACTGGGCAAATATTTATGATAAGTATTGCAGTATGGAAAGCACATATATACCCATAAGAAAACTTTAAGATTCTAATAAATGAATTGGCAAGAGAAATTAATTTTTTTAATTACAAAAGGAATGACTTAGAAACATTTGAAAAAAAGTCAGCCTCACTAATAAAGAAATGCTGATTAATAGATTTAACTTTTTTTTGCCTATTAGCAAAGCTTTTTCCCCCACTTTGTTTTGTTTTTTAAAGTGCACACCCAGTATTGTGAAGACTACTGTATTATGAAAGGGGCACGCTCTTCTTTGCTAGTGCGTGACATTTGGCATTATATATTAAAATGCCTGTAACTTTTGATTTAGCATATGCATTTTGGGGACACCTTGTTAAGTGGAAATGCATGTTTTATTTAGCTTGTTGTTGTTCAAGTATCAGGAGTCCTGTTCAAGCTCCATAGGACAATGTGGGGTTTAGTGTTAGAACCCATGGGACCTGGAAAGCACCTGGAACCAAAGAAATTCTACGGATTGGCTGCTCTCTCTCATCATTCTCTCATGGTATCTCAGATACTCTCTACAAGTCTGTCCCCTCTCCCCTTTCTGCTAACTGGCTGCTTCGGCTTATCCATAGTTTGTGACTTTACACATATTCAGTGCAGGTTAGCAGGGGATTCTGTTCATCATCACTCAGGAATCCAGGCTGATGGAGACTCCTCATTAGTGTGCTTCTTTGATAACTGTGGCAGAGGGAAGGAAGCATGGAGAACTGTGTAGGGGCACTTAAAACATCTGCCCAGAACTGATATGTATTACTGCTGCTCACATTTCACTGGCCAAAGCAAGGCACATGGCCACAACCAACTCCAAAGTGGGCCAGGAAGAGCAATCCTACCAATATCCAGGAAGAGAACTGAAATATCTGTGAACAGTCCTTGTGATTTCTTCATCATCATGTTTGCATGCTCACTTAAACTTCTCATAAATGAAGATTAAATTGAAAATTATGGTCCTGCATTTTTTCTTTTTTTAATTTTTAAAAATAAAGACATGTCAGCACATTTACTGACATAAAATTGTACAAATGAGCACAAATCTACAACACACATGCATCATGCTCAGTTAAAAACCAGTTAAATGTTCAGATGCATTAGTCTGGCAAATTCTCTGTTGAGGCAAAATTATATTGTAGCCAATTATACAACAAAAACAACAGACTAACAAGTAAGTTAAGTGTGGTGTCATAATACTGTATCCTATTGTAAGTATTTTAAGCAATCCTTGTAACTTTTAGTTCCTTCTTTTCTAACCTTTATATTTAAGATAATTAGTTCTACTAATAGACACGCTTAATGGTTTAACCTTGAAATAAAATTTTTGAAAATCTACTACTCCCTTCTCAGGCTTCTGAGTCAGCTTAATTTAAAAGTACCCTGAAATTACTATTTGCAAATATTTATCTTACTCCTGCATAGCTAAAATAAATAGAGAAATAAATTAAATGCTAATGATAATAAAAGACAGAAACTGTCATCCATAACTCTTCTTTAAATTTATTTATTTATTTATTTATTTATTTATTTAGCTGCACCGGGTCTTAGTTGGGACCTTTTAGTTGCAGAAAGATCCCACATGCCGCAACTAAAAAAAGATCCTGCATGCCATAACTCTTGATTTTAAAATTTTACTGTGTTCAACAAAGTAGTATCCTTCTTCTACTCCTTAATAAGCAAATGTTATATAGTTAAATTAAAAAACAAATCTATACTAACAAATACATTTGTCTAATTTACATATTGAAATTCTCTGTAAAATTTCATTTGGAAAAAAGTTCCAATGCTAAAATTAATTTTGAGAACTACTTCTGTAGATCACTTTCTTTGTCATGAATCCATTTGGTATTTAACTGACTTTTAGATCTCTTTTATTTTGAAAAATCTTCTAAAAATGCAAATGTGGTCTCTTGTGTCTCATGACTTTCAGACTTTCTTCAATCTCTCCTTTGTTAGCCATCCTAGCAAGACTCCCTAGTTAACAAAATACCAGAATTTTAAAAGCAGTTTATACTGCATATTTGTAAAAAATTTTTTCCGTAAACCTAGAGAATGAGGCAAGAATTTATTTTCTACAATCCCATGCATGCTTATTACTTGGCTAACAAAATTAAGCCCTCCTGACCTTATATCATTGCTCCTTCTCAACCCCTCAGCTTCGGTTTTATTGAATAAAACATGGTGAAAGAGTCTTTTTGTTTTTCTTCGAATTTTCAAAAGATATAAATATTAGCATGACCCAAATGTTTCAATCAAACCAGTTACTGCTCTTGTGGTCTCATCTATATATTGGCTGTACATTGGCTTTATTAGTCACATCTATCTTTAGCCAGCAACATTTAAAAAATTCAGTAGAATGATCCATGGTTTCTATGATAAACTCTTTGAGAAAGTGAGCTGAGTTTACCATTTCTAGTCAAATCATTTCAGTTGCATAAAACAGGCAATTCAACTTAAAATGGCTTAAATAAATAAAAAGTAATTTATTGGCTTGCATAATTGAAAAGTCCATGTGTAGACAGGAGAAGGAGGGTCTCAGTTAAAAGGTTCAAACTCTGTCACCAAGATTTAGTTACTCTGCATCCTTCACTCTGTCTTCCCCTGTGTTGTCTTCACTCTCAGGTTCCATGTGGTAGTCCCCAGAAACTTCAGGCACATATTCACTCAGATTCAAATTTAGTAGAAGAGGCATTGTCTCTTCCCTGTTGTTCCTTAACAAGTCCCAGGATCCACTTTGATTGGACCATTTTATTCACATGTCCTTGGCCAAGGGATACTAGGGTCTGTATCAGGAATTCTTTGGGCTGCAAGTAACAGAAAAATCTAACAGTAGTTTAAACAATGTAGACATTTATGATCTCATTTAACAAGAAAATTGAAGGTAAGCAGTTCAAAGGCTAGTGCCATTTATTGAAGTTCATCCTTTTTCGGTCATCTATAATACCCATCTGGCATAAATCAAGTTACTGTATATGTATGGATCAGTTTTTTGACTCTATTCTGCTTCCACTGGTCAACTGTTTATCGCTGGGCCATTGTCGATATGTTTTATTTTATATTTATATGAAGTCTTGATATGTGATACAGCAAATCTTCCCCAGTTCTTCTTGAGCAGTATCTTGGCTATTTTTGAGTCTTGGATTTTCCATATAAATTCTGTCAAGCTTGGCAAGTTAAAGAAATCCATCTAAGATTTCAATCAAAATTAATTTGGATAGATCAATTTTGAAAGATTTGTCTTCCTTACAATATTGTCTTTCTAGCCAACAGTGTGATTATATTTCTCAATATATGTTATTTTTTTAAAGATTTTTTTTCTTTTGATGTGGACCATTTTTAAAGTCTTTATTGAATTTGTTACAATATTGCTTCTATTTTTATATTTTGGTTTTTTGGCCACAAGGCATTTGGGCTCCCAGCTCCCCGACCAGGGGTCGAACCCGCACCCCCTGCATTGGAAGGCGAAGTTTTAACCACTGGACAGCCAGGGAAGTCCCTATATTTATGTTTTCATTAAAGTTTTATAATTTTCTCTATAAGACCTTGCCTAATATCCAAAGGATTGTATAATTTTTTCTTGCTATCATAAAAATTATTTCTTAAAATATTATTTTCCTAATTGCATATAAAATGCATTTAAATTTTGCATATAAATCTTGTATCAGACATTTTGACAAATTCTTTAAGTCTAAGGATTTGTCAGCAGACCCTTGGATTTTTCTATGTAGGAAATCATATCATCTGCAAATAATGATGGTTTTATTCATTTCCTTCCAATCCTTTAACTTTTTTTCTCTTATTGCAGAACTTCTTCTTTTACTTAAGTATTTCTATGTCTTCATATTATAGTTCCTGTAAATTCAATTCAGGTATATTTGTGTATGTTTTTTTTTTCTTATCTGATAATGTCTATTTTTCAATTGGTGAGTTGTGTCCATTTACTGATATATTTGGATTTATTTCTTATCATTTTATTTCACACTTTTTAAAAGTTAAAAAACATCTTTTTACTTTAAAAAATCTGTTCTTTTCTATTGCTGCTATCTACTGCATTAAATAAAATTTATTTACCTCACTCTCTATTGTATTTTGGAGTAGTACATTCTACATATATTCTTTAGTTATATCCTTAATATAAACATTTAGAGTCCCCTGAATAGCCAAAGAAGTCTTGAGGGAAAAAAACGGAGCTGGAGGAATCAGACTCCCTGACTTCAGACTATACTACAAAGCTACAGTAATCAAGACAATATGGTACTGGCACAAAAACAGAAACATAGATCAATGGAACAAGATAGAAAGCCCAGAGATTAACCCACGCACCTATGGTCAACTAATCTATGACAAAGGAGGCAAAGATATACAATGGAGAAAAGACAGTCTCTTCAATAAGTGGTGCTGGGAAAACTGGACAGCTACATGTAAAAGAATGAAATTAGAATACTCCCTAACACCATACACAAAAATAAACTCAAAATGGATTCGAGACCTAAATGTAAGACCGGACACTATAGAACTCTTAGAGGAAAACATAGGAAGAACACTCTCTGACATAAATCACAGCAAGATCTTTTTTGATCCACCTCCTAGAGTAATGGAAATAAAAACAAAAATAAACAAATGGGACCTAATGAAACTTCAAAGCTTTTGCACAGCAAAGGAAACCATAAACAAGACGAAAAGACAACCCTCAGAATGGGGGAAAATATTTGCAAACGAATCAACGGACGAAGGATTAATCTCCAAAATATATAAACAGCTCATTCAGCTCAATATTAAAGAAACAAACAACCCAATCCAAAAATGGGCAGAAGACCTAAATAGACATTTCTCCAAAGAAGACATACAGATGGCCAAGAAGCACATGAAAAGCTGCTCAACATCACTAATTATTAGAGAAATGCAAATCAAAACTACAATGAGGTATCACCTCACACCAGTTAGAATGGGCATCATCAGAAAATCTACAAACAACAAATGCTGGAGAGGGTGTGGAGAAAAGAGAACCCTCTTGCACTGTAGGCGGGAATGTAAATTGATACAGCCACTATGGAGAACAATATGGAGGTTCCTTAAAAAACTAAAAATAGAATTACCATATGATCCAGCTATCCCACTACTGGGCATATACCCAGAGAAAACTGTAATTCAAAAAGACACATGCACCCCAATGTTCATTGCAGCACTATTTACAATAGCCAGGTCATGGAAGCAACCTAAATGCCCATCAACAGATGAATGGATAAAGAAGTTGTGGTACATATATACAATGGAATATTACTCAGCCATAAAAAGGAACGAAATTGAGTCATTTGTTGAGACGTGGATGGATCTAGAGACTGTCATACAGAGTGAAGTAAGTCAGAAAGAGAAAAACAAATATTGTATATTAACGCATGTATGTGGAACCTAGAAAAATGGTACAGATGAACCGGTTTGCAGGGCAGAAGTTGGGACACAGATGTAGAGAACAAACGTATGGACACCAAGGGGGTAAAACCGCGGTGGGGTGGTGATGGTGGTGTGCTGAATTGGGCGATTGGGATTGACGTGTATACACTGATGTGTATAAAATTGATGACTGATTAAAAAAAAAAAAAAAAAGAGAAAGTTGATATTAGTAAGTTTGAACGATTTGCCCAAAGCTCTTATAGTTAGTGGCAGAAGTGGAATAAAAAAAAAATCTGTTCTTTTCTCTTGCTGCTATCTACTGCATTAAATAAAATTTATTTACCTCACTCTCTATTATATTTTGGAATAGTACATTCTACATATATTCTTTAGTTATATCCTTAATATAAACATTTAGAGTTTGGAATTGATAAATATATCTACCTTGATCATGAATAAAACAAGGGCCTAGAATAGTTTTCCTGTGTTCACTCTACCCATTGTTCATGTTATTACCATTAGTATTTTAGCTTCATCTTATTTTTGTACTCCCTGATGAGTCATTATTATTATCATTGTTTTATATGAATAATACCCGTTTAGATCTTCCCCATATATTTACCTGCTCCCATTGCCCACTGCTATTCTTTTCTTTTGAGAAGGGTCTCTCATTCCTTCCTTATGGTATGATTTATTTAATTATGAAGTATATCCTTTAGTAGGGATTCTCAATTTTTGGTCTCTTAAGTTATAGTTTAGCTGGGTATAAAATTTTAGGCTGATATTTATTTGCTCTTGTTACTTGGAATATATTATGCCATTGTCTTCTGACTTATATTGTTACAACTGAGAAGTCAATTTCAATCTAATTTTATTCTATTGGTGTGGTGAGTTCAAGGATTTTTAGAGATCAAGGAAAAGACAGAACAATGAGATGGCAGTATTGCATAATAATGTTTATTAGCTGGCACTTGGACAGAACTGCATGAAAGGAAAAGTCACTCACAGCAAGAGATTCTTCCAGAGACAGCAGCATGGGGCCACCACTCAGAAGAGAAAAAGGGCAATAGAACTCCCAAGGAGAGGGGAATCAGAGAGGGGGCTACACGTCTAGGATATGTCACTCAGTGGTAAGGTGGTGAATCTCTGGGTCAGAGATCTCTGAAGGGCAGCCCAGTTTGGGGTCTTTTATAGCTACAAGGTTAGTCTTATCTATAGCTAGAAGAGTTTGGGTACAGTTTTGTGGGATATGTCAAAGATGCAGTATCTAAGTGGCCTAGAAATCTGCTTATTTGGGCTACGCTTAAAACAATTGGATGTACAAAAATTTGACTTTGGTGCTGGTGGGTTTTGATCTAATGGTCCTAGCCTGCTGTGAACAAGTAAACAACATAGGAACCAATATACAGAGGCCATCTTTAACCTATTTATTTAATAATTGGGCAATCTATCTTTTCTCTCTGGATGTTTTTAAGATCTCCTCTTTATCTTTATCTAGGTGTAGATTTTTTTTTTTCTGTCTTGTTGCCACTATGTCTCCTGAACGTCCCAAGAATGTTCCCAACTCAGAGTTTTTGCATGTCTTAGAACTGCAGCTTGGAAAGCAATTCCTCCAGATATATTTTTGGCTTGCTTCTCCAACTGGTTCAAGTCTCTGCTCAATTACTTCCTCAGAGAGGCCTTCCCTGATCCCAATGTCAAACTTTCTTCCCTTACCCTTTATTTTTCTTCATAGAACCTTTTATATACTACTTGACATTTTCTTAAATATTTATTTGTTCATCAACTGCCTCCCTCTCCCAAGAATATATACCCACAAGGGCACAGACTCGGTTTTATTCACTGCTATATCCCTAGCACCTAGAATAGTACCTAGAACACTAGGTTCTTCATAAGTATTTGTTGACTTAATAATTAATAGCCTTTACTCTATGATTTATTCTTTCCTTTTTAGGAAGATGAATTCTTTTCTGTGTATCTATGGGCCAAATATGGCTGCCCCAGAATGATACCCTTTTTCCCCAAGTGACCAATACAAAATGACCAGCATTTCTGAGTTCTAATTCTAAATTCCTAGGAGAGAAAGTCTGACCAGTACAAATTGGGTCAGTAGTCTCTCCTTGGTCAAAGTAGGTATGGCTAGGTGGTGGGTCACAAAGTGCACATGGCCACAGAGGTCTCACTCCAATGGAGTAGAAGCTTTTAGAAACGGGAGGATCTGGGCAAGCAGGTACTCAAGAATTGTCTCATATTTGCTGTAAGGGCAAACTGAGGAAAGTTGAAAGTCACCATAGAAATGTAAGCAATTATAGTGTTCACTGATAGGTGAAACATCACACAGAGACAATAAGGTAAAATTATTTGTTGATTCAAGATCATTCTTAGCATTGGTTTACATTGTGACAGTGATATTTAAACTGTTTGATTTCTCTTGCTTTATCTTCTTCTTACTTAATCCATTGCCTGGACTCCTAAAGTCTTAAATTCTTGGCCCTGCCCCAGCCTTGCCTCTCTTGAGCCTTGAGTAACCTTTAAAACTTACTGTTAATTTTTCCTTTCTTGCTAAGTGATGGTAAGATTGCTTGTCATTTTGTTTCTTAAGAAAATTGCCTAATATTTGCTTTTGTTAGGAAACATGCCACATTATGGTATGGAAGCTTATAAATTTGTATTTTTAATGTATTAAAAAACAGATACATATTTTAAATTATTATGATAAAAATAATACATGCATAAGTTAAAAATTCAAACAGATGAGTAGAAAAATAAAAGAGAAAAATGCAGCCCAACTATTGTTCACAACCTAGTTCTACTTCCTAGAGCACTTTTTTGACCAGGACCCAAGTAGGAAATACATTTTACATACACACACACACACACACACACACACACACATCTGATAAAAGTTTCACCAATTTTACTTAATCATACTTTTTCTTCATCTTCTCCCTTCTAATGTAGATTGTAACCCACTAACTTGATTTCACTCTCACAGTTTGAAAAACACTGCCCTAAAGGTAGCTACATCAAACTGTTTTTAGTACTTCTGATAGTTACCTCCACACTTGAAAATAATACACACATACTTCCACATTTTGGTTCAATTCCTGACATTTTTAAAATTGCCTCCACACTTTGAAAAAGAACAATAAGAATTTGGCTTAATTACATTAGCCTCCATTTTTCTTCCCCTAGTCTCTTCTATGCAATTTTTATTATAATACATTAAGTTCTATTTGTTACTTAATTGCTTTAAATATACTTAAACCTCTATTTCTTGATCTACCATTAGAAAGTGTCCATCCACACTTTAGAAAATGTCTCTTGACTCCTCCATTATGTAAGGTTAATACATTTGCATCCTTTCACTTCCCTCCATTTCCCAACTTCATTAGCTGTACCAGTACTTTTACACAGTCAATACTTACAATATTTACTGTTAGAATAACTGAGTTTTGCATTTTGTCTTTAAATTTATTTTGAAAAGTGATTTTTTTCAGTATTACAATTTAGTAAATCTTATTCACTGCTGAATCAATAGTATAAATGAACTTGTAAAAGAGAAATGTAAACCATGTTACTAAATCTATGCTTTTTGAAGGAATATGTTCTAGGTGTCAATGTCAAATGGATTCTCTTTTTTCACATGTCCATTGATTACTCATAATAATGACACATATTTGTTTCATCTTTGGACCACGGGTTATACAATTTTTTTGTGTTTACTAAAGATTCTAACTGTCTTTTTTTGGTTGATGACAGGAGAAGCATATGTCACCCTATAATTAAGATTATTAAGGTTTTTAAATCATGCTATTTCATAAAAATGAATCTACTTTTTTCTTAAAGATGTTCTTCTGATGTCCTTCTAACTTTCCGTTATTATTACTATTGATCACCTTGAAGGTCTGAATATTTGTGCTGAAATATCTTTTTATTGCATTCCTAGAGCAGATTCTATTACTGGCTTTCCATGTTTCCTTCTTGAGTTCTCTTTTCATTTTGCTAGAACATTTACTTAAGCTTTTTTTTTTTCCTGAAAAGGTACATAAGAAGTCAAAAAAAGTGAAAAATTCCCTAATTTGCTCTCATCCTTGAATGCTTTGTCTATAGAATTCTAGGTTCAGAATTAATTTTCTCTCAGAACTCTGAAGTTCTACTGCCTTCTTATAATCAGCGTTGCTAAGATAAATGGCAAACTTCAATCTATTTCAACCTCCCTATCACTCCTGTAAAGGTAATTGACAACTTCTATTTGACTGACTCTCTCTCTTCTGTGCTCAGTTTAATTAAACTCTCATAACTGGCCTTTTCTGATACTCTCCTCCCTGGTCTCTATACCGCACACTATGCTGGTTTTCTTAAATAATTGGCTACTCTTGCTCATTCTCCTTCACACGTTTTTCCTTTTTCTATGTGACGTCTAAATGTTGGAGTTCCTGTACCCTCTTTTCTGTTCTCTATGCCTTCTCCCTATATCAGTCCTCGTGCTTTAAAAACTATCTGCTGACAATTCCTAAATTTATATTGGTAGGCTAGACTTCTTTTTGAGCTCCAGATTCACATCTTTAAACATCTGCTTGACATCTTCTTGTATGTCTCCTAGGCATTTCAAGCTGAACATGACCAAAATGAATTTTCTCTCTAAATCTGGATTCCCTCAGCCTTGACCATCTCAGTGACTGGTGATATGATGAACTGCCGCCCTTGACTCTTCCTTTTTAATTCACTCCTCATGCCTCCTCCCTCCTCATCCGATTCTCCCTTCATCCAGTTCATCACCAATTCCTGTTATTTCTACCTTCAAAATATAGCTCTATACTCTATAAAAAATGTAAATCAGATCATGTCAGTTCCCTGCTTTAAATGAAGGATAGGATAAAATCCAAAACCTATACAGCCAGCCCTGCAGGTCTGATTCCTCCCTAATTCTACAGACTCATCTCTTGCCTCTTGCCACTCTTCACTCACTTATTTCCTCCCTCCAGCTTCCTGTCATCTCCTAGAACACACAGTGCTCTTTCTATCTCAGAGCCTCTATAATTGCTATTCTATCTATCTGGTGTATTTCTCCTCAGGTCTTTATATGGCTGACTCCATTTTATCCTTCAGGTTTTGGCTTAAATGTTCAGAGCCTCCATGTTAACCCACACATGGCTTCTAAGTGAATTAGGAAAAGGTACCCTTCTGGAGAGCGCCGTGTGGGTTGGATTTGAGCCCCCACAGGCAGCAGTGTAAATGCCACCTCTCAGAGGGCATTTCTTGACCACCTTACTATATTAATGCTCCCTCGTATTCTGGATCACAGCACAGTTTATTTCCTTCATAGCTTTTCATTCAACCCGCAGTAAATTAACTAATTATTATTTTATTTACTTGTTTATAGTCTGTCACCCCCACTTAGGTCAGGAATTTCTCTATCAACTTCACTATCATAAACCCACGACCTACTAGTGCCTGGTTCATGTAGGTGTTCAATGAATATTTGTTGAATGAATAAATGAATGAAACTGGGCTCTGAAATTTCATATGAATGTGAAAAATAAAATGGTTTAAGTCACCCAGTTCTGTTTTTCATAAACACATTTCATCTGAAAACTCATTTTCCTTCACATTTTATTTTACTATTTAATTATTTCCACCCCTTGAATTTTTCTGTTTCCTGAAACCTTTTTTTCAAACATTATAGGATTTGAGTGGGATTTATGGCATTGCCCCGGGATTGGTGATATGTCAAGCTGAGCACAAAGAGGTGTTAAGTATCTTTCATTTTAAAGAGAAAGCTTCAATAATTGGAGCTTTGCCTCTTCCAACCCCAGCCCTTCCCCACCTATCCCCAGTGTCTATGACTAGAAGATTGAGGAAGGATGCTGAAAACAGAAATTGTCAGCATCATTGTAGGCCAGAGTACAGCACCTTTTCCATGGGGAGCAGGGAAGTGGGTTTCCTACCTCCCAAACTAGGTGAGGTATGAAGACCGAAAATCACTTCTCATAAGAAGGGAAGACCAACATCAACCTCAACTGTTGGATATTTTTTAGGTAGCCTTCTTGTTGATCTGCCCAGTACTACTTTAAGTGGAGAAAGGAGAAACGAAAGAGATGGCAAGGTGGAAAGTAGGAAGCAGAGGAGAAGTATGTTATCAGACTATTCGGTGTGGCAAGGAAGTAGGATATTCTCATTAGCCAATAGACTCCTTGGAAGGTAGCAGGGTTTAAGTCATTTTGCTAAAGTTGCATCTAAGTGAGCAATCTTTGGGTAAGGGGATCCTTGTAGCAAGAGTCTGTGGGTTGTATTACCAGTTGTAAGAGCTGAGGTAGGGTGAAAGAAGTCAAGTTTGCACCAGATCTCCCAGGTCGGGGAACTGCATGGCTGGAAGGCTTTGCAAGCACCCTCCTGTCCCCACAAATCATATAAATGCCACATTAGAAAGCTGGCATTTGCATCTCTGCCATATAGAAGTAAAGCAGTAAAAACCAACAAAGAACTATAACTGCAAACCCAGTGAACTAAAGAGATATTTATCACTCTTCCCCATTTTTCCTCCAGTCTCCCAACTCCTGGGGAACTACCACCAGAAGGAGAGGAAAGATGAATGAAAATGCAGACCATGCTTCCCCCTCCACTGCAGGTTCCTGGAGTCTCAAGGAAAGACTGAGCAAAAATAATGGGTGCAGGGGAAATGAGATTTAATTGGGATATGAAATTGGATTTTTTCCCTCACTTAAGATAAAAGGAATTTTTTTCACATCAATATATATATCAGTACAACCACCACATCTTTTAATGACTGACAGTATCCTTTTATATTGATTTTAAACATATCTATTATAATTTAACTACTCTTCTATTAGTCCATTTGAGTTGTATCTTCATTTTTACTATTAAGACACTGCAAGAAATACCCTTGTATACACCATGAATCTTCAAAGCAATATATTTAAAATTATGTTTAAAAATACATTTTAAAACCCAAACCTATCTTTTTCCACTTAAAGAATCTCAAAAGCTCTAGCTGTAAGGCAGATCTCTAAGCGTAGGGACACTGATTTCACAAGAAAAGTGATCAAAGGAAATCTCTTCTCAGGATTTGTAGAATAGAGTTTAGAGGTGACAAATGAGTGGGCTGAAAAACACAGTCCCAGTGTGAAAAGATTAAGGGCAGTTCTGAGGCTAAACAAAGAGTAAATGAGCATGGTTTGATTTTTCCTTCACACTACATTTATGGGTCTATCAGTTATATTGTACTGTGTAACAATACATGTATTGGATATAGCTTAGCTGGGCAATTCTTCTACTGGTTTTATCTGGGTCACTCATATGGCCAGTTTGACTCATTGGGCTCCAAGGCATGTCTGGCAGTTAATGCTGGTGGTCTAGGGGATCTCAACTGGAAAAATTTGTTTCTACTTCAGGTGGGCTGTCATTTTCTAGTAAGTTAGAACGGGCTTCTTCATATGGTGGTCTCAGGGCAGCATTCCAACAGGGGAGACTAAAGGCTGAAAAGCTTCTTAAGGCTAAGGCTTGGACATCACACAACATCACTTCTGCCTCATTCTATCGATCAAAGAAAGTCACCAGACCAACACAGATTTAAGGTGTCGGGGGAAAAGACTCACCTCTTAATGGGAGGAGTGACAAAGTGACGTTGCAAAGGATCAGGGCACAGGGATGGGAAGAATTGTGGCCATCTTTGCAAACACTCTATCACAACAAACTTGTTTTGAAATGCCTTAGTGTTCTAAAAGTAAATTTATAAGTCGACTCTTTGCCAGCCCAAACATGTTTCCTGAAGAAATAATGGGAAAACTCTAATATAGACCAATATAGCACTCTACAGCTTTTAAAGTTCATTCATAAATATCTCACTTGATAATTCATTCAACTAGTTTCTTTTGATTGCCTATTATGTGCCAAACACTGTGATATGCTCTGGGGATGCAAGATAGATACGGTCCTTGCCCTCAAAGAGCTTACAGTCGGTGGAGCAAAAATAGATGTTTAATAAGTAATTACAATCAAGTAATAACACTAACGAGATTAATGTTATGGCAAGGCAATACAGGAAGCCATCAGTTGAAATCATCATCATCACTCATACCCTGCCAACACTGAGTGAGATGATCTTTATGATAACTCTGTAGGAGGCAAGACAGGATATTAGTTGTTATTCTCATCTTTAAGTGAGGAAACTAAGGCTCATAAAGTTAACCAAGTAATTTATCCAGGGTTTTCAGGTTCTAAGTGGCAGAACTCAAAATAAAAAAACAGGCTGTTTTCTAAAGTCTGCTTTTTCCAATATACTTTTCTGCCTCCCTAGAAACCAATACTGTTATGAGAACCTGATACAGAAAAAAAAACACCAATAAATTCAAACAAACAGAAAAACCCTTGGATGATGGTACATATTTTGTAGTGATTCTTCTGAAGGGACTTCAGTATTTACAGCTTTAGAGACTGATGATGTACAGTTGATCCTTGAACAGGGGTTTGAATTGGAGGGGCCCATTTGTACAGAGATTTTTTTCAATAAATATAGCACCTTTATTTTCATTCTACAGATCTTTAAATTAATTAAGTGTGGGGGAGAGTTTGTGTTCAATTAGAGATCACAATAGGTAGAATCTTAAGAACTAGGGTTTCAGTCCTGATTCTATCTAAATTGTTTCAGCTTCCTACTCCTTTGTTTTTGGGGCAGAAATAGCAGTAGTCAGATTTTCCACTGCGCAGGTGGGGTGAGCGCCCCTTCCGCCGCCACCACCATGTTGTTCAAGGCTCAACTGTAATGTATAACATACCTAATCTAGTATACCTACCTATACAACAAGGAATTCTGCTTACTTCCTAAATCTCTCTGGACCCTAGAATCTAGACTGTTATCGTTTGGGTTCACTATGTTGAGAAAAAGCCATTTAAAAAATAATGCCTATGGACATATATACACTACCAAATGTAAAATAGATAGCTAGTGGGAAGCAGCCACATAGCACAGGGAGATCAGCTCGGTGCTTTGTGACCACCTAGAGGGGTGGGGTAGGGAGGGAGACACAAGAGGGAGGAGATGTGGGGATATATGTATATGTATAGCTGATGCACTTTGTTATAAAGCAGAAACTAACACACCATTGTAAAGCAATTATACTCCAATAAAGATGTAAAGAATTTTAAAAATTTAAAAATTTAAAAAAAATAAAAAAATAAAAAATAATGCCTAAAGCGGTTCTTTAACATGACTATCTACAGACAACAAAAAGGATTAGATGGGAATGACGAAACTGAATTTCCACTAAAGAATGAATTATACATTATGCAATTTACTAAGCAATGAACTTAATCAAGAATATACATGTCTTGGCCTCAAATTCTTTTTGGAATAAGAAAGGATATAAATTATAAATAAACATGGACATATGTAATGTATACCCACATATATATGTATAGGTGTACATATACATATATATGCACACACACATACATACAAAAATTTCAAATAATTAGTATTGTTTTATTCCTTCTCACTAGGAAAATGGTAAAACCCTCAAGTTAACATGGTTTAAGGAAAGTTTTGGTCTATCTGGATCCTTCTTTCTTTCCTTATCCTGTTACTCCATTTGTGCCTTTATCTGGTCTCCATCCCATGCTGGTCTGTGTTAGAAAGGCTTACATTATCAAACAACTTAAAGTCTCTGAATCTGTCTGTGATGCTCAAAATTCAGACAGTAGTCCTCAATAAATTTACTTCTATTATTTGAATAATCTTAGTTTTTAATTTGTTACTGAACAGATCCATGCAAAGCCAGAACTTCAGTAGGTTTGTCAACCTCTAACGTTTTCTCTGTAAAATTCTTTTCAAAAGTCATTGATAATTGAGAATAGCCTCTCTCTTCCTCCCAGCACTGCTCTCTGCTCCAAATTCTCATTTTCTTGGTGTGCTGCCCAGCAGTGGTGGGGCAGTAATATAGACCAGAATTTTCTAATTCTATGGTTCGAATGGCTTACAGCTGTGAAGCATGATATTAAGCCTTTCAGGCCTGGGGCAGGCAGTTGGGACTCCCTGGGCTGGTTGCCTCCAGCTTCTTGCAGGCTTTATCAGAGGATGGCCCAAGATGAACAGTCTCTACAGGTGGAATGGATGATGAATAATGTCCAGTAGTTCCACAGGCCTCTTATCCAAGCATAGTAGTATGCTCGGCAGTTGGCTGCTGAAGTAGATGTCCAGATGGTAGAATACGTCCTTGGCTGTGCTCAGCACACTGCAGCCAGCATGGAGCTCCTGGATGGTGCAGCTCTGATGGTTCTGAAACTCTGACTTCACAGACATCAGATACTTCTGATTGTTTGCAGCTGATGTGCTCTTTTAATGGCATCCAACGTAGTTTTGGTCTGATTGATCCAACAATGCACATGTGTTTTACAAATTAAAGCTTCATCATTATTTTAAAATACTTGGTAGAAAAAAGTTCAGCTGGATTCAAAATCCATTTGCCTTATCATGTCATGTTTCATCATTGTTTGTCAATAAAAAGAGCTGTTAGATTCTTTGAATAGAATATCAACCATTATACATTTTTGAATGGTTGCAAAAGAAATAGTTTAAAATAATTTTTATCACCTATTTGTGCAATGTTCCTCATGAATGGTGACTCTATTAGTTTCCTATGGCTGCTGAAACAAATTACCACAAACCTGGTGGTTTATAACAACATATATTTATTCTCTTACAGTTCTGGAAGTCCAAATGGATTTCTCTGGGCTGAAGTCAAGATGTTATAATTACCCAGTTATTTAGGCTTCATCCAAAGAATAATCTTGAGGATCTTCTCTTTAATATTTAGTTAGGGTGGTGGGTGTGAAATGCTTAAAATAAATTTCCTGAGACTAAGGGAACAGAAGTTCTTTATTCCTTCCTTCCCAGTGGTGGCACTGGCAGGAAATTTAATAAGCTAGACCCAAGCAGAGATGTTTGGAAAACCATCAAAAGATGTTTGATGGAATGCACAACAGGGAATCTTTAATACGGTTGAAAGAGGAAGAAAAAAATAGGATTAAACTGAATATTTTTCTATTTAACAGCTCTTCTCTATGAGGATTTCAAAGTCACTAAGAATAAGTAACTTCATCATCTATGCATATGTCACCTTAGAAAAGCAGTATAATATTTATTCTATCTTATGAGTTTAGCAAGAGATGTATTATTTCATAGTGAGTTTTTTGTTTTTCCAAATTATGATTACATAACGATCTATGTTTATTAGAAACTCTGAGGGAATACAGACTGTTTCTTTATGGTTATTCCTAGGCCTACTCACTCTGCCTCTGTAATCAAGGGGGGCTCTGTAGATGCAGTTTGGCACATGACTGACACACAACAATTTATGGGCATCACCATTTGTCAACAACATTCTCCTCCGGGCAAGTGCAGAACAAGAGTAACAGGAGACAACATAGTAAAGACCTGCCTTCTATGCAACTTTCAAAGGAGAACCCAGAGGGAAATTATTGATAAGCATGAACAAGATAACACATGTGGTTAAACTGCATTTTTGTGAGCCTAATGACTTTTAAGACTACTCAGAAGATTGGTTTATCAACTCATTAGATAATTATCTGTAATGTGAGACAACCGTGTTTTTTAAAACATCTTATTTGAAATAATTGCTACTGTTTTGATATAAACTTAAATAACCTTCAAATGTAATTAAAAAAAATCATACTGTGAATAAATGGAAGGATATAATTGAAATAATTGAAATTCACAACTTGTTTCAGAAAACTTCCTGATTCATTAACAGGGTGTTGGCAACAGGAAAGAATGAAGTCTTTCTCAAGTATTTGGAAACATCATTCATTTTTTAGACTACTCATTCATTTAGTAGTCTGTCTCACAGATATTACTTGATATCTTTTTCCAGTTAACCCTGTTTGGTTACCTTTTGACTCAAGTAAAATGCCCTATTGTTAGGTCTAGTCAGTAACTGGCAACTTCTGACTAATAGTAGCCCCCTTTTTCTTCTTTCAGTGGGTGGTCTAGGATTTAGATGGATACAGATGGGAGCCAATATTGAGCATGGGCAACAGTTTAGTGTATAGTTGTTGCCTGGTCTCTCGGCTAAACACTTAGTGCATGACAGAAATTTTTATGTCTCTGACATGTTCTCCAAAACTGCACTGCTTTATTTTCTTGTGTGTGGGGAAAAGGGGGTACAATAGACAAGAAAAAAATTAAAAGACCACACACATTGCTGATCTGTACACTTATTTCATACCTTAGTAATTTCTAAACCACCCCGTATTGGATAATGCTCATGGTGGGTCGTCAGCAAAGCTTACTGTAAAGTCATCAGGGCGTTGCATTTACTGCTATTACTCTTATACTTGGCCCAAGTTCACATTCTAGGTGAAAATAACTGAAACTTAAAAATTCTTTACCTCTAAATATAAACTATACATTTAATCTTATTTACAGCTCTCAAAGAGTAGCGAACAGGACACAACACTGCAAGTTAAAAAGATTTAGTGGCACTAAACTGGTCATTCAGAATACACTTATTGAGTGCTTGCTATGTACCAGACACTGTGCCAAGCATTAAATCTAAAAAGGCACCAAAAAGGATGCTTAGAAATAGGGCAGTAGCCATTGTTTCCTTGTGTTGATAGAATGTTCCCATCTAAAGAAAAAGATATGGCAAGGTTGTTATACATCCCAGGACATGGAACTGGGTAAATTAAACTGAATTTTCTCATGTTTCTATTGGGAAGTATAAAGAAGGAATGAGAAAATTATAGGCAGAATGTATATCATCCTTGGATGGTAATATATAGTACCAGCGAAAAACTGGCTTTCAGGCTTCTTTTTAGTTTACAGTCCATCTCATTCCAACTCATAACTGTACACACATTCCTTCCCAGGCCCCCATTTCATCTTCCTTTAGATTTTACCCGCCCCCCAAGTTTCTGCAAAGGTTTCATCTGTAAATCTATCTATCCACATTACGAATTTCTAATGCTACAGATAGCAACTTCATGCACCTTGAAGGAAAATTCCACAGTAGTGTATTATGAAAAAAAGGGATTGCACACACACACACACACACACACACACACAAAGTGATTTTTCAGATATTAAAATGTATAAATATATTTCAGAAATAGACAACAGCCTTTTAAGCACACTTGAAACTTCTCCACGGCCATGATCTTTCCTCCTTAATCCCACGTGATCTGCCAAGTGAGATTGTTTCTAGTGGCTCTTAGGTAGTGGGAGGTTCTTTTACAAAATGTTTGGGGGTTCAGAATTTAAATGTAAACCACTGGGTAAAGAAATTCCATTTTACAGGGCACTATTTGAAATAATATTTGAGAATATAGCTTCTAGAGTGCTACTTCTCTAAGAGCCAGCCTCTGAATTGATATAGACCTAACCCCTGAAGACAGGTAGTTACTTTTTGGAGATTTCTTGAGGCAGCAAATGTACACATCCTTTGGTACTATATCTCAATATATAATCGCTCATAAATCAAGATGTCATTCTTAGGTTTTACCAAATACTCTTGCTGCAATTAAAACTTACTTCCTCTCCCTTAATCTTTTGTGTAGGTAGGAAATAACTGATCATCCTTCTTAAACCTTGTATAATTAAAGACTCTTCACTACTCTTCAGCTTTATCATTTGTAGGCTAAGCAACCCTATGGGGCTCAAATCTTTTGGTAGCATTTTATTTTGGTGTTAACGCTGATGGATGGATAAATACTGCTTATTCAGTGCTGGAACAATTTCTCTACTGTACACAAAGAATGTGGAGAATCTGATCAAGATCTTCAGTCTCCAAATGCTATTAAAATGTAGACATTTGGATTTTACACACTTCTTTGGGGAAATCAGTTTTATCGCTGAGCGGTTTTTGGGTGTGATCTTTCTGGATTTCACATAAGAAATATAGTACCAAGGGTTATCATTCTCCAGCAGGACAAATGAATCACTGGCCTTTTCTGTGTTACTTCAATAACATTTCCATACGAAGACGCAGCCCTAAAAAATTAATTTGTTTACAGAATGAGCCATTTAAAAATTGTCACTTTACCTTGGTTGATTAGTGTTGTCCAAGGCCTCAGACTCTTCTAGAATGACATGGTTTACTGGAGACACCTAAACAGAGCGCTGACAATTCCTGATGCAGGCGGCTTTAGTCATGAATTGTAAAGTCTGAGATACACCCAATAACAGGCGCACTGGGTCATACAGGTAGGTGGGGTTGGCAACATCAGGTGCGATTTAGCGGGCGCTGCGCTGGCCCTCTTGTAGTCCCCGACTCACTGCAAACGTTCTTTTAACATCCTCTTTCCTTGAGGGCTTCAAAAATCTATTAAAAGGAAAGCACCTCTTGAGGGGTAACTTAAGCCATTTCCCCTTTTATCAGAAAAGTAAACGCCTAACACTGCGGAAATCTCTACGGGAATAGGAACCGGGGTGGTGGTTCTGGTGTGAGAGCCTTCGCTTGGCGTTTTCTTCGATGCCCTAAATTCCTCCTCCTGTTAGTTAAGTCCCACACATCCAACTGCTTACTCTTACTCTTTAACGCCATCTTCACCCTTCCGAGACCAGATGTGTGGGTAGAGTTTGTGTCTACCGAGAAGGGCCTGGGCTCTCTCGGGGTAGTTGCGCGGGGTGCTCCGGCTCTACTCGCCCGATAGATATCTAGCTTCAGTCTCTGGTAAGCGGAAATATTTTTAAGCACTACAAAAATAACCACTCGTGCTTCAGGTTGTCTCCCTTGCTGAAGTATCTGTGGAAGGCTGTGACTTCTACTGGTGAAACATCCCTGGCCCAGCCGCTGGAGGCGCAGCCCCAACGCGCGCGGGATCCGGGCTAGAGCTCGTGCTAGTGCTCGGGCACAGAGCCCACCTCCGCCCGGCTGCCTCTGGCCGCATACGCCCCGCCCCCTGCCACCCCCGCGCGTCTCATTGGCCAGGCCCTGAATCCGCCTCGGCTCCTGACTGGCGGCTGCTCCTGTCTGTCTGCGCAGCGGGGACATTTCCGCCGTGAGGGGGGCTGCTCCAAATGGCGGGGGAGGGGAGGTGTTTGGGAGAAAGTGGGGGCTTTGGGTTGTGGGAGCCCGCAGCCCGGTGGACGAAGGAGGTCAGAAGCTGGGCTGCGACCACTGGTGAGGGGTTCAAGGTGTGCATGTGTGAGGGGAGAGGGGGAGAGAGAAGGTTGCCTCAGAGGTGACATTCTCTCAGCCTGCGAGCCTTCTTCCAGGCGCGCCATAAACGCCCCCAATTTCCCAGCTGCTAAAGGAAGAGGAGGAAGGTGGGTCTCTGTGGCGGTTTGGGGAGGGGCCGGGGCGGGCTTCCCACCACCCCTTGGGCGAGTGTGTTTCCCTCTCTGAGGCGTGTAGAGCCCCTCTGCCTGACCAGCTTTGGCCCCGGAGGCCCAACTTGGGGTTCGGCCAGGAGGAACTAGAATGTGTGAGGGTCGGGGCGGGCCCTCCCGGCCTCCTGTCCCTCGGAGTCGGCTTTCCCCTCACGGGTGGCCTCCCAGTGTCCGCTGCGGGGGAGGGGCGTGTAGCCTTCGGCCCCTCCCGGGAAAAAGCCGCTGCAGGGTTGCAGCCGCTCGCAGCAGGGAGGCGTTGGTGTGGAGGCCCCCGCCCGCCCGCGCGCCGAGCGCCTTAGTCCCGGGACGTTGATGGGCGGGTAGAAATGGTTGAATCGCACCCCCTCTGCCTACCTCCCCCGCCTCCCGATCCCTGCAGGGCGGGGACCGCCGTTGGCCCGAGTTTCCTGGGGAACTGTCCGGAGGCCGGACGGCAGAGAGGGGAGGGGGAATCGGGGGTGCGGCCCGCCTGTGCCTGCGGCCGTGCTGCTCCGGAGGGCAGTGAAGTAGCCGCTCTAGATCCGCCTCTTTCATTGATGAAATTAAAGTTCGTGTGATAGTACCTTTTCCGGGAGCCTCCAGCTGGCCCTCATTTGTGTCAAGGGTGCAGTGTAGCCTGGAGTTCCGAGCAGACTCGGTCGCACCAAGTTTCTGTCTTTTGGAAGTGCGGAAGGTTTTCCTGGGTGGTTTTTTTTTCTTTTTTTTTGAGGCAGTTTTAGCCGCTTGGAATAAATACTCCCTTAAGTGGCAAAACATAGGAAGAGGAGAAGGAACTCGTCGGTTGTTAAAGCAGGGGTGGAAGAGAGACCTGCCCATAGCGTGACTCCTCTAGGCTTTTGAATATATATATATATATACATACATATATATATATAGGCCAGAGTATTTTAATAAATCCCTAAAATGTCGAGATTTGTACAAGGTAAGACACGCTTCTTTTTTCTCCCGGGTTGCTTTAGCAGTACCGAATTTGGGTACTGGCAGTCGAGAGGTTGGTGGGTGGTTTGGAAGTGGAAATGTTCATTTGAGGTACTGTTTGCGAAACCCTTTTCGTTAAATTGACATTTGAGCTGTCTTGAGCTGCTGGGTTGGCGTTTCAGATACGTATAATTTATACCCCTGTACTCTGCTGCATTTAGTTCTGCCTCCCTGAAATCAGGTTAGTAGCACTCTGGCTCCCTGGGATAGGGGCTGTAAATGATGGTAAAACAGGATTTTGGCTGCTGATTAATCCCTGTTCTCTTTTCCGGGTCGAAGTCAAGGTAACTCTGGGTGCGGACGGGAAGGGGAACTGAGAGGGCTGAGGAAAGGCAGGTGTGTTTAGCCAGGACTGTTGGGGAAGCTTTAGCGTTCTCGGCTTCTCCGTCTGTGTGTACGTGGTCTGAGTCTCAGATTCATTTATTGCGAAACTGGGAATAGCTCGTAGAAGCTGGAGGTCATTTCAGTAGGAGAAATGACTTTGCTGCATTGCTGTGTTTATTTTTTTCCCTTTTTTGAAATCTGTAAATATTATTAAGGTTTCTTTCAAATTAGGAAATTGTTCTCTAAATTCTACATGTGTGTTAAAAAAGGTTTAGGGAATGCCTCTCAACTGAGTTAAGCAGTAACATTGTTTGTATGTGTGTGTGTAACGTGTACACATTGAGATTGGTGCTACCTTAGACCTATGTCATCAATTTGTAGCATAAGATTTGCCTTCTGGTATGCAAGTAAACCCTTTTCTTGCAGACCCCAGAGTGTGAAAGCTTCGGCCATCTTGCTGAACACACAGCTAGTAAAGTTCACAACCACTTAATGTGGCTCTCAATAAATGTAATGTACTTAAAAAAATTGTGTCAGTAATGGCCATCATTTGGCCCTGCACATAAAAATGCCCTAGTAGGTTTTACATCACTTTATTAACTCTTCTTTGAGTTTTGTATAATCAAGTAAGAGAATTTGCCTGCATTATTATGAAAACAGATGGGACACTTATGTCTGCCTTTAGCACTAAGCTCAGAAATGTCACTTGTCATTAGACTTTTAAATTCATGCTATGCCTTGTATGTGGTAAGAGATGCTTCTGTTCAGGTTGAATAAATGTCTTAGTCAAGAATAGAAAGTAGAGGTTAACTGTCAGAAGTTTGCTGGATTTTGTAACAACAACAATATTTAATTACCAGCAAGCCAGTATTGCAATAATATGCTAGAGAAAAGTGGACAAGTCACTTTAAAAGTTAAGAATATTATTAAACTCCAGGTGTTCCTCGTTGTTATGCTTTAGCGCAGCCTACAGAGGTGGTGCGTGTTGACTAATGTCACATCCTTTGCTGTTTGTTAATGGCTAATTGTTTTCAGGAGATTCTAAATAAAGTGGCAATACCTGTGTATGTTGTTATTCCTTTCCCTTGTCATCCACTTTTTTAAAAAAATCAGCTTTTTATCTTGAGATTTATAGAAAAGTTGCACATATGTCAAAACTAAAAAATTATCACAAGTACATTACTATTAACTAAACTACAGACCTAGACTACTTTTCCATGATTCAATCCAACATTGCATTTCATTGCCATCCAGTTTGCTCTAAGTGGTAGTTTTCTTTTTAAATTGGCAATTTTGCACAAAAGGATGACACTTCTCCCCTCCAAAAATTTTTTTAACATGATTTTGCTCCTGTTTATCATTGTTTAAATTTGTACTTCAAGTGTAAACTCTCTGTATGTTTAATTAACTTTACTGCATTGATCAGTGATAAACTTTATTGGGTAATGATTCTGCTGTCTCCACAGATCAGTTTTTAAGTGTAAGCGTTGGGATTTTTGTTTTTGAATTTTTTTTGGTAGCAAAGATCAAATTGTTTGTTTGATCTTTGCTGTAGCATTTATTGATATTTCCACTCATTGACACTTAGCTTGTGCCACTTCATAAGGAAAAGATTGAACAAATTAGGCTTCTAAACTGTTTTCATATGTTGTCTCATTTAAGCTTCACAAGAGCCCTGAGAGGTAGTAGATTTTAATCGTGACGTTACAGGTGAGAAAATTTAAGTATCTTATCCAAAGTTCACAGCTAGTAAGCACTGAAATTCATATATAAATGTGTCTTAAACCCTTGTCCTTTCCAGTACCTTTTATTGCCTCTTATGTTAAAGAACTTTTCAGGAACAATGGCTTCTTTCTCCAACTAGACTGTCAGTTCCCTGTGGGCAAAGATAATATTATATCCCTGGGGGAAATACAGTGTCTTGAAGTCGTGGATGCTCTGAAAGAATCTGTCATGGATGACAAATGAGAAATGCAGACTTTCCATGTACTTTTTAGTAGTTTAGCCTACATTTTTGGCTGTAGTTTATTAACACCTCTAACATAAATGTTGAGAAAGATAAAAGGGATGGACCTAGGTTTGAATCCTGTTACTAACAGGTGATCATAGACAACTTTTCTGAACCTCCGTTTCTACTTATATAAACATTGGGTATTAGTACTTACGCCAACGGGTTTTTGAGAAGCTGAAATGAGATTAATTACGTGAATGCATTTAGATGGCCAGTAAATTTTACTTTCCTTTCTTAAAATGATGGTAGCTTTTTGGATAGCATTGCCACTGTAAGTGTAACCACATGTCACAAACAGAAACAATGCACCTATGGCAGTTCTTTATTTTCCTATTCCAGGTTTGGTGTTCAGGCCTCCAGCAACTTGGGAGTTGACATATATATTTTTTTAAAGTATGGGGTTGGAGGGGAAAGCTTGAACAGTGATGTGAATACATAATTGGGGACAGTTTTTGTTTCAGTCCAATCAACAACTGAAATTATGAGCTCTTACAATACGCAATGTACTGTATTGGGATTTCTCCTGTATCCCTTATGGTTGGCACTTGAAATTCAGATCTGGGTATTATACCTGTGTGTTGTGTACACGTGTTTGAATGTCCTGGAACCTGGGGTTGCTATTCTCGGCTTGAATCTCTTCCCTCCAGTCTAGGCAATGAGCTTTATAGCAGCGGTCCCCAACCTTTTTGGCACCAGGGACAGGTTTTGTGGAAAACAGTTTTTCCACGGATGGGGGCGGGGGGATGGTTCAGGTGGTAATGCGGGTGATGGTTAGGGGATAATGCGAGCAATGGGGAGCAGCAGATGAAGCTTTGCTCCCTAGCCTGCCGCTCACCTCCTGCTGTGCACCCGGTTCCTAACAGGGTTGGGGACCCCTGCTTTACAGGAAAGCTAGGCATGTCCATTCTCAAGCACTTTGACTATAAGTTATTAGGTAGAAACATTCAATTAATAAAAATACTTAATGTCAATAGGCAGGAGAATTCCCAGTATGTATTCCTTGGCCAAAAGAAGGTTCAGCGTGCTTTGGGCATCTCCCAAGTCTGTGTTTCTCAGGCACTTAGAATTCCTTCTCATAGGAGGACTCTTTACTGGATCTCTGGCTTAATTCCCTAGCTGGTGTATTCTGCCCTCAGGTCACCTTCTGTCTGCCTGTGAAATTACATCTCCATTTGCTAGTTTTCTCCATCCCAGGGGTTGTTGCAGGGCCCCCAGTTTTTCTAAATAAATGTGACTACTACTTAAATGAGAAAGGGCCCCTTGTCACAGTTGGAGGTGACACCTCCTCCTGTGACCCTGCTGGGTCATCAGCAGCTGTGACTTTTGCCAGGTATGTTAGTCAGTGCCATTTGGAATTTGGCTTTTCAAAAGTTCTGAGAGCTATGGGGCAATCTCCCTACATGATTTGAAACTTATAAATGGCACTGGACCTACTGTCATCTAGCCAGCTAAGGCAGTGTTATGTACTTACACTGTAATTTAGAAGAACTTTAGAATTTTATTTATTTATTTATTAAGAAAATTATTTTTGGCTACATGGCATGCAGGATCTTAGTTCCCCAACCAGGCATCGAACCCACGCCCCCCTGCAGTGGAAGCGTGGAGCCTTAACCACTGGACCGCCAGGAAAGTCCCTGGAGGAACTTTTTAAAAAACTGTTTGTCTACTTAAATTATATAAAAATGTCCTTCAATATTCTTAAATTGAGGTACTTTCTTATATTTCAAGGGAAGCCGTTTGAGTACCCCTGTGTCACTTAAAAAGTACTTCACATTTTCCATTTGTTGGAATTCTCTTTTAGTGACTTTTTTTGGTGATTCTTGTTTGGTCAGTGGAACGTAGCCAGGGAAGATTAGCTGAACTAAGTGTAACGGGAGGGGTCTCAGATGAATACAGGGGTGAGAAGCATTCTGGGGCCTGGTTGTAGAGGTCAGGCCTAGGCCTGGTTCTTCTCAAATCCTAAGACTAAATTCAGCCTGTTGCTGATTATTTAGATGACTAGGATGTTTTCAGCCCAGGAAGGTTGTGGCATGGATTTGAGGCAGGACTAGAGGTGGCAAAGCAATGACTAAGGCACACTTCTCATTTTTTAAAGATGTAGCTTAGGATTCACTATGTTGCTAGAGAGATAGGGATTTAGTTAAATTCAGAGTCACAGTTATAAATGGAAAATTAAAAGAAATTCAAAGAGTTGAGCTGATGAAAACTTTGTTTCCAACATGGATCTTGTAATCTCTTTGGTTAAATTGTCTTTGTTCTTGATAACTGGGTCTTTCTTCTAGTAAAATGGATGATTTTCATTTGTGAAAGCCCACTCAGGGAAAAAAGAAATTAGACATTAGAGAAATAAGAAATATTAATTGGTACACTTCTTGGAAGTGCCATTTTAATATTCTAAGATAAATTGAAAAATTAAAAGGAAATTGATGTTAATTTTGGACAGTAGGTGTTTTCTTGTAATATCAGTTCACATTCACTTCACATTCTCTGTGTATTTATTTTTTTTCATAGAAAATTGTAGTAACTTTATGAATTGTAGTGACTTTAGTTAAAAGAATGGGATACTTAATTTGTGTGAGGAAAATTAGTGGGCCTAATAATGAAAATATTCTGGGTCAAAGAATAATATATTGTAATTTTCCAGTTTCCACCATGTTGAATTTGGTACCTTTTGTGAAAGTGCAGGTATTAGGAGTTCCCAAAAAGTCAGATATATCCATTACTGAAAAGTTAATATAAACAAATATTTAAAAGTTAAACTAACTGGATTGTCTGTAAAAATGAATAATTAAGAGTTGACTGTATTAACTTTATGTAATATGATTCATTCTGATATCCAGAATTTATGCCAGTGGAGAAAATCCCAGCAATATTAGAATAAAATTGTGGGGGAGATCCTCTGAAGGTTTGGGATTTAGTGAATGTGGAAATATGATTCACTTACCACCCTCTTGATTGCTTGGCATCTCTTTAGAACCTTGGTTTTCTAGACTGGTGTCCTTTTTACACAGCCTACAGTTTCTTTTCTAAACTATCATGTTTTGAACTTGGTGTAATAGTGTTTGAATTGTGGACATTTTGGTCTTGAGTAATTTGATGGATTGTCCCAGGCACAGTGACTATTAATTGAAACCATATGTCTTAGGTCTCTAAAATTCTACTACCAGGCATGCATCTTTCTATTAATAACTTACTAAATTCTTTGCAAGTTGGCTTGCTAAGTTATTGAAAGAAAATTAAACTTTATGTGTTTTTTGGTTGGGTTTATGTGTGAGAAAGGGGATAGTACTCCATTTGAAAGCTGTTTTCCAGTTCTCTTAACTGGTAAGCAAGCATCTCCATCAGTTCGTTGCAAAGTAATTGTCTAGGATTCAAATTCTACCTCTGCCAACAGTCCCATTGTTTACTTTTCTCCGTCATCGCCAAATGAAATCCATTGTGCCCCCAAACCATTTTGACAATTAAGAATTGTTTTTGAGAGCCATGGAGAAACTGGCTATGTTGTCTTAGTTAACTTATATAAACAACAAAATGTTTTGTTTTCCAGACCATTGCTAGATATTTGTTAGTTTTTTTATGTAAATCAAGAAAGTTCCCTGTTTCTCTGATTTTTACTTGTATCTTTAAAAAACCCCCACTATTCGTTATATTCATGTACATGAAATAGTCAAGTTATGCTTAGTCTACTTTTTAATTGTTAGTATTTTTTTATAATTTGATATCTATTCTAGGGGACACTCCCTTTACCAGTAGTTCCACTTGCTCTTTGGCTGCAAAGGTAATTGAAGTTTGTGTTTTTCTCTGGTTGCTGCCCTGGCAAAGACTGATGTGATTTTTCATTTATGTTATAACCCTGCCTAAAATTTTAAAGCTTCTAAAGAGTGTAGGAAAACCAAATAACACAGTTCTGCACTGTTGCGGATTCATTAACGCCGATGGTAAAATGCTTAGGCCTGGTAATAAAATATTTATAGAGTACATAAAAGCTTTCTTCGATTTTTCATTGCCCAGGAAATAAACAATATAGAAGGAAAAGTTGAAACGCACAAGAGAATGCTTATTCTGATATGTAGTTTTCACTTCACGCAGTAACTTCACTTGATAGACGTATTAGGGTTTTTGCAGTTTTCATTCAGATTTGGTGGCATACAGCCTGGAGGTGGTAAACCACATAATGCACTGTAACAGAGAAAGGGAGAACTTCCTCTAGGAAGGAGAGGCAGGGCGCCATGCAGCAGGGTTGGGATTCTTGCGTGGCTGCCACTGTGACCTTAGGCAAGTCAGCATCTCTAGGCTCTGTTTCATCTCCAAGATAAGGGAATTAGACTCACTGGCCTTAAAGCCTTTCCAAGGTTAAAAATTTTATCTAAATGCACATGTATCAAATTACACAGCAGGCCTGTCAAATCATTTTTTGGTCCTTGATGGTGATTTTATGTTGTATCCCTTTTCTCTCCTCTCAACAAATGGGAAATGGGTGTGATAGGCCCCTTACCATCCATTAAACTTGTTGCAGAGTGATATTATTTAACTAGTTGGCACATCTCTCCTGAATGTTCTGTTTTCCAGAAGTGATATTTTCTGTTTTTTGGGTTTTTGTTGTTGTTGTTTTTGTTTTAAGAGCTACTCTGTTGTATGAGAGCAAGGTTAATCTTAATTATTAATGAGAAGTCTGGTTTATGTATAAATTCTAACAGTTAAAAAATTTTTTTAAGCAAGCAATGCATGATTAGCAAAAATCTTGATTATCAAGTAGCTCTGCATGTTCGGTGCTGGAACAGTTCTCAAAAGCCTGGTACCTTTTAATTTTTGTTAATCAAAAATCATTTATTAAGCATTCATATGGCTGTGACCCATGCAAGTGTTAGGATGTACATGGCTGAGTCATTTAAAAATCTATGTAAATGTAAACAGTCATACTATAGTTTATAAGCTAAAATAATATTAACTTTAATACTGAAAGATCATATAAAATTGTATAAGACCAACTAATCAATTTTTCTTTATGATTGAATGACACGGACTTTATTTTTCTGTGTTTTTCCTAAATGAAGCTAAATTTGAATATATAAATTGCCCAATTTTGTTTAATCACTAAAGTTAGTGAAAACATTATGGTGACATTTGTACACAGTAATAAAGATTGAAAGGAAATTTAGAGGTCATTTTGTCTAAACTGCCTACAAGTTTGGAATTTCTTTGGCCACATCCCTGATACTTGACTGTTAAATCAGCCTCTGCTTGAGAAGCCTTAGGTACTTCAGGTACTCAATACACAGCCCATACTTTTCTTAGCCCTGCTTCTCCATGACTGGAAATCATAGCTCTTGAACACTTTCTCTTTGGCCTTACCGGGTACTACCTCCACTGGACAGGACTCTACCTTCTTTATACCCAGCACATTGCAGTATCATAATAGGCTCTTACTCATTAATTTAATAAACATTACTTGAGTATCTACTATGTTTCAAGTTCTGTTTTATGAATACATTGGGTATACAGTGGTGAACAAAATAGATACAATATATTCTTGGATATTGTTGGGTAAGATATACATTGAATAAATTTTAGAAAGTATGATGTCATAAAGGGGAGGTTCAAGGATCTACCATATGAGCATGTAATGGGCAACCGTGCTTAGTTTAGAAAGATTTCTAGGAAGAGATTACATTTAAATTGAACACACAAATAATATATTACTGGCTGTTCAAACCACTAATATGAGAAGTTAAGTCTTGATCTCCAGTGTACATTATCAGGTGCCTGTACTGTGCCAGGTGTTGAGGTAGGTGTAGGAAAAAAAGTTGAATAACACTATATGGCTTGTGCCCTTAAGGTGATACAGACAGACATCTCAGCAAAGAATTAAAGTTTTGGGGGTATTTGATATGTGTCTGATACAGCGCAGATTAAAACCTCCACGTAGCTGAGTTGTGGTAGAAAGGAAGGCTTCTTTGAACGTTCAGAAGCCACCACCTAGAACACTAGGAATGCCACCTCCAATAGCAGATGCTATTCAACTCACAGAGTTTGAGCTCTTGGGGGCTGAGGGATCAGGGAGTTTCCCGGGTGTTGGGATGATTCTCATGACTTTGGAATTCACAACTGGGCCTTTAATTTCTATTTTTCTCTCCTCATTTCTGCCTACCCTTCTCTAAAATTTTTGAATTACACTTGAGATATGTGTTTTGGAACAGTCTTATAATAGGATGGTTTTAATTTCATAGAGCAGAAAAATACCAACTCAGTTGGCTTAAAAAATGAGGGACTTATAATATCACATGAATCTTGAAGTATGATGTTCCAGGGTTGGTTGATTCCATGCAAAGACTGCATCAGTCTTTTCTTCCTTCTCTTAAGTATATTTGTCTCGTTCTTGGGTCAGCTTTCTTCAAAGTCACTAAATTGCAGAAGAAACTGAAGGTGAGGGGTGGACACATACTCATTGTGGCCAGGGATGGAAAAGGTACTATGTTTTCTCAGGTGTCTCTTTTTTCAGTGAGGGACGCCTTTATCCAACGTCCTTTGCAAACTATATCTTTGTTGCTTACTGGCCAGAATCATTTTATGGTTCACATTTAAACCAATCCCTGGGAAGGCTTTAGACCAGTCTGGGCCTGGTGCCATTTCTGAAGGCCTTGGGGCAGAGAATAGATGACCAGAGTAGCAATGCAGTAGGAAGATGATTGATGTGCATGGCTGATACAAACATGTTCAAATAAATGGAGTAGAGTCTATATCAGAGCTACTCAAGGCAATACTGGCTGCATTCATTTATTTGAAATGCATATTCTCCTCACTCCAGACCCAGAGGCAGAATCTCTGGGAGCTTGCCCAGGAATCCGTGTTTTAACAAGCCCTCCAGGTGATCTGTATGCATATTAAAGTTTTAGAAGTACTATTGAGACAGGAACTTGGAGCCTTTAGGCACTCTGCTTAAGCACTTTCTTTAGCTTTGGCTACTCAGAAAAGTACTTCAGCTTGGCTTTTAAGGTATGCCTGGCTAAGGAATTTGTATTTCTTTCCCATCAAATGAAAATCCCATCAAATGGAGAAGTGACATGATTAGAGTTGCAGTTTAAGGGAATGAATTCATTCTGCCTGGTACCACCAGATTAGAGTGACAGATGGGTAGACTAGTTAGAAAGCTGTTGTCATCATGACCAGGAGAGTGAAATTAAAGTAGCAGTAGTGGGAATGGAAAGCAATGAATGGAATGGTGGCAATTCAGTTAGGAAGTTTGGTATTGAATTGGATGTAATGTGAGGGGAAAGGAGGGAAGAGCCAACTGTGACTGCGATTTCTAGGTCACGTCGGAGTGACTAGGAGAACGTTAATGCCATGGGGTGCCGGGGCGGGAGGGGTGGAGGCAGGGAGATGAATTTAGTTTAGATGATGAGTTTTGTTTTGGACATGTTGAGCTTGAGGTACCCAGCTGGGTATCCAGGTGCAAAAGGTCTAGAAGGCAGTAGGGAATGTGAGCCTGGAGCTCAGGAAAAAAAGATCAGGATGAGAGGCATGTATTTGGGAGTTATCAGTAAGGAGATCGATAAGGGAATAATTGAGGGGGGAAATGGTCTGAGGACAGAATCTTAGGAAACCCAGGGAGTAGGAGAAGAAAGAAGGAGCCAGTTATGGAAACTGAGGCATGGTTAGAGAGGTAGGAGAAGATGTAGGATAATACTGGGTAGCTGAATCCAAAGAATAAGAGCTTTTCTAGAGGAATATTCGCAAACAACTGAGTTTAAAGGACTGCAGTAAGAGTCCGGGAGAGGATGGTTAGCTTTAATAAGTCATAAGTCTAGTCAGCATATGTCCTCGGCTTTATTCATGGTTATTTCCAGTTGCCACTACGTTCTTAGAGTTTCATACTTATTTGGCTCACAAGTCATTTCCTGGTTTAAGATTAAGTGAGCTTGCCAATTCTGTGACTTTGGGTACCTTTCATTGTGGGTTTCCAAGGAAGGTTGGGACTAATCAGATCTAACGAGTGGTGGGAGGTGGCCTGGGAGAGAGGGCTCCTCACCTTCTTAGTTGCTGTAGGTGTTATCTCTGGCCTGCTCCTTGTGAAGCTAGCTTTCTGCCTTGGAATGTGAAGTTGTTTTGTTTGCCAGTATCAGGATGTCAGGGAAGGGTATAATGTATACTTCTTAGTTGCTGAAATGGATAAAATGAAATACCTGAATTAAGAAACGAAAACAATCACTTGCTAGATTGAATGTCTCCTACTTCTCAATTCTGTTCCTTTCCTCCTCCTCTTCTCTTCCCCTCCCCCCTTTTTTGGCTCCAGTTGGATAGGGGAAAGTTGATGATGTTGAAATCTTAGTTCTCGTAAACAGGAAAGAATTAGGAAATTGAGGTACGGAATAAGCTTTAAAAAAGCTACTGCTTGTTCTAGCCCCAATTTACTAAATTGTCATTAAGTCGACTAAGACAATTATAGTAAACCCAGTTTCATGTGGTAGGGAGTTTCCTGTCTGTTCACTGGGCATAAGAAGACATTCTGATAGACATGCTTTCAGAGGAGAGTGTTATTTGGGGATTTTGTGCCAAAGATTAAAGAGAGCCAGACTAGGAGGGAAAAAATGAGCAGGATGTTTCTACCTCACTGTGGTGGAATTGGGCTCAGAATAAATTGGCTTTGCTTCCAGCATTAGCCTGCTCTGTGACCTTGGGTAGGTCATTTAACTTTTCACCCTCAGTTTCCTCATCTGTAAAATGTTGAGGGTAGATTAAATGCTCCGTCTCGTGTCTAAAAATGTTTTGATTTATGACTGAGGTAATGAAATGTTTGATTCCTAAAACGCTCTCTCTGTCTAAAGTGGAGGGGGATCAATTCTCTATTGCTAGGAAGTGAGGTGGTACAAAACATCTTAGGAGGTTAGAAAGCTTGCATTATGCAGTGGATTCTTTAATTGACCTTCCACTAGAAACACAGCTGCCATTGCCAGAAGTGTAACCTGAGAATGTTAAGTCCAAGAAAGCTTCTGAGTTCTATACTTCTTTTCCTACCAGAAATTCCAGACCTTTCTTAAAAAATTCAGGATGGATAAAAGAGGTCACTGCAAAGGGAAATGGTTTCTAGCTCCATGCTTCCTAGTCTGTGCCAGGTGCTTAAGATTGAAAATTCTTTATTCCTTAAAAGCCCTTACTTATTCTTTAATCACTTAAAATCAGAACTTCATAGTAGCACTTTGCCCAGGGGAAGGGGAAGGAAACAGCAGTGGAATGAGGTGGAAGAGGTAATAGGCTTATAACGTTCTTTGTTGTAAAAGCTGTTCAGATTTGTAGAGGGGTAGAAGGAATACAAATTGTTCTTCATTTGCATTTGGTGCTACATCAAACCAATCAAAGTTAGGGATATTTGTCACAACTCGAGTTTTGGTTTTTTTTTTAATTTATTTATTTATTTTTGGCTGCGTTGGGTCTTCGTTGCTGCGCGGGTTTTCTCTAGTTGCTGCGAGAGGGGGCTACTCTTTGTTGAGGTGCGCGGGCTTCTCACTGCGGTGGCTTCTCTTGTTGCGCAGCACGGGCTCTAGACGTGAGGGCTCAGTAGTTGTGGCTCGCGGGCTCTAGAGCACAGGCTCAGTAGTTGTGGCACACGGGCTTAGTTGCTCCGTGGCATGTGGGATCTCCCCGGACCAGGGCTGGAACCCGAGTCCCCTGCATTGGCAGGCGGATTCTTAACCACTGCACCACCAAGGAAGTCCCTGTCACAACTCGAGTTTTAATCTGTGTCTGGGTTTTTTGAATCTGTGTCTGAGTTTTTTTGAATCTGTGTCTGAAGATTGGACCTGCTGCAGCTGGCAAAGATACCATGTAGTATTAAATGTGAGTCTTTCAACTAACCTTTCTTTGCTAGGCTTGGAAGGGAGGATAGTAATATGGGTTCTGTGTGTTTTGACCTTAAATCACATACATTGATAGGTTGTTGTTCTGCAGAGGGAGTCTCTAAAGTTTGGTGTTTTGTTGTTGTTTTTTTTTTCCCCTGGGCTGTTCTCATGTCTCAAACAGCTACTGCAGTTATTTTTAAACTTTGTAGTTACATTTAATTTTATCTCACATTTGTTATTTGCCCAGAATATAAAGTAAGTTAAATGTTTCCATCACTATTTGTAGGAATGTGACTGTGCATGCTGGCCTTCAGGATCTGACTTCAACAACAAAACAGCAAGTCTTGTAGATGTTTTTGAGTCTAACAAAAAACTTACTTTTAAAATTGTTGTATAGTTACTTTTGATCTATTTTAATCAGTCTGTGACACAGAATCAAATGATATATGTGTTCTTTAGAGGTTTTATATTTAGTAGATTTTTCTTCCAAATCAATTCTTAAACATTAATATGGGAGTTGGTGGGGGACTTAACGTGTGACAAACTTTAAATTACAACTAAGTCAGTCAAAGGATGACATGTATGGTTGATGTCACATTAACTCTAGTTTAAAATGTTCTGTAGGAGTTTTTAATTCCCTGTCGTAGTAATGATAGTAGTGCCAAACCCCGAAGTGCATTGGGCTTGAACCTCTGAATGCTGTGGACCCATTAGAAGACTGTTTTTTGATTGTCACAGATTGTACTGTCTAAAAACATTCTTAAGGTGATTGTCTTAAAAAAAAAATAAAAGCTCTCCAAAGACAAAATAGGAACAATTATTATAACAGAAAATAATTATGGTCGAAATGTCTGTGGTTCCTTGGGAATGCTGTGCTTTTTGTGTTTTCCATCATTAGTGCAGTTTGAATGAATGTATATAGTTCAGAGGTCTTCGTGTTTGCATTTTAAAATTAGGTAAATGACCTCAACTTTCAAGCTTGAATTCATTTTTAATTTTATTTCATAAAACGTGTAGACAGTTACCTGTTCTCTGCATTTATAAGTATAAACAATATGTCTGTTAATTCTGTAATTTTTATAATTATGTAACTCCTATCCTTAAAACATTTAAAGTAAACCCTTTATGTGCAAAAAAAAAAAAGTTATGCTAACGTGTTCATCCATTATCATCATTTTTTACATATTATAATCAAATTGCTACTTACTAGTTGAAACATATCTTTATGTTTATGGAACATACAGGTGTGTGTTTCTTATGATGTTTCTTAGCTCACAAAGAAGTTATTTATGAACTACAGTGTGGGTCATTTTGGTAGTTTTACTGGAGTCCATAAACTTAAGCCTTTAAGAAAAGCACAGTTAGAAAACACTATTTTAGGATTGGATTGTGTGCTTTCACCAAATTCCCTTGTATTTTTTTTTATTTTAATGTGTTGGAAATTGTGTATGTACTTTTTTTTTTTGAAGAGCTATGATAAATATCTAATTTGTTAACATTTTTCGGTGTTTGGGAAAGGCTGTCTACATTAAATTACCTCAGGAATTACATATTTACTAATTTTTAATAGTAATTTACTAATTTCTGCTCTCAAAACTATCTTTAAAATACTGATTATGTTGCCTTTAATTCTGTCTATATGCTTCCTTCTGCCCAGATAATAAATGAAGGAATTTATGGTATGTGGGAGTGTTTTTAGCTATATTGAAATATGGTTTTGCTAAATTAACCAACATTTGTAGAACTAACTAGCTATCAAAAGAAATGTTTGAACATAAGCTTCAAAAATACATTTATAAAATAAGATTGAGTTAGGTATTGAGGATAAGGGGGGGGTGAACAATAATCCGATTGTTCCTTATTTTATAAGAAGCAGACAGGATAATTTCTGTCTAGATAATGAAGTATATGAAACAACCTTGTTGGCATTTTTCTCCTAAGGTACTTGGGCCTGGGATGTTTTCTTTTTCTGCGTTTTTCTTTGTTTGTTTTCATCTAACGGGCATTTCTGTCACCTTTAGTGAGATCCATCTGTCACAGAGGTGCCCAGCTATGCCAGAAGTCCTGATGGTCTTGTCCAACACACATGAGCATTGAAAAGTTTGGCTGAAATTAGGAACCAGAAACAGGGAGGCAGCCCTGTGCCCTTCTCCTTTTAAAATGAAAATTTTGATGCCAGGAAAGTAGAGGCACTTTGGAATAGCCAGTATCTCTCAAGGGGTTCTTCTTTAGGGAGGAATATGAACTAGAGTGGCTCCCCTTCTAAAATGGAAAGGATTCCTTAAATTTTTCATCTGTCCTGGAGGAGGAAGGAGTTAGTTTGGCTTCAATTACCAAACCCTTCAGTTCTCTTATGAGGCAGCAGTTCCATAAGGACAGGTTCTATAAAATATGCCCTTATTAATGTTATTCCAGGTGTTCTCATTTTTTTCCAGCTTTTACAGCTAGGGCGGAAACATCAGCGGAGATGGAACTATATGCTCAAATGAAGATTAATCCTTTTACTTCCACCTGCTTCATCTCCCCAAAAGTGTTTAGTATTTTAGATACACCTGTAAAGCATATAGATGTACCAAACAGTCAAATTTGAGTGCATATGATTATTGAGTCATAACTAGTTGACAATGCTAAAATCCTCCTGGAGGTTGATGGGACCAGAAGATTGAGCCCTTTTCATTTGCTGGCACACCAGAAATAAATTGGTTGTGGTTTACCAGCTGTTTTGAATGGTTGTCTGAGTTCTCAGTCTGTGGTTTTTATATTTTTGTTTTAAGATCTCAGCAAAGCAATGTCTCAAGATGGCGCTTCTCAGTTCCAAGAAGTCATTCGACAAGAACTAGAATTATCTGTGAAGAAGGAACTAGAAAAGATACTCACCACAGCACCACCACATGAGTTTGAAGTAAGGACCCTATACTGTTTTTGCTTTCATCCATCTACATACTGAGTTGCTATTGCTGCTACTGATCATCTAGCCTGAAATAAGCACAAGATGTAGTGATATATTTAAAAAATTAGGATTGCTCAATAATTAAGGATTTTCAATATTTGCCCATTATAAAACCATTGTCTTTTTTATTTTTTAAATTCTGGTAAGTTTCTAAAGTTTGAAAGAGTCAGAACAAAATTACAATTTATGTGATCTGTGTTTTGGTATCATTGGATGGAAAAATGGATACCATTGTTCAGTTAAAATTGTGAGAAGTTAATTGATCAACCTTATATCCTGCATGCCTTTTCCAAAGAGCCAGTTCTAACAGAACTGTGCTACTCTGACAGCTATGATAGAGGTTTCCCAGAATAGGCAGGTGTTTACTTTTCTACTTATAAATCAATAGATTATCCTTTTCATTTTCAAATTTCAATTTATACTTAATGTTTTGAGGTTAGCTGTTTTTTGCTCCTTCTTGTTCTTTTGGTGAAGATTAATTGTCACTTAAAAGAAGTAGAGAAATACATTGGTGAGTAAATGTAGGGAACCAGTTGGAATTCCCACAGGCCAAATGGTGTTCAGATTACATGATACGGGTGGGAGATGGGGAGATTACTTGTATTCCTTTAAGTGTGGTTCCTATTAGCTTTTTTTCCTCTTTAGTTTTAAATTGGGGTGTAAAAAAAGTCTCTGCTGTACTCCATGTTTTAAAGGTATAAGAATTTCACTGAAAGGTATTTTAAATGTACAATATATGTCTGTTTTTATTAAATATTAAGCATTCTGCTAGTTGTAACAACAACTTCTATTCTCATAGCACACTAAAAAAGACCTTGATGGATTTCGGAAGCTATTTCATAGATTTTTGCAAGAAAAGGGACCTTCTGTGGATTGGGGAAAAATCCAGAGACCTCCAGAAGATTCGGTAAGTTCTGGATAAAATGTAGGAAAATTTAAGGTAATTTCAGACACTGGTTTAACTTTTGGGGGTGGGATACTATAGGGTACCTGTAGGAACCATCAATTCAGACATTGAAACTACAGAGATAGCCTGCTACTACTTTCCTTTCTTTTGGACCCATCTATCCAGTCCTGCAGAGCACTTATGAAAGTCTAATCTCCCTATGACACTACCTCATAACTTAACATCCTTGAATATGAGGCAGTTCTTTTGTTCAAACACATGGTAAGAGCTTCATTATGTTTTCTTCCTTCTATCTCCAAACCATCTGATTTCTCATTGCCTATAGGGTCATGTACAGTCATTGTCAGCTACTTAAAGCTCTCCCTATGCTTTCAACCCATCTTTCTAGCTGTATTTCCCTTGCCTGCCTTTCTTGAACCAACCCAGCATTCCCTTCACATGCATAGTATTTCCCTGCTTCTAGACTTCTGTGTATGTTGTTTCCTTGGAATGCTACGGGCTCTTCACCTATCAAAATCCTGCTCATTCTTTGAGGCTCAGTCTAAATGCCTCCACCTCTGTTGTCAGCTCCTAGCAGAAAGCTGCACTGAAGAGGTGTAATGTGGTAGTATCGGAGGTTCAAATCCTAGCTCTACTGCTTTTGAGCTTTATGTAAAATGAGAATGATACCAAGTGCTTTCTGTACTTCACAGGGTTATGAGACTCTCTTAAGAAACATATGGAAACATGTTAAACCATGAAACATTTTGCAGATGTTCGTGGTTATTTCTATCATGCTGTGGTAGTAATCCAGCCTAATTAGTAGCAGTTGTTTGTATGCATGTGTTGTCTTCTTACTAGTCTTTGAGGCCAGGAGACCATGTATCCTGAGTTGAATGATTGATCTAAGTTAAGTGATTGTTTCAGGGACAGGTTTGGTTAACACAGTGACCTTTCTTTCCTGTCCTGTCAGCAGTTTTGACCACTGCTGCTTGTGGCATTTTTCACTGAAGGTAGAAAAGGCTTGATGGAATGGAATAATTGTATGTAGATAGTTTTACGTATCTGTAATCTTAAATAATCTAATATTGGTTTAAAAACAGGGCTGTTTTAAGCAGGAGTTTGGCAAACTACTGTCTGAGGGCTGCACCACTGCTTGTGTTTGTAAAGTTCTATTGGGACATAACTGCATGCATTCATTTGTATACCATATCTTGTGGCTTAAGCTAATGGAGTCCCTCGTATTTCTTCTAATGAGAAAATCTTAAATGTGGTTCCTGGTGAAGAGTACTTTTTTTCCTATATGTGAAAGTTGTCTTTCAGTTGTAAAACTTTTAAAAATTATAAATTACATGCTCATGGTAAAAAAAGAAAACAACAAAGAAAAAATAAATCCCACCTAAGCGTTCACCTTGAGGAGTCTCTCATTTGTGATGTTGAACTTAAAATTCCTCTTGTCTGTAGTGATTGCCAATTACAGTGTGCATATATATATATATTTTTTTTCTTTAGGGTCTTCTATTTTAGTCTTTGATTTCCTTCACTCTAGTGATGTACTGTGATTTATTTTTCTGCTTTTAAGTGGTAGAATTAATCAGATTTTCTCCTGAAAAATTAATTTAGAGCAATCTTCTGGATAGGTATATAATTTTAAAAAGGAACTAGTTGTAAATTCAGTCAGATTAAAAAAAGAATGTTTGGGAGTAGGCCTAAAATTATAATAAATTTATGCATTATGTATTTTCCCACTTTAAATACTTAATATTTTTGCTAGGAATTTATTCCTAGTTGAAATGACTTTACTTTTCTGATTAATGACAGACCTGGGGATAAAGGTGTGGTTTTCTTCTTAATTCTTGAAGACTTGGGAATTTTTTTCTCATTACACAAACTTAACCTTTTGATGATAGAGCCTACCTTGAAGGAAGGCACAAAAATTTATTACTTTCAGTATATTTTATGATTCAGGATTCTGCTTTGCCAATGGAGAAATCTGCCTTTGTGTATTTTGAGAGCAGATTATGATACATAGTAGGGTTTCTTGGCGTGGGGATTGGAGTGGGGGGGAGGAAGCAAGTAGAGGGATCAGAACCACCTAGGGATTTTTCCATTTCAGCGCCACCATTCCAAACAAGGTCTTGACAAGTCCTTTCAGGAGGCTATGCCCCTGCAGTGAGCTGTAGTTACTGATAGGAATGCTGAATTGATATAGAAAAAAAAAAAAGAAAGAAATAGAATATAGAATTCTGGATGTAATATGATTTTATGAAGTCTTTTCTCTTTCTGTTTATAAAAAGGTAAGTCTCCATTAAAAATATGTCTTTATTTTATTTTATTATTATTATTATTATTTTTATTTATGGCTGTGTTGGGTCTTCGTTTCTTTGCGAGGGCTTTCTCTAGTTGCGGCAAGTGGGGGCCACTCTTCATCGCAACCACTGCGCCACCAGGGAAGCCCTATGTCTTTATTTTAAAGCCTAGGTTGTGAGTATCTTTTAAAAAATGTTCTTATAATCCGATGTGCCCTTAATGTTGAGGGTTTTGAAATGCAGAGGGAAAAAATAAGTTTGCTCTTTTAACTATGTTATGAGCTTCTTGAGGGCACAACTGTGTCATATATACTCTGTATGTTAACTATTAGCTTTGGCAAGTAGTTCTGAGCATTACAAATTATAGGTTAACATTCATTCACCTTGCTTCGCCTACACTCCTCCGGCTCCCTCCCTCTCCCCCCGACCCCCAGGCTTTTTACTCTCTGGTCATAGAGGTTATATAGAGGTCAGTTTTCCTTTCAAAACATAACATTATTTAGTGAACATAGGTTTTGTTGGTTTTTTTAAGCATTTTTTAAAATTTATTTATTTAATTTTGGCTGCGTTGGGTCTTCATTGCTGCGTGCTGGCTTTCTCTAGTTGTGGCAACTGGGGGCTACTCTTCGTTGCAGTGCGCGGGTTTGTCATTGCGGTGGCTTCTCTTGTTGCGGAGCATGGGCTCTAGGTGCTCAGGCTTCAGTAGTTGTGGCATGCGGCTCAGTAGTTGTGGCTCAAGGGCTCTAGAGCGCAGGCTCAGTAGTTGTGGCACATGGGCTTAGTTGCTCTGCGGCATGTGGGATCTTCCCAGACCAGGGCTCGAACCCGTGTCTCCTGCATTGGCAGGCGGATTCTTAACCACTGCGCCACCAGGGAAGCCTGGACATAGGTTTTTATTTTTTATTTTATTTTTTATTTTTTTATAAATATACCCCTTTTTAATTTTTTATTTATTGATTGATTTTTTCTTTTTTTGGCTGTGTTGGGTCTTTGTTTCTGTGCGAGGGCTTTCTCTAGTTGCAGCAAGCGGGGGGCCACTCTTCATCGCGGTGCGCGGGCCTCTTTTGTTGTGGAGCACAGGCTCCAGACGCGCAGGCTCAGTAGTTGTGGCTCACGGGCCCAGTTGCTCCGCGGCATGTGGGATCTTCCCAGACCAGGGCTCGAACCCGTGTCCCCTGCATTGGCAGGCAGATTCTCAACCACTGCGCCACCAGGGAAGCCCAGGTTTTTATTTTCTAAATGCAGGTGATACTGTACCCTCTTAACTAAAAAGAAATTATTGTCGGAGAATAGCCATTTAGAGTGACATTTCTCATGTTATCCTTGCATATAAACGTTGTTATAACAGAGGATCTATATTTTTGTGTAGGAGTTGGCCACATTGTTTTGTAAATAAAGTTTTATCAGAACACAACCACACTTACTCATTTACATATTGTCTATAGCTGTTACAATGCTGTGATACTACAATGACAGAGTTGAATAGTTGTGATGAAGACCATACGGGTTACGAAACCCAAAATACTTCCTTTCTGGACCTTTATGGAAAAAGCTTGTTGACCCCATTTTAGTGTATTTATTTTTAGAAGATCTTCAGTAGTTTACTTCTTTGGTCCCCAGAAAACTGACCTCAAATACCTTTTTCAATTCAGATGATTACATTTTAGGTAAAACTATTTTTTCGTAAATACTAGATTGGAGGATATACTTATAGAGAGACATTGAAATTTTATGTTGTCAAGCTTTACTTACTCATTCTTGCCTACTGTGTTGAATACTTCATTTTAGCTCTGTCAGTGAGCACATATATATATATTTTTTATTGAGGTATAATTAACATGCAACATTTTATTACTTTCAGATGTATAACATAGTGATTTAATTTAACATCTGTATGCATTGCTAAATGATCACCACTGTAAGTCTAGTTACCATCTGTCACCATACAGAGTTAATACAATGTTATTGACTGTACTCTCCATGTTTTACTTTACATCCCCATGACTTATTTATTTTATAACTGAAAGTTTGTGCTTCTGGATCCCTGTCACTCATTTCACTTCCTCCTCCCCTTTGGCAACCACCAGTCTGTTCTCTGACATACATGTTTTTTTTTTTGAAAAGCCTATTGAGCCCATATTTTATTGAATTATGCTTAGAAGAAGAACGCAATTTATGGAGTTATGCCATGGATAATGCTCTGCCCCCATTTTGTGAGTGTTAATCTTGATTATTACATTCATTTAGTTATCTTGATATTTAGTTACTTAAGGAAAGTTTTTAAAAAAATGTATTAAGGTTAATGTTTTCGACTAGCAAGGAGGGACCAGTCAGCATGTACAGCTTCATTGGACCATTTAGTTGCTTTCTAGAGAGGCCGTAAGAGTGTCTTGTTCCTCACCAAGCTTAATGTTTGAGCTTAAGTGTTGAGGATGGAGAGGGATGGGAAATAGATAAAAGAGATGGGAAGATACAGAGCCTACTCAAGAAGGTACTGGGACTGATGGGTTCTTTTGAGCCCTAACTTAAAACCTGTTATCACCTGGCTGGCCATGACCTCTGGTGACAATAAAGTACATTATCATTTATATGAAAAATATTCTCTAAAGAAGGCTTTTTCATTTAGATAGGAACACAAAGTCCCTGGTTGATTTATGATTGTCATTGTTCTTGTTTTAAAGTCCTCAAAAGGGTGAGGGTGTATTTGTGAATGGGGAGGAGTTATATAGGGTCAACTCTTTTTGTTTGTTTGATTGAGACAGAGAATTGGCATGAAAAATATCGTATCAATGTGGTATTTAGCTTCAACAGATTTTTTTTGTTTTGCTCCCCAAAATAACTGAGAGCTTTTCTTACTCTTAGTCTTATCAGTGCAAAAACATTAAAACGTGTTTAAATATAATAATAAAGCATTCTGAGAAAGTTACAGTGTACGTGTACAGAGTGAAAATACAGATTTTTAAAATTTGTCTTTTGGAAGGTGAATCATAATATGTTGTGCAGCTAATGTTTGCACATCTTTTTTGAAAGACTTACTGGAGACAATTTGGCCAAGGATCTACCGTGATATGACACAGGATGGTTTGCTTTGAGCATGGTGAAGATTTCCCAACTGTAGTCAGCAGCTAATGGCAAAGCCATTAGAGACTTGTTTTGCGTGTGTGTAGAGATAGTATTAGATCCTGTAAAGAAGATGTGGTACATATATACAATGGAATATTACTCAGCCATAAAAGGAATGAAATTGGGTCATTTGTAGAGATATGGATGGACCTAGAGACTGTCATACAGAGTGAAGTAAGTCAGAAAGAGAAAAACAAATATCGTATATTAACACATATATGTGGAATCTAGAAAAATGGTACAGATGAACTGGTTTGCAAGGCAGAAGTAGAGACACAGATGTAGAGAATAAATGTATGGACACCCAGGGGGGGAAGCAGGGTGGGGGGTGATGGTGGTGGTGGGATGAATTGGGAGATTGGGATTGACATATATACCCTAATATGTATAAAATGGATAACTAATAAGAACCTGCTGTATAAAAAATAAAATTAAATTTAAAAAAAATTAAAAAAAAAAGATAACATTAGATCCTGAATGTAAAAGTATTCCACAAAAAGGAAATAGGTAGTAGCATTTAAGGAAATGGTCCTGGGGACATGGGTGGATACCAGAGAGCCTCATCTTTTCCTTGAAGTAAAACTTTTTTTTGTTTTAAATAAATGTATTTATTTATTTTTGGCTGCGTTGGGTCCTTGTTTCTGTGCAAGGTCTTTCTCCAGTTGCGGCGAGCGGGGGCCACTCTTCATCGCGGTGCACGGGCCTTTCGCTGTCGCGGCCTCTCCCATTGCGGAGCGCAGGCTCCGGACACGCAGGCTCAGTAGTTGTGGCTCACGGGCCTAGCCGCTCTGTGGCATGTGGGATCTTCCTGGACCGGGGCACGAACCCGTGTACCCTGCATTGGCAGGCGGATTCCTAACCACTGCGCCACCAGGGAAGCCCCTAAGTAAAATTTTAAAATGGTAATATATAGAATTACTAATCTAATCAAAAATACTAATACTAATTTAGCAAATATTGCTAAAACTCATTCCCTACCTTTTGATTCCATGATGAATTGAACAGTCTTTAATTTTCTCCAGGACTACCTTCCTTCACATGCCTTTATATACAGAAAACTTATTTCAGGAAGGGGATGTGACTAAGGGGGCTGACCACAGGCCTATGAGTCTTACTTCTGTTCTGGTTACTTATTTATTATTTTACTTTAGAAATAGTAATAATAAATATGTGGCCACTTTAACATCAATCCCATGGTTGACTCTGAGAGACTCTAGGTAATAGTGTTAGATCAGGGTCTCTAACCACTCCCCCTGTGTCTAGAGTTGGGGATGGTCCAATCCCACAGAATCGAGTTCCTTGGGAAAATTATAGCATGGATATAGGTAGTAGTACCACTCCTCTGAACATTACCATTCCCCTCTCCCCAACCCCCATCATACAGAGAACCTTTTTGGACCTTGGCTCATGTGTTGCAAGGCCTAATATAGATCAATTTATTATTATACTCTCCAAGTGTATATTTTATGTAGGCATTTTGTGTCTTATAATCAGATGAGAAAAATACATCTGTGAAGTTCTCCTATCCCACATCTTCATCTGTGGTACAACTGTGAGGGAATTTCCATTATTTTTATTTAATACAGGACAACCCTGAACCTGCAAGATTGGTACTGGGAGAATTTTTTTTAAAAAAAAGAATGGGTGGCCCATACCTATCTCTAATCCTTTCTGCCCTGTAATTCCTTGGGGACATTTTACTAATTCCTTTTCCTTATTCTAGATCAGATGTGGACAACTGACCCTCTGCTTATCCCATTGTATAGCCAAGATGAAACTGGCGTAAGTTTACAGTAGGCATCTGAACCCAGGAAGTCTCTGCAGGGATTGTAGGCCCTAGATAGATTTTTTGAATTTATAGGTAAAACTGTATAAATGTACATTTTTTCAGAGTGGACAGAAGTACTGTTTTAGAATATCATTCAAGAAACGTTTACTGGGTGCTTCCTCTCTGTCAGGAACTAGCTGCATGCTGGGACTACAAAAAAATAAGTCTTGGTCCTTCTTCAGCATTTTGGCCTTGAGTTTTAGAGGAAATGGATCCAGAAACAGCTACCTATGAAATAGTGTGAGAAGCAATCCATAGGGTGGATGCTGTGGAAGCATCTAACTGGCATGAGGGCTCAGGAAAGACTTCCTGGCATTAAGATAGACTCTTGGGGTAACCTTGAGGCAAGACTTCTCTGAGGAAGGGAGGAAAATCAAAGAGAAAAAAGCTTTGAACATAATAGGAGTCTAGAAATAAACAGGTTTATAGCATTTAGCTTGTTCTCTGGTTGTGGAACGTATGGTAGATGTGTCTGCTTCTCCATGTCTAGAGCCAGAAGAAAGGCCCTGAGAGAGCCGGATGCTGAGTCTCTTTGCCTGACATTGCAGCTCCTGTTGCTGGCTGAAAACCTCAGCCACTGGGTTACACGGGAGGAATGTCAGAAACTGCAGTTTCCATTTAAGAGAGACACTAATGGTGGAAGATGGGAACAGAATTTAAAAACCATGCTTCATTATATGCCTCAAACAGTTTGCTTAGATTTTTCAACAGTGTAAAACATCAACCCAAATAGTTAAAAGATGCTATTCTTAAAAGCAAAAATAAACAAATGGGACCTAGTTAAAGTTAAGAGCTTTTGCACAGCAAAGGAAACCATCAACAAAACAAAAAGACAACCTACAGAATGGGAGAAAATAGTTGCAAACAGTGTGACTGACAAGGGATTAATCTCCAAAATATACAAACAGCTCATATGGCTCTATATCAAAAAAAACAAACAACCCAATCAAAAAATGAGCAGAAGACCTAAAGAGACATTTCTCCAAAGAAGACATACAGATAACCAACAGGCACATGAAAAGATGCTCAACATTGCTAATTATTAGAGAAATGTAAATCAAAACTACATTGAGGTATAACCTCACTCTGGTCAGAATGACCATCATCAAAAAGTCTACAAATAATAAATGCTGGAGAGGGTGTAAAGAAAGGGAGCCCTCCTACACTGTTGGTGGGAATGTAATTCGGTGCAGCTGCTATGGAAAACAGCATGGAGTTTCCTTAAAAAACTAAAAATAGAGTTACCATATGATCCAGCAGTCCCATTCCTGGACATATATCCAGAGAAAACTATAATTTGAAAAAATAACATGCACCCCAACGTTCATAGCAGCACTATTCACAATAGCCAAGACATGGAAACAGCCTAAGTGTCCATCGACAGAGGAATGGATACAGAAGATGTGGTGTTTATACACACACACACACACGCATGCACGCGTGCACTGGAATATTACTCAGCCATAAAAAAGAATTAAATAATGCCATTTGCAGCAACATGAATGGACCTAGAGATTATCATACTAAGCGAAGTAAGTCAGAGAAAGGCAGATATCATATGATATCACTTATATGTGGGATCTAAAAAAATACAAAGGCACTTATTTACGAAACAGAAATAGATTCACAGACATAGAAAACAAACATGGTTACCAAAGGGGAAAAGATGGGAGGGAGGGATAAATTAGGAGTTTGGGATTAACATATACTCACTACTATATGTAAAATAGGTAAAAACAAAGTCCTGCTGTAATATCGCAGGGAACTATATTCAATACCTTGTAATAACCTTTAATGGAAAAGAATCTGAAAAAGGGCATGCGTGTATATATATATATGTGTGTGTGTGTGTGTGTATATATATATGATTGAGTCACTTTGCTATATACCTGAAACCAACACAACATTGTAAATCAACTATACTTCAATTAAAAAAAATAAGTTCAAGGTAAAAAAAGATGCTTATTCTCGTTTTTGTTTCTTCACTTGTGATAAACTTTATAAGGTTAATCAGCATTTTAGCTGTTAATAGCTTTTTTTTTAATGTTAGGTTGATTAAGGTATAATTTACATACAGTAAAATTTATTCTTTTTAATGTAAGTTTTCTGAGTTCAGAAACGCATACAGCCGTGTAACTACCATCATAATCAAGATATAGAACTTTTCCATTATCCCCAACAGTTCCCTTGTGCAGCTTTAAAACGTGTTTCCTCTTAAACCCTTGTAGGGCTTGATTCCCACTTTACTTCTTTCCTTAAACACACAAGCTAAGCAAATACGTATCTTTCTAAAGTATTGCCTTTTCCTTCATTCAGAGTTCTCCAAAGAAGAGGTCAGCCTAGCCTCCACCCTCAGTTTTTTTTTTTTTTTTTTAACATCTTTATTGGAGTATAATTGCTTTACAATGTTATGTTAGTTTCTGCCGTATAATAAAGTGAATCAGCTATATGTATACATATATCCCCATATCTCCTCCTCAGTTTTATATCAGTTTTTTTTTTTTTAAAGTGGATTTTTTTTTTTTTTATTAATTAATTTTATTTTTTTTGTCTGTGTTGGGTCTTCGTTTCTGTGCGAGGGCTTTCTCTAGTTGTGGCAAGTGGGGGCCACTCTTCATCGCGGTGCGCGGGCCTCTCACTATCGCGGCCTCTCTTGTTGCGGAGCACAGGCTCCAGACGCGCAGGCTCAGTAGTTGTGGCTCACGGGCCTAGTTGCTCCACGGCATGTGGGATCTTCCCAGACCAGGGCTCAAACCCGTGTCCCCTGCATTGGCAGGCAGATTCTCAACCACTGTGCCACCAGGGAAGCCCTATATCAGTTTTATATCTGGCCTTTCTTTTTTTTTTTTTTTTTTTTTTAAATTATTATTTATTTATTTATTCATTCTTGGCTGTGTTGGGTCTTCGTTTCTGTGCGAGGGCTTTCTCCAGTTGTGGCAAGCGGGGCCACTCTTCATCGCAGTGCGCGGGCCTCTCACTGTCGTGGCCTCTCTTGTTGCGGAGCACAGGCTCCAGACGCGCAGGCTCAGTTGCTGTGGCTCACGGGCCTAGTTGCTCCGCGGCACGTGGGATCCTCCCAGACCAGGGCTCGAACCCGTGTCCCCTGCATTGGCAGGCAGAGTCTCAACCACTGCGCCACCAGGGAAGCTCTGGCCTTTCTTTTAACCTTTGTTTTCCTCCACCTGCTCTTTAATCTGCTGTAAAACTTTTTTTTAATAGCCTCTGGCCTTTCCCCCCGCCCCACCTTCATTTCTCCAGGGCTGCTCCAACAGTGTGAATTATATAATTAAACTAACAATGTACACTGTTTTAATCACTTTAATCACACTGCTATTTAGTACCTTAGAGTTTAAAGCTAGTATGCAGCATAAATAGGATTTGATGTTAGAGGCTTCAGTGTTATTTTTTAGGAAATTTAGGATTGTCACAGTTACTTTGAAGCATCTTTTGTCCACAGTTAGACTAACAGGAGGGTTGACTTATAGGGGAAATGTATGGTTATTTTAGTGAAGAGCTAGTCCTAGTCACATAAGCAGATTGGCTTTTGGACTTCCCATATCTTCTGTTAGAATTCCTTTACAACTCTCTGGTCATCTCCCTTTGTCCTTTCTAATCCATACTGAAGTGGAATGTTCTTTGAAAACTACCACCCTAGCTGATAAGGATATGGGCCAAATGTCTCACAAGGTTGACTAATTTTATGATTTTAGCTCACTTCTATAAAAGGGTGATGAACATATACCTGTTTGTAGTATTTGAATTTTTTTTACCATCTGTATATATTACTTTAACAGTTAAAAAAATATCTAAAAGTCTTTGAACTTCCTAGAGTATCTATAAAAAAAAATCTCAATTATAGTAAGGGTTAGGGAGCAGTTGGCACTTCTCTTCAGTTACCTCCTACCTTGTAGGATCATTTGCCATCTGTAATCACTCTGTTTCTTCTTTTTGTCATTTAGGTTTTCTGTCAGTTCTCTTACTGTCATCTCTTCTCTAGTTTATCAGGTTTAAAGTATACAGTTGTAATAAGACTATTATGATTTTAAATCTCTTCAGCATTTTGGAAGTCGCTACAATTTTTTTCTTTATTTTATTATTATTATTTTTTTTGGCTGCATTTGGTCTTAGTTGCAGGATCTTTGTTGAGGCATGCGGGCTCTTCGTTGCGGTGCGCAGGCTTCTCTCTAGTTGTGGTGTGCCGGTTTTCTCTCTCTAGTTGTGATGTGCAGGCTCCAGAGCGCGTGGGCTCTGTAGGTTGCGGCACGTGGGCTCCAGGGCTTGTGGGCTCTGTAGTTTGTGGCACACAGGCTCTCTCCTTGAGGCGCACAAGCTCAGTAGTTGTGGCGCAAGGGCTTAGTTGCCCCACGGCATGTGGGATCTTAGTTCCCTGACCAGGGGTCAAACCCGCGTCCCCTGCATTGGAAGGCAGATTCTTTACCACTGGACCACCCAGAAAGTCCCAGAAGTTACTACAAGTTTCAATGGGAGGGCAGTAAGTATGGGACTTTGAGAGGCAAAAATATTAAGGGTAAGAAACAAAATGCTATAGGTAGGTAAACACATGAGAATTGAATAAGTTAACAAGTTACGACATGTGTTTAAATAAGCTTTAAATTTTAGAATAGTTCGATTTTTAGAAAAGTTGCAGAGATTCACTGTGTTTTTAACTAGAAACATTATCAAGCTATCTAAACTGATTTTTGTTACCCGTATTCATTTTTAAACTTCCTGCTGAGTCAAAGGAAGCACAAAATAATTGCTAAAAATGCTTATGGAATGTTTTTTCCATGCTCAGAAAAGTAAATAAAAGGTAGCTGAGAAGAAACATAGAAATGCCAGAGGGGTACCTATGACTAGACTAAATATGGAAAAAGGCAGAAGTAAGCCATTAAACAAAGATTTCTTTTTATAGAAAGGCTTGTGAAAGACAAGTGTCTTCATTGTATATAGTCCTAAAGCCCTTGGGAGATTGGAAAGTTTTCTGTTATTTCAAAAGAGCATGAAACAAACACTATTCCAAATTTTTTGTTTTTTAATGAAGCAAAGCATTAAAGATTTTTCATTTAAAAATTTCATAAAAACCTGTGTATGCGCAGCTCTGTATTCTGTAGTTAATGCTTATTTTCAATGTTGGGGTGCTTATGTCAGATGTACTGAATCCTTTGTGACCTCATTTAGTATTCACAACAGACCTAGAAGATAGGTGCTATTATTATGCTCATTTTAAAAAGAGGAAACTGAAGTTCAGAGTTAGTAAGTCGTCTAAAAGGAAGAGCCCTGGTATGAACCAGGTGGCAGGCTCCAAAGACCTGTTTCTTTCATATCCTTTAGTAACAATAATGGAGCTCTTCAAGGAGTACAGCCCTATTTTCATCTCTGGTGCACAGAATGGGGCCTACTTTATGTGCTTATCAGCAACAGTAATAAGAGCAATAACAGCAGACATTTATTCTGCGCTGATGTGCCAAGCATGTTCTCAGCTTTTCACATGCATTTCCTTACGTGATCCTCAGATGACTCTAGGAGCTCGCTGTTATCTCTGTTTCACAATTGAAAGCTCTGAGACTGAGTGGTTTACTTAACTATTAAGTAAGTGGCAGAACCAGAATTTAGGCCCAGATCTGCCTGAGCCCAGGCCCTTAACCACTCTGGTATCTTATAGAGCAATCACCAGTTGCCATCCATGTTTGAAAGGAACTTGAAAGTCTTTAAAGCGTGGCTTTTCCATCATTTCTCCACCTTTCCTTGAGTAGAACTGTTGAGTAGGCTCCACTCCTTCCCTTAGAGCTTCAGATATCCTCACTTGACTTTGAAGTTCTAACAGCAACACATTTAACAAATATTTATTAAATGGGTACTGTGGGGTAAGCATTTATCTAGGCATCGGAATGCAAGTGAACAAGATAGACAAGGGACTAACACTCAGTGGAGCTTCATTCCGGTAGAAGAGAGAAAACATAAATGTGTAAAGAAATAAGATTATTTTAAAAGACTCATTTCCCATCGCTGCTGTGCTGGCCCAGGTTCACCTCAGCAGTCACATCTCTCTCCCTGGCTGAAGACAAGGATCTCCTTTACTCATTACTTTTACTCTACAAATTTATCAAATATCCACTATTTTAATTATTGGGAATGCAAAAATAAAGACAATCACTTCTCTTAAACACCTTACAACTTAGTGCAATGCTTCCCAACCTTTCCCATGTAATGACATACACAGAAAATGAATGGGGTAAATACAGGAGGCTGTTTAAAGCTGGGAGGAGGGCTTTGGCTGCCTCAGGGTCTGTGTAGCTGCCTGGAGGGCTAAAGGAATCAACAACACAGGCATGCAATAGCAAACCAATTTTGAATTTTTGGTTTAGTGGGGAGCTGTTTACACAAAGTTACATTTATAGTACAATGGGATAATAGCTATGAAGGTAGTTTCAGAAACAGTTCACTAACGCACTTCCCTCCTAGAGCGATTAACTGGTGTTCTCTGTTTTCTTTGAATGCTTGGGTCTACTCTTAATCATCCTAAGTTCTTCTCTTACTAAGTGGAGTGGTTTGTTCCCCAAAACTTAATAGTGTTTGTTCCCAAACCTGTTCATACTAGTTATAGTTTTGTAATGACATAATGAAATTAAATTTTATGAATGAAATGGGCTTAAAAAATTTATTTCCATGAAAATTGAGTTGAACGCTTTGAGAAAGTTGGATAAAGATGAGTAGCCAAAAAGAAACAAGGTATTGTTAAATTAGGTGAGGGCGAGATAAGTATGAATCTTCTGCATGCGCATTGTTTCACAGTTGACTAAGATCTTGGTCCACTTTGAAGAAACGAAACTGGAAATCACAGATGGTATCTTATTGGTGTGGTTTACATAAGTTGACAGAGCTCTGGCCAGCAGATCCATACCATACCAAAGGAAAAGATCTCTGTGAACGATTGTACTATTACTTGTAAAAAGTTGAAATAGTTTAGGTATCTAAAACTCTTTCATTGTTCTGTGTTTGAACTTGTTTTTTAAATCTACTATCTACCTATCTAGAACGTTTTAGATAAGTGGGTTTCTGGTACATGTAGCAAGTGTAGCAGGGAAAGAGCAGTTGGGGAGTTGGAAAGTTCTAAGCAAGTTAGGGATGAAGAGGTGACATTAGAACTGAGTCTAGACAAGGTAAGTAGGGACCATGTCTGCAGTTCATTGTCGATTTGGAGGGATCCATTTGGCTGAACTAAGAAGATGCTGGAAAATATAGGAGATGAGAGGTTATATAGCAGGCTTTATATAGCAGGCTGGTTGGAATGTGTTTTTAGGAGGTAAGTGAGGAGTGGCTCTCTCACTCTGAATTACATAGGAAATTCCGATTTCTTATAGTTCTTGGTTCCCACTGAAGAAATGGCTACTTTTAATTTTTCCTGTTTTGTTTTTCTTTTTTCAACACCCTTTATCAGGGCTAGCTGACTTCCTTGCAGCTTAGCTTCTATACGTTAATGATGTATATTGAGCAATTTTTTATAGTTTAAAATCTCTAATCTCATGATATTGAGCTATAATATTCTTTTTTTTTTTTTTTTTTTATTTTAAATTTATTTATTTATTTATTTTATGGCTGTGTTGGGTCTTCGTTTCTGTGCGAGGGCTCTCTCCAGCTGCGGCAAGCGGGGGCCACTCCTCATCGCGATGCGCGGGCCTCTCACTATCGCGGCCTCTCTTGTTGCGGAGCACAGGCTCCAGACGCGCAGGCTCAGTTGCTGTGGCTCACGGGCCTAGTTGCTCCGCGGCACGTGGGATCCTCCCAGACCAGGGCTCAAACCCGTGTCCCCTGCATTGGCAGGCAGACTCTCAACCACTGCGCCACCAGGGAAGCCCAAGCTATAATATTCTTAATCATATACTTACTCAACAGGTATGTGAGAAATTACCGCATGCTCAGTGTCAATCATTAATATATTCCACCATTACAAAACCACCTCCCTATGTATACTGAATTCATTCTGCCTTCAGTGTACTTAACAGTTTTTTTTTTTTTCCAGTTTACCTGTAATAGCAGTGAGGTAAAGAATACAGACTCCAGAGTTTTAAATCCCAGCTTCATTACTTCTTAGCCACGTAACATTCAGCAGGTTATTTAACTGCTTTAAGCCCAGTCTCCTCACTCATTAAAACTAGACATAATAAAAGTAAGATTTTAATGAGTATTATTGAGAATGCATGTAAAGCACTTACTATGTGCCAGGCACTCTGATAAAGACTCAGTAAATGTTTACTATTGTTGTTATACATTCAACAAATATTTACTAAGTACCTCTTAGATGTCAGGTGCTATCCTGGACACAGTAAAAACAGCAGAATTGTATTAAGGTTACAGATGGTATTTTTTTTTAAGTTCTGTAACTTTTCTTATTTAAATATTCCTTGTCTTTGGTTATGAATATGTATTTGTTATCAGTATATTTAATTTGATATCTATTTCATTTATGATCATGAATACTTTAAATCTTTCTATGTGTCTTATTTTTTGCAAAATATTCCATCAAGTAGGTGAGCCATAATTTACATCCCTGTAATTCCCTTGTATCATGTGTTGGTAGTTTGCAATTTTTGTTGTAATAGATACAGCTCATCTATCTCTAATGATTTTTCCTGATTGCAGAGATAAATTTTAGAAAATTCTTTAACTTTCTGGATTACAGGAAGTCTGTGCTCCTTAGTAGCTGTAAGGCCAGTGGGGATAAACAACATAATGTTCTCTGTTACGAAAATGATTAGCTGTACTATTCTGTTTTATGAGTTTTATTGAAGATCCATGTAGTGAAAGCCCCAGGGTGGTATATGTAGATTGTCTTTAACCAGCAACTCCATCCATGTTTATAGATTTTTTATCTACTAAACTCAAGATAGATGTGAAGGCTTGGCCTTGTTTCAGAGGACTATCGTAGCTATTAAAAGAATTGGGCACCCATTCTCATTTTGTGTGGACATTTAGGTATTTAAAGGATTTGTGTGTTCATTGTGGGGTATAAGGTTTAGTGAGCAGGGGAAGTTTTGCAGAGCGTTCTTGGCATTGGACTGTTAAAGCTTAGGTGAAATTGTAGGAAGGTTGGTGAATGATCATTATAAGATTCTTTGATCATCTATCATTGGGCGTGGCATAAGTTGGGAATTCAAATGTTTTTTCTTAATTTTTTGATGGTAGGAAATAAGATAATGAATCTAACTCATCACTTGAAGGAAATATAGTAGTAAAAACAGTTGACAGAAGTGTGAGAGTTGGGAGTTTGTACAAGTGTATCAGTGTGTGTTACTTCTGGAAAGTCTCCTGTAGTTGGGCATGTAGGTTGACTCTTACTTTTTTCCTATTATAAAAACCCTGTAATGAATATACTTATATATAAATCCTTGCATCTCAGAATTATTTCTAAGAAATATTCAGAAATGGTGTGTTCGGAGGATATAAAGTTTTTAAAGTTTCTTATTAGACATTTCAAATTGCTTTCCAGAAAGTATACCAGTTTGCACTCCTATTCACATTAATTTATTGGATCAACAGCTATATTTTGAGCGCCAACTGTATATTAGTAGAGAACCATACTGATAAAGCCTTACCCTCATCTAGTTTTTAGTTTATAATCTAGTGGAGGCATGGACAATAAAAGATATGTAATGTAATTTCAAGTAGTGATAAGTGACATGAAGAAAACAAAGGTAAGGATATAGGGAATGAGGGAGTAGAGGTAATATTCTAGAGAGGGTAGGCAGAGAAAGGAAAGGCCTCTCTGAATTAGCATTGAGTAGAGACCTACAGTCTATTTTATTGTAGTCTTGCTACATTTATTAAAGCATTGAGTATTATTGTTTTAAAAAATACTTGCCAGTTGAGATGAAAAATATTTTAAAATTTTTGTTTGATTATTAGGTTGAATTTTTTCTTTGGCTTATTTGCGTTATGTTAGTTGTTTGTATTAATTTAATATGGAACCATCCTTTTATTTGTAATAATTGGTTGTTGGACTTTGAATTGCTATGATCCTTACCTTTATGTAACAAAAAGGCACAGTATTCAAGTTTGGCTCCCCTGAGAGGGCAATATGAGACTTAAGATGAAAATAAGTGATTTTTATGATTCTAGCTCCTGGTAATAGTTCTTTCTGAGATTTTTATTAAGGTCGACTTTAGTAACTGAGGTAGCAGATTGTAGTGAAGGATATTGTGCATGAGTTATTGGGTTGGTGCTGACGAGTGTAATTGTTTAGAAAGCAGTGTTGTTGCCAAGATTTCTGACTTTTTCTTTGAAAGGACCTGTTTACTTACTCCCTCTTACAAATTTTTGCTTTTGGACATGTGTGGACTCAGTGTATGAATAGGACAGTTGATTTCCTCTACCACTGGAAAACTTACCCTGTTTTCCTGTCTGTAAGGTCTAGTTGACATATAATTTAGAATAATTAAAATTAATTTAAAAAAAACCAAAGATGTGGGAGTTAATATCAATAGCTGGCAAAATTAAAATATGTACTTGATTTGATAGTTTGTCTTGTGTTCTTATAATTTCTTAAGTGAGAGAAGACAAAAGAACTTTCTTAGGAAATGTACTTTTCCAGGCTTAGCTTATAATGTTTAGTATGTGATCGTTCTGTTTGTTTCCTATCACAGAGGGATCATTTTATAATTACTACACTAACATGGCCTGTAAAAATGATTTTTTATGCAGCGCAAAGTCTTAGATTTAGGTTTTCTTTATCAGAATTGTATATAATGTTTGCTAATTCAGTACTTTTTTTTAAAATTAAAATAATGGTGTTTGTAATCAGGTTTCTAATTAGTGATGACACCACTTTTGTTTGAAACTTAGTATTTAATAAGACAAGAAATAAGTTCCAGAGAATGGATTTCATTTATTAACAGCTGTTTGTTCCATTCATTTATTCACTTATTTACTCAACAAATATGTGAGTGCCGCTAATGAGCATGACACATAATTAAAGGTGATAGATATGGTAGGGGGAGTACCATATGGCAGTTACTGCCTTCCTGGAGATATGGAGCACTGAACAGACAATTTGGAGACAGTGTAATAATTACTGATAGAAGCTGGTAGTACCTGAAGCAAGAAGTGGGGGCTTCGTCAGACTCCCTCCTGGTCGTATGAGTGTCACAAAAAGCGATTTTGCTCTGTGGTTCTCTGACACCTTGACAGGGTGTATATGTGTACCTGCACATATACACCCACACAAAAGACTAACTTTTTAAAAAATTCTTTTAATTGTGGTAAAATACACCTAACATAAAATCTACCATCTTGACCATTTTTAAGTGTACACTTCAGTAGGGTTAAATATATTCCCATTGTTGTGCAACCAATCTCCAGAACTTTTTCATCTTGCAAAACCAAAACTCTATACCCATTAAACAACAACTCCCATTTCCCTCTCCCCCGAGCTCGTGGCAACCACCGTTCTGCTTTCTGTCGCTATGAATTTGACTACTCTAGGTACCTCATATGAGTAGATAAAAGACTTTTTAATCTTAGGTTTTCCTTCTGTTGTTTTGAAAATTGCTGAGTTCTGCTACCAACTACACATCCTTGGTTTTGCTTTCTTGGATGAATATGCGGGGATACAAAAGCCTGGGGGATTGTTCTGTGGCAGCATTGTTGCCAGCGGAACCACAAGCTGACACGGCCTGAGGGAGCGCCTGCTCTCTGGCCATGCTGAGAAGTCATCAGGCAGCATGGAGCCAGGTTAGGACGAGCAAAGTTTGGAAAGGCAGAGATATTATCAAAACGTGGGTTTTTCTCACCACAGAAGACCGTCTTAAACCAGGGTTTGGCAGACCTTTCCTGTAAAGGGTCAGATGATGAATATTTTAGGCTTTGTAGGCTGTGTAGTCTCTGTCATGATCGCTAACCTCAGCCATGGTAGCATAAAAGCAGCCATAGATGATATGTAAATTAACGAGAGCGGCTGTGTTCCAGTAACACTCTGTGAAAACAGGTGGCAGGTCTGACTATCCCACAGGCTATAGTTTGTTGACCTCTGTCTTAAACTATCCTCAAGCTACACATAACTGGAGAGAGACGGGGTGGAACCCATACCTGGGAGATCACTGAGCTGGTTTGTGACTTGGAGCAGAGAGAGAAATACAGTTTTATCAGATTTTTTTGCCGTATTTTATCAAATTTGTGCCATCGATTATAAGTTGTACCTTTTATGTACAACTAAGAAAGAAAAAAAGTGCAACCAATTAATTTTCAGATCCCGTTGGTTGTATGATGCATCCTGGTTTCAGAAATGTTAAAGTGTGGGGTGGGGTGGAGAGTGTGTCTGGATCAGTGATGTAGTGATAGCACAGCCAGCACCTGTCTTCTTCTTACTGTGGGCCACACATTTTGCTTAGCACTTCACACATATTGTCTCATTTATCCTCATAACAGATCAATGAAGTAGATGAAAAAGACTTTGAACAGAAAAATAATTTGCCATAATAAGCAGTGGAATCTAGGATCCAAACCCAGGCAGCCTGGCTTAAAGCCTGTGCTCTCAGCTACTTTACTATCCTGCCTCCTTCAGTTCTGGAGCAATCTTTTTATCAAATGATAAAATTCATGCTGGAATTGACGTAGTTTATTAAAATGATTTGAATCAGGTCATGGAGGAAACAGCAGCTACATCATTTCCCTTTAGCATGTCCTTGCAATTTCAGACATTTCTCAGGACAGCCAAAGTACTGGTTTTCATCCATTATATGCCTGCTGGTGCCCTCAAAGAGGAATTATTATTTATGAACCTCTTCTGGAAATATTTTTAAAATGATAAAGTTTCCAAGCCAAACAAAACTTGTGTTGGAAGAAAAGTCTTGGTGCTGTGTGCACAGTAGTATCTGTGATGCCAGCCGGCACTTCTGGTCCTGCTACTGCAGAGGAGAGTAAGCACCACATACACTGTAATTCATCCTCTTCTGCATCTGTGAGCGTTGCATCAAAGATGGTGCAATCCTGCATAAGTAAGGCAGACTTCGCTGAAGATGACCTTACTGACTTTTAAAGATACAGAAAATGTATGAGCCATTGAGTTCTCGAAGTTTTGGAGAATTCTAGTGTTCCTAGCACAAGCCTGCATTCAACTGACAGAGCAAGCTGTGAGAGCTTGCCTTGGAGGGAGTTGAGGTTTTTAGTACTCAGGATCATCAAATAGGAAAGTCAAAATTGAATGGCAGTTAAAGATGGCAGGCATCTCAAAGTCCATCTACAGTGTCAACTTCTAATTCAAGCCAAACAGAAGCCTTATTGAAATTCAGTTTGGAGAGTTAGTTTATTTTTTGCTTTATTTGCATATTAACTTTCACTGGGAAATAAACAGCGTCTCTTATAAAGATTATTTTTATATTCTGTGAATGAAATTTCCACAGTAGTGAAGTTTTGTTTTTTGGGGGGATGGCATTGCACTTTCCTGAAAGAGAGTCCATTAACGTCTGCTTTTCACAAGTGACTGATAGCTCATAAAGCCTGAGAATCATTGCTCTGAACTGAGATGTGGAGGATGAAGAAAAGGCATTTGGTGAAGTGAGTTTGCATGAGGGGGAAAGTGCAGAGACTTACAAGCAAGAGATGTGGCACATTAGAGAGCCCAACGCTGCATGTCCCTGGAGAACAGTGTGTAGGGGAGAGTAGGAGAACAGAGAGCAGAAGGAAAAAAGGGCCAAATCATTACGGACCTTGTATACCATGTCTTCTGTTTGGGTTTCAGTTCAGCTCCATTTAATAGTGAAACTCAAAATAATAGAGTAAGTGTAGAGAGACACAATCCAGAGCTAGTATGGCAACCTGGTGGTTATCAGGAACCTGCGCTTCTCTGTTTTGCCACTCTACTATTCTCAGCATATCTCCTTATGGTCCCCGGTGGCCACCTGAATGAACTCTAGTCATCGTGTCTTCGTTCCAAACAGCAGGAAGGGGGAAGAAGGGCACAACCCCTGCCCTTTCACAGAGACTTTCTGGAAATCTTTCAACTCACTTCCAGTTAATCACAGTGACCAGCACTTTGGCACAGATACGTGCAAGGGAAGCTGGAAATGTGGTCTTTTTTGGGGGATGGTGGTGTGCCCAGCTGACAAACAGGGTTCTGAAATGGAAGGGAAAAAATGATATTGGGGTAGGCAGCTAATGATCTCTGCCATGCCATGTCATTGCTTTGCTTTGTGAATGACGTAATCAGGAGAGAAACATCTTCAAATTTTATTTTCTAGAAGATCACCACCTGCAAGGTAGAGGGTGGATTGGAGGGAGGTTAGGAGACCATAGAGACCACTGCAGTAACATAGATGAGAGGTGAGTGGGATGCCGACTGTGACAACAGAGACAGTTTCCTGAGGCTGACAGGACTTGGTCATTGATCAGATGTGAGCAAGCTCTTGGCTTGGCAGTTGGGTGTGTCTTGGTGCCATAGAGACAGGAACAGATTGCTGGAAAGAGGAGGTCTACTGAGAAGGGGCTTGAAACGGAACAGGAAGAAAGAGGAGGAAAATAGAATGCGGTGTTTCAGAAGTCAAGGAGAATAGAGCATTTCAAGATCTAGGGAGTGGTCAATTGTGTCAAATGCAGCTGAGAGCACAGTTAGAGAAGTACTGATGTTATGGATAGGATTTAGCAATTAGAAGGATGTTGATGACCTTGGTAAGAGCAGTTCATTGAACTATGGAGAAAACCAGATTGCAGCAGGTGAGCGAGTGAAAGGGAGGTGAGGAAGTAGAGGTGAGTACAGCAACTTTTTCAAGAAGCTTTGCCTTTAAGAAGATGGAGAAAAAAGGGATGTGAGTATGGAAAGGGGTGAGTGAGTGTATGCATTGCTGTTTTCTTTGTTTTTTAGATGTCAAATATTTGAATTTGTTCATGCTGATGGAAAGGAATAGAGAGGGAGAGGTTGATGCTGGGACTGGGAGGTTGATGAAACGGGGATCTTGAGATGGGCACTGGCAGAGAGATTGCCTTAGGGTGGGGGACAGGTCTTCCTGTGACGAGAAGGAAGGGGAAGCAGCAAAGGTGGAGATGCAGGGAGGTCCCGAGGATCTGATCTGGTGGCAGAAGGTCGAGGGCATTCCCATAGAGGATGGCTTTATTTGCTCTATGAATAGCAGTTGAGCGTATCTTGGTGTCCGAGGGGGTGTTGGCAAGTGTGTTGGTGGAGCGTGTGATAATGTACATGATTTGCCAGCTTTTCCTGAATGAGAAAACAAATCTCTGGATTAGGTATGATTTTTCTGTCATTAAATTAATTGCTAGGAGCTTTCAAATGACCCAGATTTTGGTCATTACATTTAGAAATGTGAAGTGAAGAGACAATGTGAGAAAGTACCTAGCACAGGCCTTGGTACACAAAGGCTGTGCACTGAGGGTTTGGTGAATAAGCTGATGTTCTTGGAACACTTCCTGTACATATGGAGCGTCATTTCAAACTCTTTTTTACTGTTACACAGCTCTTTTCTTTCAGGCAAACTTGCTTCTGTTGAAAAAAAAAATTTCGGATTGCAATAATCACACCCTTGTGAACCATATAACAGGGCAGCACTGTTAGCTTGTCTGGCACTGTCTCCAGGAATAGCACGAATATGCTACCAAGAACCAGGTTAGACTGTTGCTAATGGGAACATGTCTCCATGACAGTGTGATGAATTCAGCTTTTCTGATAACTGGAAAGTAAGTTGTGAGCAGACTTGGCAAGATACAGATCACGTTAGACAGTTTTTAAACAATCTTTTTAAAAATCTTTCGATTTCTACAGAAAAACTAGATTGACATCCTAGAGGGAAGAATGTTGTTTAAAGTATGTTCTTTCATAGATTGCCAACTACTTTCTTTTGTTCATTCCCCAGAGGAAGTTGGGTGTTTGACCCATTCTTTTCTCCCAGTGAGAAGAGAACACGAGTGGCCTCGTCTCCGCTGCGCATTTTGAGGGAGTCTCACGCGGTTTGCCCCACCTCACCTGTAGGGGTTGCCCTGCTGTATATTTACGTGCAGCAGAGGTCTTCTTAGAATACTGAATTCTATTCATGTCTGAATAGAGACATGAAAGAGAAACAGGGTGATTAGGATTGAAAGCACAAAGATAGCACTAGTGACTGACTAAAGTGATTCAATCAGAGTAACATCAAGGCCACAATCCGGCAGTGCATGGTACTCCCTGTTGTCTCCCAGCACCTTCCATCTTTGCCTGAGTGGATGTCTTTGTGCATTCTCCTGGGGGAGCTGAGAAGGAGAAAGTGGAGCACAGGTCTAATAATGTTTCGTTGACTAGGTGTGTCCAGCATAACTTCAGCTGTTGCCAAGCAACCTTCTAACACAGGTCCCCTTGGCTTGTGGAAATAAACCGAGCTCTGTGGGATTGCTTGGTGAGGTCCCTGGTGGAGGGTGTGTAGCGTTCTCTGTAGCATCACCAACAGAGAGAACTTGTGTTGGCGTGTCGGGTGATTTGTGTGATGGAAAGCTGAGCTTACCACCTAATTTAACCTGTAATAAGCTGTAAACCAAAAGTGTCCTGGCTTCCTGGACTCACACAATCGGTGCCTTTCTGTGTGTCTGTGCCTGCGTATGGGAGTGTTGTGGGTATAAGTCGAAACCTAAGTAAAAGTGGAGGCTTCGAACAGCAACACTAACTTGATGACTCTGGACATCTTTCCCCTGGCTGTACCTTGTTACTTCACACCTTGTGACTTCTTCCCTTTCTCTCCATAGTCCTTTTCTTGTTAACAGTCAGTTCCTCAGTGGTACTGGTATTTAATTAGCTGCTTTTAAGAATTAGCAAGACAAGTAGGTGTTACTGAAAGCACCACCTAAAGAACCATGGTTCCTTGACATTTGTAGGGTGACTCCCTGCCCACTTAACTTGGGGTACAAAGTTCTAAATATGGCACTTCACAGAGAATTCTGGGCCCTAACCTGAATGGTAAACAAGTCTTTCTACTTGTGAGTTGCCTGGGCCTGTACCCAAACGTCTTCATTAGCTCGGTTTTGGAATTTAGTGTTATGCTTGGATCAGCTTGTTTTATTTCACTCCAAATATTTGAAAAGTAATTCAGAAGTACATTTTAAATTTAAACTCAAGTTCTTAAGATACCAGTCTTGGGAAGATTTGAATTAAAACTAAAAGTATACTTAATATACCTTTTGGCTGAAGGCCTAGTGTTAAAATCATTATGAGGCTGAGATCTTTTATTTATCACCATTATAGAATAAATTTTGGGGATACAAGAAAAAATTTGTTTAGCCTCCGTAGACTCAGTCATAAGGAATTGTCTTCTTTTTTTTTTAAGTATTTGTTTATTTATTTATTTATGGCTGTGTTGGGTCTTCGTTTCTGTGCAAGGGCTTTCTCTAGTTGTGGCAAGCGGGGACCACTCCTCATCGCGGTGCGGGGGCCTCTCACTATCGCGGCCTCTCTTGTTGCGGAGCACAGGCTCCAGACGCGCAGGCTCAGTAATTGTGGCTCACGGGCCCAGCTGCTCCGCGGCACGTGGGATCTTCCCAGACCAGGGCTCGAACCCGTGTCCCCTGCATTGGCAGGCAGACTCTCAACCACTGCACCGCCAGGGAAGTCCAGGAATTGTCTTCTTAAAAGCATTCTAGTAAAATGCATGTTTTGAAGATTGATTAGTGAGAGCAAAACATATTTTTTCTCTAAATACTTTATATTCTTTATGGTATGTGGATCAAAGATGTTTTATCATGAACATACATGACTTTGGAGGGTTTTTTTCTCCTGGTGGAACTTTAAGGCAACAAGGTTGACATTTGGTTTTTAATTCATCTGCACAGGAGGTGAAAAATCCCTATTAGTACTTTTTCTAAAAATGGTTCCTAAATCTCACTTTGTTTAATGCTGTGAGTGTTAGTATACCAAACAGTTCTTCAAAGAGTAGAATTAAGATATAATCCAGTTTACATTATTCTGCCTGATATTATTATTTAAATTTGTGTAAACATTTGTTGGCTCAAAAAGGAAATTATATTCTTCCTAAAGATATCTAATATACTCAAATGTTGTGTTTATGTGTTTGGTTGAATGTCTTGTGATGTGATGTCAGTGTCATTAAAGTGAAAAAAAAAAGATTGTATTGAACAAAGAAGGATTTTGGCAGAGTTTTATTAAAACAAATTGAAACATGACTCTCATCCCTCAGTTGATTTTTTTTTTTAACAGACCATCTAGAACTGCACATGCCACTAGCCATGTGTGTTGATTTACATTTAATATTAAATAAAACTTCAGTTCCTCAGCTGCATTTAGCACTGTCTGGAGAATGACAGTGAAAAAAATGCCATCCTATTGATCTTTTGACTACATACTTAAATTTCTTTTTACATTGTTTACATTTTTGTAAAGTTTTTGCCTTGAAATGACAGGCTGCCCATCCCTCAGAGATACTAGTAAAATCACAACTCAGGTGTTGAGCAGTGTCTGAAACCCCAAGCCCTGCCATTCTGTCCTGTTTTCACATGGATCCGAAAGATCAGCGTTTTCTTAGATTTATACTTTTAGAACTGTGGTTACACCTGTAATGTTCTTTTCATTCTTTTAATTCAAAGTTAAGAGAGTATTGTTATGTTCATTAAATTCAAATAAAGAGAATCCATTTTCTGATTTACTAAACTAAGACTTCAGAACATGTATTCTATTCCAGTTTTAATACCTGCAAATGGAATAAATAAGTTATATATATAGGCTCAATTTGCCATAGAATTTGCCAACCTGTACCTGTATTCCAGTTCTTCATATCAATCCTGCCTTCTCTCAGATCTGTTGCATACACACACATCAACTTTGTTAAATAAAAACATGTTTCTGGAAAAACCTGCATTAATTTGGAATCTCCTCAAACATATAAGCCACTTTAAAAAAAGAATGCTAAATAAACTTTGAGGACATTGTGCTAAGTGAAATAAGTCAGTCACAAAAAGACAAATATTGTATGATTCTACTTGTCTGAGGCACCCAGAGTAGTCAAACTCATGGAGACAGAAAGTAGAAGGGTGATCGCCAGGGGCTGGGGACAGGAGGGAGTGGGGAGTTGTTTTCTAATGAGTATAGCTCCAGTTTTGCAAGATGAAAGAGTTCTGGAGATTGGCTGCACAATAATGTGAATGTACTCAATACTACTCAACCGTACACTTAAAAATGGTTAAGATGGCAAATTCTATGCTGTGCATATTTACTACAGTTTTAAAAAAAAGAATGTTATAAAGCTGGTTCTCCGACTTAAGGTTTTCTTTGAGAGTGTCTTGGCTCTTCCTGGCCCTTTGTGTTTTCATACATACATTAAATTGGCTTGTCAGTTACCACACAAAAAACTCTTGAGATTTTTATTAGGATTGCATTGATCAGTTTGGGGAGAATTAACATCTTTACATTAGCAAGTCTTCTAATTTACGAACATGATAAATAAATCCCTGAATTTAGTTAAGTCTTTTACTTTTTCTCAAAAATGTGTTCCGTGAATAATCTTACGTATCTTTTGTTAGATTTACTGCTAGATATTTGCTATTTGCTATTTTTGATGGTTTTATTATAAAAGATACCTTTTAAATCAATTTTATTTTCTAATTTTTTTACATATAGAAGCAGTTAATTTTTTACCACCTTTAAACATTTTAAAGCATACAATTCAGTATTGTTAAGTACATTCATATTGTTGTGCAACCAACCTCCGTAACTCTTTGATCTTGCAAAGCTAAAACTCTCAACCCAATAAACAGCAACTCCCCTTTCCTGGTAACCACCCTGCTACTTTCTGTCTCTATGAATCTGACTGTTATAGGTGCCTCATGTAAGTAGAATCATACAAGTATTTGTCTTTTTGTGTCTGGCTTATTTCACTTAATATAATGTCTTCAAGGTTCATCCATGTTGTAGTATGTATCAGAACTTCCTTCCTTTTTAAGGCTGAAAAATATTCCATGTGTGTATATACCACATTTTTTGTAATCCATTCATCTGTTGATGGACATTTGAGTTGCTTCCATTTTTGGCTATCGTGACTACTGCTGCTAAGAAGGTGAGTATACAAACATCTCTTGAGAGTCTGCCTTCAATTCTTCGGCGATATACCCAGAAGTGGAATTGCTGGATCATATGATAACTCTATTTTTCTTAGGAACCACCATATTTTTTTCCTTAACAGGTACACCATTTTACATTCCCACCAACAGTGCACAAGGGCTCCAAAACCAGTGGCTTTTTTTTTTTTAATTTTTGGCTGCGTTGTATCTTTGTTACTGTGCGCGGGCTTTCTTTAGTTGCGGCGAGCGGGGGCTACTCTTTGTTGCAGTGCGCGGGCTTCTCATTGCGGTGGCTTCTCTTGTTGCGGAGCACAGGCTCTAGGCGCACGGGCTTCAGTAGTTGGTGGCACGTGGGCTCAGCAGTTGTGGCTCACTGGCTCTAGAGCTCAGGCTCAGTAGTTGTGGCGCACAGGCTTAGTTGCTCCGTGGCATGTGGGATCTTCCTGGACCAGGGCTCGAACCCATATCCCCTGCATTGGCAGGCAGATTCTTAACAACTGCTCCACCAGGGAAGTCCCTAAAAGCAGTGTTTTTTGTTGTTTTTTTTTAATACTGACCATGTATCTTCAATGTTGCTATGCTCACATTATCCTAACAATTTATTTTGTGAGGTCTTTGGATTTTTCTACATGTAAAATCATATCAGCTGTGAATAATGACAATTTTGGCTCTCAATGGATACGTAAACTGAATACATGGCAGTGAAAAGTGAATGTATTACAGCTGCATGCATTAATGTGAATAATTCTTAAAACATAACATTGAATTAAAGAAGCAAGTCACAAGAGGATACTTTATAGTATGATTCAACTTATTTAAAAGTTTAGAGACAAAATTAAGTAAAATATTGTTATCATTATGAATGCATACATAGGTGGTAAAACTACAGGGAGTCAAAATCAAGGTGGTTGTTACCACTAGGGGTGGAAGAGGAATATGATCAGGGACAGATGCATGCAGGCTTTTACGCTATGGCAGTATTCTTTTTAAATTTAGGTTATTCTTTCTACCATATATGTGTATTTTATAAACTTTTGTATGTGTGATATTTCACAATGAAAGTATTTTTAGGTGAAATTGGAAAACATAGGCCTGTCTCACCATATGTAGAAAAAATAATTTGCTTCTATGTATTCTATTTTTTTTAAAAGTGTATTCAAAGAAACATTAAATAGGTAAAAATATTTCCGTACTAAAACAGTTTTACCTAAAATGAATACATGAACTAGGGGTTTTCAGTTAAATTGATTTTCACACGCTTGTGAGGCTTCTGTAAATATCAGACTCTTTTCTGGGAAGTCAGAAGCAACTGCTAGGGACTTGCCTGGTGGTGCAGTGGTTAAGAATCCGCCTGCCAATGCAGGGCACACGGGTTCGAACCCTGGTCCAGGAGGATCCCACATGCAGCGGAGCAACTAAGCCCGTGCGCCACAACTACTGAGTCCATGAGCCACAGCTACTGAGCCCCGTGCACCGCAACTACTGAGCCCACGTGCTGCAACTACTGAAGCCTGTGTGCCTAGAGCCCATGCTCCACAACAAGAGAAGCCACCGCGATGAGAAGCCCGTGCACCGCAACGAAGAGTAGCCCCCACTCGCCGCAACTAGAGAAAGCCCACACGCAGCAACGAAGACCCAACCCAGCCAATATATAAATAAATAAAATTTAAAAAAAAAAGTAACTGCTAAATGGAAATGGAAATTCTTGGCTTTTAAAAGATAATCGGAGGGCTTCCCTGGTGGCGCAGTGGTTGAGAATCTGCCTGCCAATGCAGGGGACACGGGTTCGAGCCCTGGTCTGGGAAGATCCCGCATGCCGCGGAGCAACTAAGCCCGTGCACCACAACTACTGAGCCTGCGCGTCTGGAGCCTGTGCTCCGCAGCAAGAGAGGCCGCGACAGTGAGAGGCCCGCGCACCGCGATGAAGAGGGGCCCCCGCTTGCCGCAACTAGAGAAAGCCCTCGCACAGAAACGAAGACCCAACACAGCCAAAAATAAATATAAATAAATAAATTAAAAAAAAAAAGATAATTGGAAAATAATTGGCTTGGTCCCATTTGCTAATAACTCTTTTGAGTAGATATAATGTGCCTAAGAAATTCTCAGTAATAGATACTTGAAGTGTATGGCCAGGAATCCACATTTGACATGTATGTATTTTTGACCAAGTATACAGGGATTTTTGCCTTCATGGCCTAATCACTGAAATGTGAGCCCATCAACTCCTTTTCCAGTCATAGACTTTATTCATCATACACACACACATACACACACACCATCACACACACCTACATGTAGTAGGACATGAAAACAGCAAAGTGTATGATAGGGTTTTATTTTTTCAGTCCCCTCAAGTGTTATCTATCCTCCACCATCATGTAACCAAAGAGTACATTTGATGAGCTATTTCATTAAAGAAAAATAACAACAAATGTTCTTCTGTAAATGGATAGAAAATATACTGTGATCTTTTTAAAAGCTTTCGTTCTTGTTATAAGATGTTTAGACTTGCTTGTGCCCCTTGTTTAAACAGAAGAATTTGAGCTTCCACTGTGTCATTGTTCCTTCCCTGTGAGGGATAAATTGAAGATGAAGGTTCTGTGCTCATTTCGAACTTGTTTTACTGTTTACACAGCTCATTTTCTTTCAGGCAAACTTGCTTTTGTTAAAAAAAAAAAAAAAAAAGACTTTCAGATTGCAATAATCACACCCTTGTGAACCATAATAGAGCAGGTACTGTTAGCTTGTTTTGAGTATTTGGCACTGTCTCCAGGAATAGCATGAATATGTTACTAAGAACTGTGTGATCGTATATATACTTCTCCAGAACTGAAGTAGATTCATAGTGTACCAGAAATAGTCACAGATTTGATGAGTTTTGTGCACCCTATTTGCTATGTTGATGCAAAGTGAGAATTCTGAGTTTTTGAAGGTAGTCCAAGAGACTTGGGTGTTCTCACCAGCCAGACAGATATTTGTAGACTGTAACTTTTCCCCCTCTTGTACTCCATTGTACTGTAAATGAACCGCTGAACTACTTCTGTGTGCAAGGGAAGTTGCCAATGAGAACTTGATTTTGAACCAGAAGGGCCCTGGACATTAAAGGAAATGTAGTTGAAACTTTCCACAGAGAAAGCAGACCTCTTTAGGGAAGCATGGAAATAACCTTGGTATTGATTTGGTTTAACCTTTTATAAAGCTGTTTGAATTATTCTATAATTTTTTTTAAATTTCAGATTCAACCCTATGAGAAGATAAAGGCCAGGGGCTTACCTGATAACATATCTTCTGTGCTGAACAAGCTGGTGGTGGTGAAACTCAATGGTGGTTTGGGAACCAGCATGGGCTGCAAAGGCCCTAAGAGTCTGATTGGTGTGAGGAATGAGAATACCTTTCTGGATCTGACCGTTCAGCAAATCGAAGTGAGTAGTAGCTGTTAGCCTTTCTCATGAGCTAACAAAATCATTTTTAGTTTTTAGGGTATTGTAAATGTTACCTTATAAAATAACAGATGTGGATTTGAACTAGTCAAGGAGCTTGCTATCTTTAGTCTCTTTATTAGTGTATAAAAAAGGTTTGGTGTTCTAAGAGCAAAGCCTTAGGGTGATGTAAAAGCTTTTGATCTTTAAATAGCATTTGTGGTGCTGAAGTCTCTGGATCTCTTCGGATTCTCCTTTGATCTCCCCACCTCTCTCCCCCCTTTCTGTCTAGTGGTAGCCTTCATTACAGCTGGGATGATCTGGCTTTATTAACCCCTTTTGGGAGGCTGGGGAGAATTTCATGTATCTGGTTGGGCACCGTGGATGCTAAGGACTGTTGTTGGCTTCTCTCTTGATCATAGTCCATAAAGTCATTAATCATAGACCATAAGCTCTGCAGGGGCAGTGGCCCTATCTTTTCCATCTCTTTATCCCTAGTGTCTCATACGGTGCCATCAACCACAATAATAATAGCAGTAGCAGTGGCTAACATTTATCCAGCACTTACCATACACCAAGTGTTATTCTGAGCTCTTTACATGAATTGACTCATTTGTTCCTCTCCACAACTCTGTGAGATAAGCACTATTATCATTCCCATTTTACAGATGAGGAAACGAAGACACAGAGAGGTTGATTTACTTGCCCAAGGTTCCCTAGCTAGTTAGTAAGTGCAGAATCAAACTCTGAACACAGGACAGTCTGACTTCTAATATCCTATTTTCTTCTCACTCTGTTGCCTCTTAGCTCTTCCTAGAGATGGAACAGATTTCAGTTGGGGTAAAATTACAATTCTTAACATGAATCCTGAGAATAGGGAGACATGTCTTTGTAACATTTGTACTTTCATCTCCACAGTGCTTTGGACACAGAGTAAATGCTTAGTCTGTGTTTGCCCATCCAGCAAGGCCATAGGGCATTGTGGCTGGGCACACAGCTGCAGAGTCAGACTGCGGGGTTGAGGGGGGCGGTGTCCTTATTCTGCCACTGACCTGCCACCTCTCTGGGCCTCAGTTTAGCCATCCGTAAAATGCAGATAGTAGTTTCTGTCTCATAGGGTTGTGACTTAATGAGCAAGTACATGGTGAATTGATTAGCAAAATGTCTTATGCTAAATAGTTATTTTTATTGCAAATCTGTATATTTTACTACTTATAGATGATGTTTTGGACATCTTGTGATTAACCAGAGAGTTAATTTTACACTTTGAAGCAAAAGAAAAGTAAGTCTGGGTAGTCTGATTGTCGTTTTCTTCCCTAGCATTTGAACAAAACCTACAATACAGACGTTCCTCTTGTTCTAATGAACTCTTTTAACACGGATGAAGATACAAAAAAAATACTACAGAAGTATAATCACTGTCGTGTGAAAATCTACACTTTTAATCAAAGCAGGTACAAGGAGTAAAAAAATTAACTCTGGGGGGATGTTATTCCTGGGAAAGAAGGACTTCTTTGTTTTGTTTCAACAGAGCAGCCTCAAGATGTACAAGTGCCAAAGACTGTCTGCAAGTGTTTGATGCCCTTAAAGGCTGAACATTTGTTAATAGATATGTGATAGTTGCAATCACTCTGTGGTTATGTAACTTGGACTTCTTAAAAGAGAATCTGCCTGAGATTCTGGTTCTCACCAGTGGTAGGAAGCAGACATCCCTGAGCACTAACCTGCTGTTGATTTTCTGGGAAAGTACTAACCTGCTATTGATTTTCTGAATATATCTATTGGTAAGAATGAACACCATTTCCCAAATAGGTTTTCAGGGAAAAGAACAATCCCACCACCAAATAAGTTTGAGAAAATTTACTTAATATGTCTCTCCTCTCTTAAGAAGTCATAAAACATATTAATGTCTTAAAAGTATGGGGTGTCCTCCCATCTGCATGACCATGGAATACTTTTTTTTTTGCAGCTAATATTACTATCTAGGAAGCTGATTTTTTTGGTCAACACAGATAATGAGAGATTTTCTTAAATGGATTCACTTATGATTAAATTACTACTGATAGACTGAAAGGGAGGGAAGTTTTATTTAACTTTAAATGCATTATTTTACTTGAAGGTCTGGAATGCTCTAAAGAGTTGATACTGAAAAAGAACTTTTTCTTTTTAAGGTACCCGAGGATTAATAAAGAATCTTTACTACCTGTAGCAAAGAATGTATCGTTCTCAGGGGAAAATACAGAAGCCTGGTACCCTCCGGGTCATGGAGATATTTACGCCAGTTTCTACAACTCTGGTTTGCTCGATACCTTTATAGGAGAAGGCAAAGAGTATATTTTTGTGTCCAACATAGATAATCTGGGTGCCACAGTGGATCTTTATATTCTTAATCATCTAATGAACCCACCCAATGGAAAACCTTGTGAATTTGTCATGGAAGTCACAAATAAAACACGTGCAGATGTAAAGGTAAATACTGAGAGGAAGCAGTTTGGGGATTCACATCTTCACATTTCATAGTTCAAACTTTTTATTGGAAAGTTTCTGTGTTTAGAAACTTGATAACATCATTGTAAGCTAGAGTGGGATAGTACTCTGGAGTACCCTAAGTTCCATCTGATATAACTGTGTGTATATAAATCCAGGTTTAATAGTAGTAAAATCATCTTTATTTTTTGAATAATCTGTATGGGCAATTTTAACTGAAAACAATTCCACATATATTTACAGGATAATCTGAAACATATGTGAAAACACTTTCAGTAACTTTGTTCAAACCATTAATATTCTTCTAGTTTGGTGCTTAAACTTGTTTTTTATTTAATTATTCCTTTAATGAAAATTTACTATTTCTATTTCTACAGTATGTATTTCTCTCTGTATATTTTTTATCACTGTAATATCTGTTGTTGTTAAAAAAAAGCAGTTTGATACAAAGCAAAAATTTGTTTTTTTCACTTTGCATGTTTAGTGGTGATGACATTTGGCCTTTGATGGAATGGTACACAAGGTTTTCTCCTTACCCTCAGGGAGTAAGAAAAGTGGGCAGTGTGTGAATACTAATATGGTTGGTCCCAGGGCTGGGTTCTATGCCTCTTGCAAATGACCCCCTCACACATGAGTAGACGTCCCTTCCCTCTTCCCACACTGCCATGGCCTCTAGGCTAAGACCACTCAGAGGTCCCTTCTCCTCCACTTGTGCCTGTCTTGACTTTACTCCCCTTATCCTAGAGGTAGTCAGAGCAGGGTTGTGAGGTGGTAGGATTGGTTGTTTGGTAATGGACGGTGGTTTGAGAATAAGAGGAATGTCTGTTCTTGTAGGAGATCTTTGGAAAGTGAGGAAGACTCTGATGTACTCCCAGGGCTTTTATTATTGACAAGAGGGCGTGTATACAGTATAAGATGACAGACCACCTGAATTATTTTCTTTGGTTCTACTTTAATACATGTGTTGCTTTGTATCACAGATCGAATCACTGCCAATGCTTTTTATTTCTGGGGGATTTTGTCATGAGTGTCTTTTCTATATCGTTCGTAGACTGTAAACAATGTAGTATGGCTGTAATTGGGAGAGATGTGGAGGCACTCACTCTTCTCTGCCTTTCTAGGGTGGGACACTCACTCAGTATGAAGGCAAATTGAGACTGGTGGAAATTGCTCAAGTGCCAAAAGCACATGTTGATGAGTTCAAATCTGTATCAAAATTCAAAATATTTAATACAAACAACCTATGGATCTCTCTTGCAGCAGTTAAAAGACTGCAGGAGCAGAATGCTATTGACATGGAAATCATTGTAAATCCAAAGGTAAGCCAAAGTTGCAGGCCATCAGGCTCCCTGGTTCCGATCACAGCCTGCTACACACAGACCCACTGCCCACTCCCTCTGGCTCATCTATTCCATGGGTCACTGCTTTTCGCCTAGTTAGTTTCTTCAGTTCCTGGCCCTGTCTTTCAGAGTCGACACCCATCCCTTTAGTGTGCCAGGCGAGCCATGGTGCCCTTACTTGACCCTGGGCTGTGGTAGTGGCAAGAGCACTGGGCCCAAAAGTAAAGGGCCCACCTCAGTCCTGTTGCTCTGGTACTGATAGGCCTTTTGGTCACAGGCATCTGTGTGGGTTTTCTGAACCTTCGGTTCTTTCTCATAAAATGGAAATGTTACTGAGAAGAGTTATGAAGCTGAAAAAGATCACATATATATAAGCACCTGGCATACGGTAGGTGCTTGAGAAATGTCAGTTCTCAAAATTCTGTTTCCTTCAATGGATCTCTGAAACCACTCCCCAAGTATTAACTAGCCCATGTGGAACTAAGTTGCTGAAACCTCTGTTTCTCTCTCCTGCTCCCTTTCTTACAGACTTTGGATGGAGGCCTGAATGTCATTCAGTTGGAAACTGCAGTAGGGGCTGCCATTAAAAGTTTTGAGAACTCTCTAGGTATTAATGTTCCTAGGAGCCGTTTTCTGCCTGTCAAAACTACATCAGATCTCTTGCTTGTGATGTCAAACCTCTATAGCCTTAATGCAGGATCTCTGACAATGAGTGAAAAGCGGGAATTTCCTACAGTGCCCTTAGTTAAATTAGGCAGTTCTTTTACAAAGGTACGTAATTATAAAGATGATATACATGTAAATTTGTATTTCTTAAATGTGTAATTATAAAGATATGATACATATGTGAATTGGAGTCTAATTACAGTGTTTGCTGCTGATCTATTATATTCCTCCATCTCTATTGTCTTTCAAAGGGAATCAATCATAGAAGGTGAAAATGTAACTCATTTTTAAACCGGCTGCTATTGAGTAGAAAAGAATGTTTACATTTTAAGACATTTTATCTTATGTCTTGTCTAAGACCATTACTGCTTTCATCAGTGAGAGAATGTTAATTCTAGTTTAACAAAATGTACTGAGCCTCTACCATGTGTAAGGCAGTGTTCTAGGTGCCAGGTATTTAGCAGTAAATGAAACAGACTAAAATGTTTGCCTTCCTGGATATTCTAGTGGGGAAGGATGATAATAAGCAAGTCAAATGTATAGTATGCCAAGTGATGGAAAATGCTAAATAAAGCAGGAGTAGGGAATGTGTGGGTGTGGCAGTGGTGGTGTCATTTTACATTGGGTGGCCATAGGGCCTCACTGAGAAATTGAGTACACCATGCAGGTATCTGGGGCAAAAAGCATTCTAGGCAGGAGGAATAGCAAGTATAGTAAAACCGATCCTAACATGGTAAGTGGAATCCAAAAAACTTAATCACATAAAATGCTGTGAGGTTAATGAAGTGACAGGGTGAGCTTTTGTGGCTGGCGTGTAGAGTCCTGCTATGCTATCCAAGTCTATTCTAGTCCTGGTTGTGGTTTAGTGTCACCTGGTGTGGATGTGTGTACTGCCCTTATATATTCGGGGCTATGATTCTGGGTCCTATGGCTGGGCTAGAATTTCCAAGATAGCATCAGGCATTTTAGAAGTCTCTCTGGTCTTTCGTGCCTCCCTCATCTGCCTGGTTGGGCTGGGAAAATCCTGGTGCTACAAGGACCCACCATCTGCCCACATCCTGAGGTTAAGATTGCATTTTCCACCTAACCTCATCTTCCCTTCCCACTCTTTCTAGCCTCTTCCATACCCTGCAGGAGATAAGAACTTTAGCTGCCTCAGTTTGAGAACAGGGGCTGAGTGGGCAATGGCTACTTGCTCTGAGGAAGAACATGTCTTACGGACACTAGAGCACAGTGAGCAATGAGGGATGGGGGTGGGAGATAGTTGGTCAGAGAGATAACAGGCCAGATTGTGTAGAACCTTGTAATTGAATATTGGGAGCGTGGCTTTTTTTTTTTTTTCTTCTGGGGGATGAGAAGCCATTGGAGAGTGTGAGCTGAGGGGTCAAGTTGACCAATCTGGTGGGCAAGGGTAGAATCAGGGAAACCAGGGAATAGGCTGTTGCTGGAATCCTGGCTTGGACCAGGGGTGGTTGCAGGGCAAATAGTGAAAAATGTTGACATTATATTTTGAAAGTTGTACCTACAACTTGCTGTTGGACTAGGTAGGAGGGTGAGAGAGAGAGAACGGTAAGGATGGCTCTAAGGATTTTTGGCCTGTGCAACTGGAAACATGGAATTGCCATTTACTGAGACACAGGAAGGCTTGGGTAGAGTAGGTTTAGGGGGAGCAGAATGGGGAGTTAAATTTTGGAGATACTGTACTTGGACCTTCAAATGGAGAAGCTGAATGTATGAGTGTGGAGGAGACATCTAGAAAAGAGGTAAATTTGAGGGTTGTCACTTTATAGCTGGTAATTAAAGCCATGAGATAAGGATCACCTAGGGAGTGAAAGGGGGCGGGGAGTCCAAGAACTGAGCCTTACGGAACTGTAAGGCTTAGAGGATGGGGACGAGGTGGAGGAAGCAGCAAAGATGACTGAGGTGTTGCAGATGAAGAACTGGGCAGAAAACCATGAATGTGTGTGGCCTGAAAGCCAAATGAAGAAAATGTTTCAAGAAAAGAGGGACTAATCATTTGTAGTCAAGTGCTGCTGCCGATTCAAGTAAGATGAATGAGAACTTACCGTTAGATATAACAGTTGAGAGGTTTTGGAGCCTGACTGGAATGGATTTAAGAGAATAGAAGAGAAATTGGAGATACGAGTATAGAAAACTTATTCAAGAGTTTTGCTTTAAAGGAAAACAAAAATGGACCTATAGGTAGAAAGGGATATAAGGTTTTAGAGGTTTTTTTTTTTAAGTTGGGAGAATTTATAGCATGTCTTATACATTGATGGGGGTTGATACACTCAAGAGGGAAGGAACATTGAAGAGGGAGAAGGAATTGCTGGACAGTATCCTCGGGCAGTAGCCATAAGAAGAGTTAGCCTTAAGTTGGAATAGAAAGAGTAATGGGCTAGATAGAGGGCAGGTGGGTGGTGGTGGTAGAAGCCAGTGGAAGTTTTCCTGTTGCTTCTGTTTTTCTCAGCAAAATAGGAAACAAGGCCATATAGGACTATTTCTAGTGCCAGTAAATCTAAGGAAATAAGAGGCAAAGATAGTGATCATTTATAATGATAATTTGTGCTGTTGCTCTTCCTGAACTATATTCCTTCTTCTCAATCCTACCCTTCGCATAAAACCCAGCTCCAGTCTAGCTTGCTTTGAACCATGATGATCTCTCTCTTTTTTCCAACTAACTCCAGATTATGTGAACCACTCGTCTGGCTCTTAGCATGTTGGTTGTTTATCTTTTTACTTATTACTGTTTTTTTAAATGTCTGATCTACTCAGCTGTAGTGTAAATTGCTTGATTGTAGGGGCAATGTTCATCATATCTCCTGGTCTCTCCTGCACAGGATATATAAATTCTCACTGCACACACAGTGAGTGCTTAATAAACAGGGTTCCTCCCATAGAAGGCCTGAGCTTGGCCATAAATAGAATGTTTTTACAGTTCAAGCAAACTGTCTTGTTAATTTAATCCCTGTTTTTCTGTTAACCCATTTTTGAAACAATTTTTATGTTTACATTTTTCCTTCAGGTTCAGGATTATCTAAGGAGATTTGAAAGTATACCAGATATGCTTGAATTGGATCACCTCACAGTTTCAGGAGATGTAACATTTGGCAAGAATGTTTCATTAAAGGTGTGTCATTATGATGAAAATTACAGTTCTTAAAGCTTTACAAGACAGGTTTCATTTTCTAGTCCTAAATTTACCTTTATTTTAAGGAATACCTCTTAGTTTGTACCAGATTGTTTATAAGATATGCATTTTAAAAATGAAATAGCTTATTACAATATTTAGTATTAATACTGTTTTCCATAAATATACAACATGGTTAAAATATAATTGTTGTGTGTAGGCATTTTGTGGAATATAGCATTCAAGTGGAAAGCAAACACTATTAAATAATTGAATTGGTACTATTTTATTGAAATATGACAATATTAAAATAGAATCACTGATAAATTAGCATTAGTTAACTAAAGATGACTATTTGAATCTGAATGAAAGTCGAAAAAATGACAGCTTTATTTATACTGTTTATACTGATTATAATCTATTCTTGTTAAAGTAATCTGTTGTTATCAGTATGAAGATGTTCATTCACATTACTGTAGTGCTTGGGTACTTTGATGAGTATCATTCCAGCCTAGCATAAGAAATAGGAAAGACTATGGGTATGAGTATTAAAGCTCAGAACCAAAGATTCAACAGTTTTTTCCTAATCAAATATTTTTTAAAAATTCCATACGTACCTAGATTTCATGTGTTCTTCCTATTAAAGCTACTTACAGATCTTGGAAAAAAACAAAACAAAACAATATATATATAATTATTGCTGATACTGCTTCATCTAAACAATTTTACTTAAGACATGAAATATAAATCATTAAACTGTTCTTAAAAAAAAAAACAAAAACAAACCCACACCTGTATGTAAATATAAACCAAGCACCTTTCAGTTTACGAAGGTAGATAATGCTGGTGGCCTTCCAAGTAGTTCTTGGAAAGGGCCCACTATTCTGTGGCGCTGGCCTGCTTCCCACTGCTAGATTCCTTGCCTCCTTATCAGAGATGGTACCACAGCTACCGCCAGTATTGTGACAGGACACATTACAGTTTTCCTTAATTTAGTGTTATTTGTTTTTCATGTGTAATATTGTTTATAAATGCACTTACTCTATTGTAAGTGAAGTTCTACATAAACTTGATAATTGTAAGAAAATCAGTTGCATTTTCAGCTGCACTTGCAAGTATACTCTTGTTTTTTGTTTTTCCTGTCACTTAGGGAACGGTTATCATCATCGCAAATCATGGTGACCGAATTGACATCCCACCTGGAGCAGTATTAGAGAACAAGATTGTATCTGGGAACCTTTGTATCTTGGACCACTGAATGAAAAATACTGTGCACACTTTATACTAATTATGGGTTAAACAGTTTCTTACAATGAAATGTTCTCTAGGATTATAAAATAGGCAGGTACTTTACTATGTTACTGTACCCTGCAGTGTTAATTTTTAAGTTGAGTTTTCTGCAGTATGCTTTTAGTCTGTGAAAAGCACAGGTGGAAGCAATACTTTTCTTTTTGAAGAAGATCCTGAAAGTTAAATTCATCTTAAAGTGCAATATTGTTTAATCTTAAAACTGGGGTAGCTCTGCTGGAAAATCTTTTAACAGAGGCCTCAATGATGGTCACTTTGAACTGCTTGTGGTTTTAAAAATAAAGCTGTGAAGCAATCCATGTGTACACTTATACTTTTCAATGCTAACTTTATGAAATAATGGTGAAGAAAAATGGTTTACTCTTGCTAAACAGTTACTCTGTCAGTTGGAAGACTTGCTCTTGGAACATTGAAGTACTCACTAGCCAGTTACCTAACAAATCCAGTTTTTGCATGTCTAAGAATCTTAACCACATCATTATTTCCACAGGAATTAAACTTGAAGGTATTTAATATCTTTCCATCCAGTTCTAAAGCTGGGATGCCTGCCGTGCTCTCCATAGACTCTCCATTTATTGAAACAAAGTGGTGTTTCTTTTCCCAGCTGAAGGGGGTGGGGTGGGTAGAGGTAGGGCATTTCTTTCACATCCTTGTTCTCTAGTATAGCGGGGTGGGGTATAACTTTATAAAAAGTTCCCTTTCTTTGAAGCTTCATTTGTTGAAGCTTGCTTGTTGTTACTGAAAAATGTTCTTGAATAACCCAAATCAGGTCTGCTGGTAGTTTGAATTTCAGCTTTTCTCTAAGAATCATTTTCCAATTCTTCCATACTTGTTTTTGAGTAAGCTGCCTGTTTAATAAGTTTACTGTATACTATAAAAAAAAAAAAGTTGTCTTTTAAAGTCTGGTAATTCTTTACAGCTTTATTTTAGACGACAGACAGTTTAAGAACCAATGACATACCTCTGTAATAACGATAAAGGAAAGAATTCCTCTTAGGAAACCAAAGAGCACAAAATAAGACTATTTCATTGTACATAATCACCACAAGGTTAGGCACTCTGACAGGGTTAGGCAAGAGTCCTGGTGTGAAGTGAGGCACAGGCACTTTCATTTATAGAGTGCTGCTGATTCTAATTTTGAAGGTAGGTGTTATAAAAGTCTTTAAATAACTTACTCATCACCTTATATTTCTGGCCCCAACACAGCAGCCTATATTTTAACAGTTCTATTTCTCCCTGGTCTTTGTTCATATATACATTGAAAGTTACTTACAAATAAGAACCCAAGGCAGGGGACATACTTCAATGTTATGAGGAGTTCTCACTTTAACATTTAGATAAGTAGGCAGAATATATGAAAATGTATTCTTACCTCTGCTAGAAATAAAAAGGAAAAAAAACCACCCCAACCCTTCATAGATACTTTTATAAAAATACAGCTGTTAAACTGCAGGCTTTCATACACCACATCTGAAAACTATTTAAATTAGTAGTTGCATAAATGAACACCAAAATCTTACTCTTTAATTATTACTTACGATCAGTCTTTCAAGTATTTAGACTATTCTGGAAGGCTTTACGCAGTTGACATACAGTGGTGATGACAGATTAAATATGTGACACACAAAGCCTGAAACTTGACATTGGTCACTGAAACAAAAACTGAATTCCTAAATCCAAGCAATCAAAAGATGTTTATTTTTATAGAAAGATCTGTAAAAAAATAATTTTTCAAACAGCTTTACTTTCATAGAGAAAACTTTCTACAGAGGTTGAGTAAGATTTTAATATTTTAAATTGTACCATCATTAAATAAGGTGGGACACCATATGAATTTCATTGCACTGGAAGAAATGCAAAGCATTTTTTAATATAAAGTATACAGAGCATTCTAGTCAACTACAGCTGTGTTACAGCTATGTGTTCTTTTGGATTTGGTCCAAAGAAACCTGAGTCTGTTTCCAGAGAGAATGAAAAATATTATAGACACCTGATCAGTTACTCCTCACCGAAGGAAGCACACAAATGGCATTCCTTGTAGATCCCACTGAATCCCAGTTTCCCAACACTGATACTTTCCTTTTCCCCTTCCCCAACCCCAGTTCACTTTGGGTTCCAGGTTCAGTTCTTGAATCACAGGCATCCATATTTTCGTCACAAACATACACATCCCATGGTAAGATGAACTACCCAGTTTTCCAGTATGTCATCACCTTTTCTGTTCCCAGATCTCGGCCATATTTAGGTCCAAATCTTTAAGGCCTTTTAAGGCTTGAAGATTTCCAGTGTAAAAAGCTACATCTGCTGTGACCAACCTAAACATTGGAAAGAAAATTATTTTTCATCTCATGTTTTCAAATAATAAAGTAGCAATGCTCACAGAGTAATCTGAGTCCTATCCTAGCTGCTAGACTATGACTTAAAATTTGGACCAAATGTCAATGTATTTCTCTGAGCATGATTCCTACTATCATATAGTTAGATCATTTAATGTTCTCTCTCTTTCAACAGTGTTTTGAAAAGGAATAAACCAATGCAGGTTGGACTCAGTTTCATAATTAATTCTGCCCAATAAAATAAATTTATCTTAAAACAGTATGAAATAGAGAAAAATAACAAGTTAAACTTTTTTTTTTTGATCAGTTGTCACTAGAATAGAGTATACATGTATATGACTAGTGAACTCAAGGAAAAGAAAGTTTCCTGAATGCCATCCTAAGAAGTTAAATGAAGGCTGAGGCTGGGACTCATGTGTTAAGTACTACTGGATACAAAACTTGCTATTGACAATCAATGTAACAATACTTGACAAAAAGTAAGAATTATACTTTTAAGTATTTAGCTGTCACATTAATGCCTATCCTTGAAAAGACACTCCTGGAAAGAATGCTCAGATAAACAAGTATCAAAGCTCCACACAGAAAAAATAGGGACTGGTCTGATTAGACGTGTACGTTGACAGATGTGGCCCATGGAGAAACAAATAGGAGATCTTGATTTAGTAGTTTGTAAAAGAAGAGGAAATGCAGCTTTGATACTTTAAAGAGCATGTAAGTTCTGGATTGCTGGACTACAAGGGGGCAAAGGTATTTTAAGCACCCTTAATATATGTATGAGTCTAATTTATAAATACACTCGTACTTATGTACTTAATGTTTCACTTTTGTCACATGGCAGAATTCAGTAAGGACCATATTTTTGTTTGAAACTCATCTGGGTCAAGGTGCTTTAAAATCCATAAAAAGAGTCTAAGTTAGTACACTGAAACTGACAGCAATGGCTCAAAAAAGAACAAAGTCTTAAGGCAAGGTTCCCACATGAAAAATTAAATGAAATTAACAGAAATCTCTATTTTAAAATATCAAGTTATGTTTAATAAACAACTATTTACAGTCTATACAAGATAGTACCTAGAAAATATATGTTTCACATCAAAGTTGAAAATATTTGATAAAAGAACGTAAAAGAAAAGCAGATATTTGCAATATATATAACCAATGAAGGATCAGTTTGAGGGCATATGCAAAAATCTAAAATCAGCAAGAAAAAGATAATACCCAAGATAAAAAATGGGTGAAGAATATGAAGAGGAAAAGTCACAGATGAGAACACCTGAATGACAAATAGGTGAAAAGATGACAAACATTAGGAAATGCAAATCAAAACAAAATACCACTGTATCCCATTAGACTGGCAACAATTAAAAAAATCTAACAGCAAATGTTGGCAAGATGTGGAATAAAGGTGGGAATATAAACTTGGTATAGCCACTTTGGAGAACATTCTGGCAAAACCTAGTAGAGTGAAAATGTACATGTGATCTACTTCTATGTACATACCCTAAAGAAATGATCACACCATTACACATGCATAAGGAAAGATCTTCACTGTGGCATGATTGTAATGACCTAAAATCGATCACCAGGTGAAATGGAAACATTAAATATGGTTGATTCATGTGGGAGAATACAATAAAGCAATCAAAAATGGACAATTTATATATATCAACATAAACAATGTCGAGTAGAAAAAAGCAAGCAGCATATGTACAATATACCATGTAAGTAAAGTAAATTCATAAAACAGCTCCACATTTTTTTTTTAGATAAAGAGACAATAAATGAGAAGGACTTAAAGGATATAGACCAGATTTACTAGAAACATTGCCTAAGGGTTGGGGGAAAGAGAAAAGGACTGGAGATGGGGTCAAGGGGTACTTAAGCTCCATTTGGAATGCCATTTTTTAAAAAAATGATGAACATTTTTTTTTCAAGTGAAAATGACACGTTAATAATGATCAATTCTAAGTAACAGGAATACAAATATTATTCTCCATATGTCTCTGTATTTTTAAAATGTCTTAAAATAGAGAAAAAAGAAAATCACATTAAAAAGAAAAAGTGCAGGACTGGGGAGAAGAAGGAATAGGGAGCAACTGCTTAATGGGTCTGGGATTTCCTCTTGGGGTAGTAAAATGTTTGGAACTAGACAGAGCTGGCAGTTGCACCCAGGTGGCGGCTGCGAAGGCACTAAGGACCACTGAATGGTTAACTATAAAATGGTTAATTTTATGTTATGTGAATTTCACCTCGAAAAAAAAAGGTAAAACTTTAGAGCCATTTCAGGAACAAAAATTCCTTTTAAGCAGGTAGTTTATTATGTCTTTGGCTAGACTCTAAATTTTCAGGGAAAATATCTTTCAAGTGATCACTCAAAGACATAGTTTGACTTACCCAGTATTAGTGTCTTTAAAAGTATGTGGCAACGAAGATCTCTAAGGTGGTACCAACCCCCAAATAGCTTTATTAACAAAGAAAATAATAGGTGATGAATTAACTTGGATGCTTCAGAACTACTGGTCTGAGGAAAACCAACCGGCGAGATTTGGTTATGTGAATAAAAGTAGAAAAGTGTGAGTGGAATGGGCCTTTAATTAGCTTTGTATGAATAGTTTCTGAGAGATATTTGATATTTGCTATACTGTCTTTGAACTTTTCTGTGGCTTTGAAATTTTTGAAAGTAAATAATTCTTTAAAAAAAAAAAGGAGAACCAGGTAATAATCAAAAGAGAGAATCAGATTTTTGCGTAAAACTCTTAAATTCAGCCTGGCTGACAAATTCAGCAGTTTGAAGCTTCCAAATAGTTTTGTGCAAAATCAATTCACTGTACTCTCCAACAACACAGGTTTGAACTGCGTGGGTCCACTTATACGCAGATTTTTTAAAACAGTAAATACTAGAGCATTACATGATCTGCAGCTGGTTGAATCTGTGGATGTGGAATTGTTGATACAGAGGAGCCCTGTATATGGAGGGCCAGCTCCCTAAGTTATACTCAGATTGTCAACTGCTGGAGGATCGGCACCTCCAACCCCCACCCCATCCCCCTCTTGCTCAAGGGTCAGCTGTACTTCTTTTCTTTTTAAGGGTAGGGCCAACTTCTGACTCCAAAAGATGTTTTTTACATTTGTTCCTATAAGAAGTTTGAAACTTAAGCCTGAAACTCCTTTAAAAGGGAACAAAATATTCTATTCTTAATCCATGGAACAGGTAACACACTACAGAAACCATATAAAGGTGTACCTACATGATCAGTGCTTTGCACTTTGTATAATCTTTAAACCCATATCTTTATCTACATTGCTCTTAACAAAAATTCTGTGACAGAACTTTTTATCATCCCTATTTTTAAATCTAAAAATATTAAGACGCAGGGTAAGTGATTGGCCCAGTTATAGAGCTAGTAAGTGGCAGAACTTAACCCAAGTTTTCTGATTCTAAATCTATTTCGCCAATAATACATACAATTTGTTCAATGGCTTACAATAAAATATGTATACACTTATTTTTTGTAACCCTGTGAAGGAATTAAGGCAGATTTTATGGTTCTCATTTTATAAATAAGGCACAGAAGTTAAGTGACTTTCTCACGGTCATACAAAGTAGGACTTTGAGCTCTGTCTGGATAGGTGAAGACTACTGGGTGACTTAAGGAGGTGCTACTAATGTACACTGCCTCAAAATGGACATATAAGGTTAGTTAGCTAATTCACCATCTATAAAACACTTTATCACAGATAGATATAGATATACATCACCTCCACAGAGGGAAAAAAAGGCAAAAGTTTGCTGATTTTACAGTCTGGGGCCCTGGCAAGATTATAGTGGAAAAGGACAGCATAATGAATAAAAACCAATCAAACAGTTCAATATGGGAGTATGGGGTAAAAACATGTTGAAAACATACCCATTTTGAGGTCCTCCATCATTTATCACATTTAAGTGAGATAATTGCTTTTTCAAGTGGAGTTTGTAACTTGCATTAATTCTTAAAAATAACATCTGGAAAAGAAATAAAACTCAGTTTCTTAAAGCTCTATTGACATAGAAGACGTAAGTAAGTAATCACTATTATTTGCAGAAAAACTTAAAAAACCTTTTGCTTTGGCATATACTTTTAAAATGCTCCTCTGAAAGTATTTAATTGCTATTTCAGTATAGTTTTTCTCCTTAGTTGGATAAAAGCTCTTTTTGCTCTTTTCAGTAGTACTTCTTTTAGTGATATGGCTTATCACTGCCTTTTGCCCCTTAGTAGAAATCCTCTGGCATGTGTAAATGGGATCAACCATACAGGTAAAAAGAATAAAAAGAGATGGAGAATTCTGCAATGTATCAATATTAACTAGGAACTTGATAGAGAAAAAAGTCACAATGGTAAAGGCAAGGCTACCGTTATCCTTCCCAATTACTTGGAAGTATTTTATTGCTTCATATGCAGATTTTTAATGCAATACTTCTTTGGGAAATGCCTGACCTGAAATTATATACAATTAATCTATGGAAACAATTTTGTGAAATATATTTCCCATGGGAAAAAATATATAAAGTCATCTATGGAAAAGTTTTATGGAATTACTGGTACTCAAGTGACAATAATGACATAAAATCTATAATTTGCGCCCAGCTTGACAAGAGTTCCCTTTAAATGATGATGCAGATAAAAATACATGAAATACCTACATACCCAGCTTCTGGACCTGCCTAAGCCTTGTTCTAGAATTAGAACTCAAATGGCAAGTCCAGAAGGTCAGAATGTCAGAGGTGGGGGATCTTACATGTGGAATGAAAAGGATGGCTTGGCTAGGAAGACCGAGAAAGGAAGAAGAGACCCTAGTGGGTGCTCCATATCTCAAGGCTCCTCCTCAGTCCTCAGAGAGCCCCAAAGGCGCTGGATGATATTTAATCATAAAGATGGTATGATTAATGAAAACCTAGGGAAGCATGAAAAAATGGTAATAGCTAGTATAGGATGGAAGTCTGAGGTGGCATGGGAAAGGAGACCAGCAGGTGCAAGAGCAGGGAAGAGACACTGAAAAAGCTACTCTCTGCTCCCAAATACCATTTCCAAGCACTCAACCAATTAGAGACAAACTGAAATATTGATAAGAAACTTGTCTAAATAGCAGAAATCCCAGTGAAAGCTAAGATCATTAGTCATGTAACAACTAGGCTTGTACTAATTAGAACATTATATCATTCTACAATTAGACTTGAATGAGATCACCTGGTATAAAGGGAACAAACTAAGGTGGGTAAAGAAGACTGGAAAAAAAGAAGTACTGGAACCTTTAAAGTACTAGGCGAGGGAATTGAGGGAAGTCACGGGTAGGAATGTCACCGAAAAGTGAAGAGAACTCTGATAATAGTGTAGGGAAGACAGTAGAGACAGAGGGTGGATACTTCAAAAGTAAGAGGTGCCAAAGACTACCCATTTTGCTATTTTTCCTGATCTGTGCCTACTACACATCATTTATGCTGATCTAACAAATATTAATGTTAAGGCATACTGATTGAGTTACTTTATATGTCATCTCATTATTAAGTCTATCACTAATTCCTCCCCTATCCAATTTGGATTATAATCACAGTGAGTAACATATTCTACTATTCATTGATAAATGCTAATCCTGATTTTCAAACTAATAATGTAATAAATGATGCCAGTAGAATCTGGGACCTCTGATGACCCAATGGACAAATGAAAATCTGCTTTTTAGAATGGCTGACTACACTACACTAGCAAAGCTACTATTGCTCTGGCCTGTCAGGGCAAGGAGCACTCTGAAATCAAGTCAATATAACAACTGGAAAAAATAATAATAATCATACTGGAATACGAACTAAGCTTAACTGTGCCAAAAGTACATAATAAAAACACTCCAATTCTGCATGCATTTTATGTTATATATAATAGTTTTAGGAATTACTACTCACTTGTGTTTGTTCTTCTGGAAGGAGATCAAATATAGCTTCATGCATTTTTGCCATTTGCTTACAAATATTCCTGAAACAGGCAGAAGGAACGGGAGCTTTCACTTCATACTGGCAGGGAAAAATAATGAGAATTATATTCATGTCCTCTGGATTGCATATTGTCCCCACTGTTCCCTAAAACATATATTTTCTACCCCTATACATCTAACTCTTCAACTGTGATCTGTGCTACTCATGCAAATCTCAAAAACTTTTCATTAAAAATCCTAATCTATTTTGAGAGAGCCAGCATAATTTAGTGGCTAAGAACATAGGCGGCTTCCCTTCTTAAGATGGACTGCTTGGGTTCAAATCCCAACTCTTAAAATTCTTAGCTATGTGAGATGGGGTGAGTTACTTCTCTATATTGGGTGAGATATTTCTCTATATCTCAAAGGGCGTGCTGTGAGGATTTTAAAAGATGGCTCATAAGAACTCAAACTAGTGCTTGATACCAAGTAAATACTCAAAAAATGTTTGCTACTATTCTGGCTCAAAATACGATAATGAATCATTAAAGTAGGCCCTCCAAATTAACAGATTATTTTTTAAACATGATTTTAAGAATGCGTTCAACATGATCATATCTGAAATCAATATAACTGGTAGAATTAAAATGTTCTTTTTCTTTGCAGGTGGGCCAATATAGTAATCATATTTACCCTAAGGTTAAGAGAAGACTTTTTCAGGCTTCCCTGGTGGCACAGTGGTTAAGAATCCGCCTGCCAATGCAGGGGACACAGGTTCAAGCCCTGGTCCAGGAAGATCCCACATGCCGTGGAGCAACTAAGCCTGTGCGCCACAACTACTGAGCCTGCGCTCTAGAGCCCACAAGCCACAACTACTGAAGCCCGCACCATAACTACTGAAGCCCGCACGCCTAGAGCCCATGCTCCACAACAAGAGGAGCCACCACAATGAGAAGCCCGTACACCGCAACAAAGAGTAGCCCCTGCTCGCCACAACTAGAGAAAGCCTGAGCGTAGCAATGAAGACCCAATGCAGCCAAAAATAATAAATAAAATAAATTTAAAATAATAATAATAAAAAAGAGAAGACTTTTTCAATGATCTGTACTGAAAATTTAAAATTAGGTAAATTCACTTACTATTCTTACATCTGGAACAGTATACTGATATGATTTAGATAATCATCTTTTGGCCCACATTTTAGAATTCACAGCTTAAATTATATATCATTTTCATTTATAAGACAAATTTGGGCTAAATAATTATATTTTAGATGCACTAATCTTATATAGTTTATTAAAATGATGAGTTCCAATATACTGCTGCAGCAGAACCATGTGGAAGTCACCGTGTGACTGGACCAAGCAAAGTCATGACCACTCAAGGGTTTGTCTCTCTTCAGCCTAGAGATATATCAAACATCCCCTTATCTTTTTTATTAATAAGTTTTAAGATATAATTCACATACCATAAAATTCACCCCTTTCAAGTGTACAATTAACTTTTTTTAGTAAACTCTTAGTTATACAACCATCACCACTAATTTCCAAACATTTTCATCACCCCAAGAAGAAACCCCATACCCATTAGCAGGCATGCCCCGTTCCCCCCTCCCCTCAGCACCTGGCAACTACTAATCTCTAGAAATGGAATCATACAATCTGTGGCTTTTTGTGACTGGCTTCTTTCACTTAGCATGCTTTCAAGGTTCATCCATGTTGCAGCATGTATCAGTACCTCATCTTTTTTATGGCTGCATGATATTCCATTGCATGAATATACCATAGTTTATCCAATCAGCAATTAATGGACATTTGGGTTATTTCTACTTTTGGGCTATTATGAATAATAATGCCATGAACATTCATGTACAGATTTCTGTGTAGACAAATGTTATCAATTCTCTTGGGTATATACCCAGAAGTGGAATTACTGGATCATATGGTAACTCCATGTTCAACCTTTTGAGGAAATGCCAAAATGTTTTCCACAGTGGCTGTACCACTTTACAATCCCACCCAGCAGCATATAAGGGTTCCAATTTCTCCATATCCTCACTAACACTTGTTATTGTCTTTTTTATTTTAGCATCCTAGTGGGTATGAAGTAATATCTCACTGTGGTAATATCGCCTTATCTTAACTATCCCCCTGTCCTGGGTTGAATAATTGCTTCCCCAAACTCATGTTCACTTAGAGCCTCATAAGGTCATAGTGGATTAGAGTGGGTCCTAAATCCACTGACTGGTGTTTTTATAAAAGAAAGAAGAGGGAAATTTAGACACGGAGAAACACAGAGGGAAGATGACCACGTGAAGACAGAGGCAGAGATTGAAGTGATGCATCTACAAGCCAAGGAATGCCAACAACTGATAGCAAGCACCTGAAGCTAGAAAGAGGCAGGGAAGGATTCTTTATTAGAGCTTTCAGAGGGAGCATGGTCTAGGGACACTTCTATCCTCCAGAACTACAAGAGAATAAATGTTTGTGTTATAAGCCACTCAGTCTGTGGGAATCTGTTATGGCAGCCCCAGGAAACTAGCATACCCCCAAAACCTTCCTTCATCATTGCTTTCCCTCAAGATACTATCCTTTCCATCTGACCTTCACCACACGTTTCTTCAGTCACTTAAACTTGATACTGTACTTCTTTATTCTCAACCCTTAAAGTTTGGTTCTTGCCACCACCCAAACTACCTTCCCCCTGCCATTAACAATCTTCTGAAACTTCTCTCTGGAAAAATCACTAAGGAGGTCCTAATTTCCAAATTTAGTAACTTTTCTAGTTTCCCTTCCTCACTGCTCTGCAGTATTTCACAGAATTTCACACTTGAAACACTATCCTGGTGCAGTACAATGCTTTCCTGGTTCCTCCCCTCCTAACCTTCCCCTTCTTCTATCTCCTGTCTCCTAAGTGCAAAGCTACTTTAACATTAATACCCCCTTATCTTCCTCATTTTTCTCTCATCAACATCTTTCAGTCTCATAACTTCTAATATATCTCTAGTTCTGAACCATTTTATTAAGTCACACATTTGTTACATGTTCCAATCCATAACTGAATTTACCATGAGCTTTCCCAAACCTGCTCCTCTTACCTGTTTCAATTACTTTTACTGGTATTATAATCCTCCTGATCACACAGCCCTGAAATCTCCAACTCAGTTTTTATTCCTTCTTTTCCTTGTTTCCTTGTATTGAATCAGTGACTAAGTCCCATCAAATATACTTTCATATTATTTTACACATTAGTTAGTACTCTAGGTCAGAATTTCTCAACCTCTATACTACTGACATTTTGGGCTAGATAATTTTTTGCTGTGAGGGTTGTCCTGTGTATTGTAGGATGTTCAGCGGCATCCCTGGTCTCTACTCACTAGTTGCCAGTATCATCCCACTCTAAGTTGTGACAACCAAAAATGTTCCCAACATTTCTGAATGTCCTCTGGGGACAAAATTGTCTTAGTTGAGAAACCCCACCCTAGGTGAGGCCTCAGTACTTCTCATCTGAAAAAATATAGCATTTTAACAAATCCAGATATTACTTCAACAAACACTTAATAAAACTTCCTGGCACATAGTAAGCTCTGAATAAATATTTTCCTGGATGTGTATATGTATGTATGTACATATGTGTGTGTAAATGCACACAGGTATGTACATATGTGTATGTGTAAGAGTGTATGTGCATGCTTGAACAAACGTGTCAGCTGAAGTGTACAAAGATGAAACAGAGATAGTCCCTTTGGGGAGCTGGCTGTCGAAAAGTTCGTTGGTGTTCCAGAAAGTGGACACTACATTCTACAGGAACAGGGGTGAAGAACATTTAGGTGACAGCAGAGATGGCTTTCTAGGAGCACACTCAGGCTGCTGAGTCTTCAAAGGAAAAAAATTAAGTGAAAGTATTCCAAATAGAGGACATGCCACAACACCTCAAATCCATTCCACATACTATCTGATTAACCCTTCTAAAGTATTGGGTTGGCCAAAAACGTCGTTCGGGTTTTCCCATATGATGTTACAGAAAAACCCAAATGAACTTTTTGGTCAACCCAATACAATTCTAATCAAGTGATTCATTAGCTTAAAAACTTTTGGGTTCTGTTTCTGTTTAAAATTTAGAAAGCTGCAAGAGAATGTCATTACTACCCTAACCACAAGAAAAAAATGGGAATAATTTATAAGACCATAACGTTTCTTGAACCTATCGGAGAATAGAGGTTACAGGAACCAAGGGAACAAATTCCAAAGAGTAACAAGGCCCCCTGAGGAGGGACGGGACACAGGAATCACTTTCAGCAAAGCATAGGAAGAAGAGGTGACCACCCTAGAAGCAAATAAGAAAACAACTAACATTTTAATAATTTCCCAAAGGCCAAATAGACTAGCATATGTTCACAATAAGAGAGAACCCTAGCTACAAGGGAAGTTTCCACTCACAAGCTCTCCATGGGTCTCTAGCAGGTGCTCACAAGCAACACTGGGGTCAGGGCAGGAGACCATAGAGAGTCACTCTCAGTAACACAGGCAAGCAGGAGGTGACTGGCTGCCACCAGGGAAAAGGAACAAATACCACCCACTCCCCCAAACCCTCCTTGTATACAGGGCAAAAGCCTTAAGTCACTGAGAAGGGACTCTTTCGTCCCCAAGGCCACTGTGTGAGGGGTAGAAACAAAACATGCCTGGTTCTGAGGAAAGGGAGAAAAACATCTTAAGCCCAGGATCCTACACCAATCAAAGCAGAGGCTGGGTACAATTGGAGGAGGAGTGAAAACACTGAGAAGGCTCCACCTCCAAGGACTCACATTACCTAATTTCAAGACTTATAATAATGCTACAGTAGTTAAGACAGTGTGTTACTAGTGTAAAGACAGACATATAAATCAATAAAACAGAATAGAGAGTCCAAAAATAGAGCCACACAAAAATAGTCGACTGATTTTTCAACAAAGGTATCAATAGAGAAAGGACAGTCTTTTCAACAAAAGGTGTTGGAACTATCCAAAAAAATGAACATTGACTCATACTTCACACTATATGAAAAAATCAACTAAAAATGGATCATGGACTTATATATAAAACCTAAAACAATAGCACTTCTAGAAGAAAACACTGGAAATTATCTTTGTAACTTGGGTGACAAAAAGTTATTGGGATAAGACACAAGAAGCATGAATAATAAAAGAAAAAACTGATAAACTGGAGTTCACCAAAGTTAAAAACTGCTCTTTTTAAGACACTTAAGAAAATGAAAAGGTAAGCCATAGACTGGGAGAAAATACTTACTTGATAAAGGACTTGTATCTAGGATATATAAAGAACTCTTAAAACTCAATAAGAAGATAACCCAATTTTTAAAAATGAGCAAAAAAATTTTGAACATTTTGCCAGAGAAAAAGTATGGATGGCAAACTAACACATGAAAAGATACTCAACCTATTGGTCATTATATAAATTAAAACCACAATGAGATATCACTCAATACAGACCTACTAGAAGACTAACATTAAAAAACACAGAGACATTAGAAGGTGCTGGTGAAGATAAAGAGTACCTAGAACTCTTGTACATCACAAGTAGAATATAAAATTGTATAGTCACTTTGGAAAATAATTCGGCAGTTTTTTATAAAGTTTTACATTTCTATGCCACCATCAATATATTCCAAGGTATTTACACAAAAGAAATGAAAACACATGTCCACACAAAGATGTGCCCATGAATGTATATAGTGGCATTATTCATAACAGCCAGAAACTGGAGAAAACCCAAACATCTATCAATTGATGAATGGATAAACAAATAGTAGTACATCCATACAATCGATATCACCCTATAATAAAAATGAACAAGCCATTAACACCTGCTATAACATCCATGAATTTCAAAAGCGTTATGCTAAATGAAAGGAACCTGGGACAAGAGGTTACATTCTGTATAATTCCATTTATAGGATATTCTGGAAAAGGCAAAACTATATGGAAGAAAATCAGATCAGTGGTTGTCATGGTTTGGGGATGTCAGGAAACGATTAACTGCAAAAATGCCAACAGTGATAGAATTGTTCTATATCTTGATTGTGGTAGTTCTACTACATATACATGTTAAAATCCATCAAATTATATACTTAGAAAGGATGAATTTTACTGAATGTAAATTATACCTCCATAAACTTGACTTAAATTGCTTAGCTTTCCATTGGTAGTCAAAGCTCTCCACTATCTTTCCAACATACCTCCCACTCCTGGGTTTACCCACCCTAATACATTAGCTAAATGGAATTACTTACCTTTGTTATTATTAATAACAACAGCAAAAGCATTAGCAGTCAACATTTATTGGAACTGGCTATAGTCAGATACATGATAAAAGAAAAGTGCTCCACATATATTATCTCATAAATCTTCACTACAAGTTTACAAGGCTTTATTATTATCCTCATTTAGAGATAGGAACTGAGGCTTAAGGAGATTAATAATTTGCCCAAGGTTCTTCAGTGACTAATGTGTGACAAACATGGAATTTGAACTTAGGTCTACCTGACTCCAAAACCCAACACTAAACTTCCTTCTTAGGATTCCTACCAACATGTCTGTTCATGCTGTTACCTCAGAGTATCTCTTCGCTTCAACTTCATTTGCTCTAATTGTATCTATCTTTAAAAGCAAAACTTATATGCATGCCTCATCCATAAAGCTTTCCCAGATCTCCCTCCCCAGCTGACAATCATCTCTTTCAAAACATTAAAAGCTCCAATAGCACTGAATCGATTCCTTACTTACGATACTTTAATCTACCTCCTGTTATAGTTATTGATATAATTATCCTACTAGATATTTTACTATATGAGGACAAGATCAAAGGCTTCTTCACTCTTGTGTATCACTGTTAACCTAACACGATTTAACTCAATGAATGAATGAATGGTGGCTGGGATATTAGTCTAGCCAGTAGTACAATTAGATGTTAATGTTTCATTCTACCCAAGGAAAGGTACCCTTGTTTATTAGCTTCTTAGAATCAGCCTATATTTTATTACTGTGTTATTCTTCTTTCCCCAAATTAAAATTCCTGATAAGAAAGTGAAAAGCTAAAAATTGAGAGACTAACCCAAATCAAACACTGTCTGCTATTTTAGTGTGAACTAAAAACAGGGCCAAACTCCTGGGCAACCCATGGAAGCAAGTAGGGCAGGGAGTGGTAAAGAGAGACTTGATAATACAGGGAAAATGTAACATGTCAGGGTAACAGGAGAAGTCATCAGTGAGCCAAACTCCTGGGCAACCCATGGAAGCAAGTAGGGCAGGGAGTGGTAAAGAGAGACTTGATAATACAGGGAAAATGTAACATGTCAGGGTAACAGGAGAAGTCATCAGTGAGGAAGGTAGCAGAGAAAACACTAAGTTGCAAATGTCTAGGCACACTCTTGACATTAAAAAAATGACATAAAAAATGGGGAGGGAGGTGTTTGAAATTTATAAAAGAGTTGAGATATAATAACCAAATGCAATGTGTAATTTTGTTAGGTGTGATATAGTAGTGTGATTATATTAAAAAGTATCCCTCCCTAGTTTTTAGAAATATATACCCAAGTATTTAGGGATGAAATATTATAGTGCCTCAAATTAACTACAAAATATTTTAGCAAAAAAAGAAAAATGTTAATGACTGTTAAATATAGGTGATAAATATATGGGAAGCTCACTAAATAATTTTCTTTATTTTCTTTACCAAAAAGAAAGAAAGAGAGAAAAAAGAATGCAATGAATTGTCACAGGAAAAAGTCTAGCCATAGTCCCAATTCTTGTTCATAGACTTTGGATGACCAACATGATAGAAAAAAGTCAAGGTTTTAAGAGTACCAGCACTTTTTTGGTTTTGCTTCATTCTATTCCCCAGCTTATTACTAGCTTCACTATTTAACATTTACCTTACTCTACACATTATTAGGTGTTAAGTCCTCTGCCTTGTTAGATGATAAACTTCTTGAGGGTAGTCACAGTGCATTATTCATTGACTTCTGGTACACAGAAGAATGTCATGTATCAAAAAGGAAACTGGTGGAATAGAACTGCTTTTGCATTTAGCTTGTACTTGGCAACCATGAAGAAAACAGAGAATTTCCAACCAATCATTTTTCTCCATACAAAACTAGAAACTTAGAAGGCATAACATAACATAGGTATGTTTGCACATAACTATAAATTCCTTAAGCTTCTTAAAAGAGAAGCATAAAACATCTATACTATATACTAACTACGTCAGAGGTTCTCAAAGTGTGGTCTGGGGACACCTGGGAGTCAGAGGCTCTTTCAGGGAATATGTGAGGTAAAAACCATTTTCATAATAATACTAAGATTAGTATTATTCACTTTCGGTCTCTCATGATTGAATGGTGGGGATTTTTAGATGACCTGTGATGTCATTCTGAAGGCTAATCAAACGTGTGTTTATGTATTCTTGTGTTTTAAATTTTTTTTTAGTTTTAATTTCTAATATGGTACTTACTGATAAGTATATTTGCATAAAAAAATCTCTTTGGGGTCCTCAATTATTTTTAAGAATGTAAAGGGGGTCCTATGACCAAAATGTTTGAGAACTTAACATTAAACAAATGCAATCTTATTTTCCAATCACTCCTTCTCACTGTCAACTTCAAAGATTTGGGTGTGAATGGGCACCACTTTATCTTGCCTTTTTATAATTTTTATGTGCCTACTGCTCTTGCCATCTCAGAATCTGAAGGATCCAAGTAGAAGGAAAAGCATATCAAAGGGTCTTGCTTTATAAGATTACTCTAAAAATACTCTGGGGCAAAAGTATAAACTAAATAAACCTTCAAACTTTCAAGGTATGAGATTTCTGCTTTCTCTCTAAGACATGTACTGAATAATTGAGGGAAAGGAAAGAGTGAGGGATAGGGCAAAAGTGACTAGGGCTGATTAAGTGACATTTTTCTGAAGATACCCTCCGAGTGCAACTAAGAATTTTTTGGAAAACAGTGCTCCTTTTAATGACTTATGTGGAATGGGAAGCAAATAAGAAACAAGTACTGAAATTGAATATCTATGACGGAAATAAGAGAGCACCTCAGGCTCTACCTTCTTAGCCTGGAAAATAAAATAACACACTTTACCACAAATAATTTAATGTTTATTTTCTCAATTCTGTCTCTGGAAGGCTTTCAGACTAAAATATGCTTTGAAGATACATAATTTTCAATGCAGCTAATATAAAATTACTTCTACATAGGGTTTCTATCATCCTTGAAATCATCTTCCCCCACCCCTACCCCCAAGTCCCTTAGGAAATGAATATCAACTATTTGGGTGATCTGAACATTTGAGTTTTTCCCTAAACTTGGAACAATTTTGATTTGTTAGACAACTGTGAAAAGTCACAACGCTTTCAAACAAAGCCTAATAATTTCCATAAATTATTACCTTAGATAACAGCTTGTCAAATAAGCTATCCATTATCGCTACAAGCTTAGCTGATATTTCAGCTATGTGGTCATGGTAGTCCTGTAATGAGAAATAACGTTGTATTTTAAAGTCCCTCGGACACATCTAAAATACTTAACAATTAAGGAGTTAAATTTATGAAACTCCAGTAGAAAATACATGGAAAGGTACCTTAGTGATATGATCAAAATGCCTAAGCATACTATACTGCTTAGGCTGCAGTCGAGCTTCAAAATGAGCCCTGATCACAGGAATGTAGTGCACGATTAACTGCAAACAGCGTGAAGAAAGAGCTGAAGATCCGGGAGGTAGACATATCGTGGAGAAAAAAAAAGGTATTAGCTGGTATTTAAGGTATTTAATTACCTATCAAATTATGTAAAAAATATCAATTAATTTTATACAGACCCCAGTTTATTACATAAATGAAGAACACAGTAACAGAAAGCAACATATTTCATATTTTTTGTTTAAGAAAATCATTTGGTACTGAATGATGTAATGAATTATGCTGCTTTTCCAATAGACTCAAGTTGTGAGTAGTACTGGCATGAGGAAGCTAATGGGACAACCGATTCTCTTCTGACATTCAGATAACTTTCACCCCATATATACATACGTACTTCATACATATTACATTTTAACATTTTTTTACAATAGTGCAACTTTCTAGTAACTTATATTTATTGGAGTGAAAATTCCTCATAACATTTCTCCAGAAGTTATTTTTCAGTTATGGCAATACATAAGAAAGTGACATGGCTACTTTTAGAGGCTTTAGTTAGAGGCATAAAAACATCAGGTATAATAAAACATAAGTATAGTGACATCACTGTAATGCTTCAGCATGTGAATTAAATACAAAAATCCATACCCAAATTTTTTGTAGTTATTGTTTTTAGTCCAACAACTTGCAGTGCACCAGCTCCAAGAACTAACTGGCAACTTCTTGAATTGAAGTACTAACAAAGGAAGAAAAAAAAACAAACCAACAATTTATTAAAAACTATTCTTTATATGCTGGCAATGTGTTAATTCTAAAAATACATTCCTCTTTCCTCTCATTTAAGGACCAAATGAGTTTTTCTAGTAGGAGCAATTAGGATCTGTTTATGTAATGACAAAACAAAACAAAAAAAAGGCAAGGGGTGTTCCCAAATGATAATATTTACAGTCTGGTAGGGAAAAAGTTGAGAAATTCTAAAAATCAGTTGTTCAGAAATTAATATTTAATTGGCATTCACAAAACTAGTTGTTTCAGTCATTCTAATTGGATAGTCCTACTTTCGAAAGGGTAACAAAATCTTTCTGGACTAAAATATGACAACTTAATTTTGGGACAGAATTAATTGATAGATTAGGTATTTGAAAAAAATAAAGCCTTTTCTCTAGGCTAGCAGTTTAAAATATCTGTTAATATGAAATGGCTGAATAACACTATCACCACAGTTTCATTTTACATCAATGGTTCTGAAATAATGATTTAAGAAAAATCTCTAACCTTAGTGAGATGAATTTTGTAAAGTTCAGTGAATTCCTTCCATGCACATTTGAAACCAGTCCAGGTTTTTTGACCTAAGTGGCCTCAGTCATGTTCAGCACCTAACGAACAAATCATCTCCTGTCTCCGATATCATTAACAACTCTATGGGTGTAATGAGGAATCACCAAATGTGGAGTGAGCAGGAAGCAGGTGGCCTCCTTCAAATAACATGTTGTGTTCAACCACAATCAAATGTCACAAAATTAATGTCTTAAAGATAGCTTAACCTTGAAGTGTCTTAAAGTTGGAAGATTACTCACGCCCTAATGAATTACCTCTTCCAACTATTTTTTCCATAGGAGTGAAATCATACACACCTTCAATAAATCTGATAGACGAGTGAGCATGTCAGTAGTAACAGATGGGATATTATCCACACACTGGCAATATTCAAGGATAATTCTTATCAACAGCAATACGGTTCTACAAAAAAAGAAAGATGACCCAGTAGACACTCAAAACAAGAAAAATCAAACTGATTTGGCATATAAAAATCAATACTGATCTTGGCAACTTTTAAATTATGTGTTTTACCTATAAGTGCAACAGAGTAGGCGTAGGCACTAGGGTAAGGCAACAGAAAATCCCTAGAGTGTAAAATTAAGGAGGCACTCAATTTCAGGGTTGTGCAATTGCAAGGTAATCACTTGCATGACACTGAGAAAGGGTACCTCCTTAAATTTTGTGTTGTGAGCACATCACTCTCTGTGTGACATTCACACTAAGGTAAGTCTCTTCCATAAGGCAGGTATCCCATTCCTTGGCCAATTTAGAAACACTGAAAAAAGCTTAACCAGTGTTTCTGATTAGGTAGTAGGTCCTCATAAATGTTGAATTAATGAAGAGAACCTAGTCTAGATTTTCTTAGTGAGATGAAAGAGAAACTGTGGCTTCTAAGAACAATATATCTTCTAAGAAGTTTATTTGTAAATCACAAAAGCTTCTCCAAAGATGAGAAAGTTATCAGCTCATTATCAGGACATGTCATAAGCTGAAAAGAGGCATTACTGAGAGGTTAAATAAGGTTGAAACTAAGGGAGAAAGAGCCATTCATTACAGCACATCTAAATTCAATGAGATCCTCAGAAATGAGTGATCCATGTAAACTAATGTTTTATGAAAGTCTGAAGAGAGCAGTGATTCAAGAAGGAGAGTATCTAGCCTTTATAACAGCTTAATTGTCAGACCACATATTACTCTCTATGCATAGTCCTAGAATCTGCTTTACTGGGCAGGAGTCCATTGCTTATCTTTTGTAATTTTCTCTCTGAAGATATAATACTCCACCTTTAGCCAGGGAGTTCAGTTTTTTGGCAGAAGCCTCTTTGCCTAAAGAGCAAGAAAGCCAGATAGCTAGAGGGGACCATTTCCATCAAGCAAGGGAAGAGTAACAAGACACAGTCCTTCCTCGGTATCCACAGGGGATTGGTTCCAGGACATCGTGTGGATAGCAAAAACCATGCATGCTCAAGTCCTTTATATAAAATGGCGTAGTAACGTCTTCCCTCTATATCCATGGGTTCTGCATCCTGGTTGGTTGGATGTGGAACCCATGGATATAGAGGGCCAACGGCAATGGGTAATTAAGGAAAGAAATCATGATTAGATTGAAGGACTAAGATTATAGGGAGGTTGAAAAAAGCTCTGTCCCACCAGAAATGGAAAAGAACTCCAGAGAAGAAAGGAATGGAAGCTTTAGCTGACAATGGGTGCACTTCAGAGTTTTGGATAATATACAGGTTGAGAAAAAGCATAAATTCTATACACACTATTTGAGTGCTTATTAGGTGCTAAGAAAAATTAAAATGGTAAGATATGATCCCCATCTTTGAGGAATTCAGAGACTAACCAGAAAGTGCCATGAGAGAGGCACAGAGAGTTACAGAGAGGATCATTCATTCTTCCTGGAAGGGATGGCTGTTTCAGAAAAGACTTACTTAGTGACAAGAAACAAAGAAGAAAAGTGAAAAAGAATTCTGGTGTAGATATTGGGAGCTAGATTTTTATTCTAATTCTGGCTCCATTTGGGTAATTTTATATTAACTACTTAAATTTCTAAGCTCCAATTCTCTTAACTGTAGAAAGGGAACAATAATCCCTGAAATGTCTATTGTACAACATGGTTGTAGAGATCAAATGAGATCATATATATGAAAATATCTAAACTATGAAGTGTTATTAAAATTAAAGTATGTGAAGATATTATCTTAACTACCCATTTAATAAAAGGCATATAGTACTAGACAAACAACACTGGAATTTATATTTTTCTTAGTTAACTTGAATTTGAAATACTGTTTTTGGTAAAAGACCTAATGACAAATGATGATAATGGAAATAACTACCAACAACTATCAACTTCTTGTTAGGTACTAGAACTGTACTAGATTCTTTACATGAATTACCTGTTTAATTTCACAATAATTCTAAGTATAGTACTATTATCCACATTTTGTTTTATAAATAAGGAAACTGAGGCGTACAGAGTAACTTGCCCAAGGCCACAAAGTAACAGAGCTGCTGGGACTCAAACCTAAGCAGTCTGACTCCAGAGCTCACAACTTCAACTACTATGCTGTATACTACACACTAAAAAAGTTGCAAGAAAAAAAGACAGAAAGAGCTTGAGACACTTATAACATCATGGAGCCACTATAGCACCCTTGGATTATGTACCTCTAGGTTCTTGTTACGTGAGAAAAATCAACCAACCCCTTTTTTTGTTAAGCCAGTGTAGTCCTAATGGATAAAGAATACTACAAAATATAGAAAAATAAAAAGGAATTAATAAAATTTCTTCAAAATTCTTTTAAGATTTACAATTGTTAATCCAAAATTTCCAATTCACATCAAGGGGTAACTAAAAGACCTATGTTTTAAATACTTGATTCAACTAATGAAGAAAAACGTGTCACTCACCCAACAACAGCATACTGTTGTCCCTCGACAATGAGAACTTCAGCTGGTTTCCTTTCTTCTGTAGCTAGAGAGTAAAGCAAATAAAGAGACATGGGTATAAGATGAAACAAAATATTGGATAAAAAATTTAAACTGGAAAAAACTGAAAAAGTTCCTATTCAGGGCCTGAAACTATCTCATTTCTGCAAATAAATCTACTTCTTGGGAAACAATTCAGCACAAAGTAAATAAAGTATACTGCATTTGGAATCAGAGAAATCTGGATTTGAATTCCAGTACTGCCAATTACTGGATGCAAGACTAGGCCAATTACTTATTTTGAATCTCAGTATCTGTATCCATTAGACATGGACAACAATATCTACCTTTCAGTGTTGTTACTGAAAGAGATAATGCTTACGAACTGGCTATCCTCTAGGTCTGGCACATGGCAGATGATCGATAAGAAGTAAAGGAAAAAGAATGTTATTAGTTGGGAAAGGCAGAACTAGCATTTCAACTGGTTATCTTTTCTTTATTATAACCCTTAGAGTACAACTTAATTCCTAAATTCAATGGAGAGATTATGTATTACTTTTCAAGATTTTAATCCAAAAGTTACTTTATTTTCAGCATGCGGTATTTCTTATCATTAAAAAACAAAATTCAGCATACTGAGGTGAAAAGAACAGTGGACTGGATTACTGTCCTGAATCAGCCAAATTAAACAGATTACCATGCGCAAGTAAGTCATCATGCTTCCCTAAGCTTCAAATCCTTTTGTTCTAAGACATTAAATATCTACTTCCTCATCTCTCTCAAGGAAAGAAATTCAGTGTGATATAATTTCTAATCACAATTCACTCTGTATGTCAGATTAAGTTTTTTGAGGACAGGGGTTGTGTCTTAACCAATTCTCAACACTGCAGAGAAATGGCTTAGCACAGTAGTTAAGAGGAAGGGCCCTAAAGTCAGTCTGCCTGCAGTTGGATCCCAGCTCTACCACTTCCAAGCCAGGTAACCTTAGGCATGTTGCTTAACTTCTTTGTGCCTCAGTTTCCATATTTGTTAAATGGGAATACTAACACTGTCTAGCTCATGGATCTGTAAATGAGATAACAATGTAAAGTGCTTAGAAAAAACTGTCTAGCATCAGGTAAGCACCAAATTAATATTAACTGCTATCCATTAAACTTCATCTCCCCAATGCCTAGCTAAGTAGCTAGTAACTCAATAAATAGATGATGGGTGCATGAATAATAACCAAGGATCCTTAACTCTGCATGAACTAGTAAAATGTTAATGGATTTCTAATAGCATATCCTTTCTTCTTTCTCAGAGGAAAACAAAAGACAGAAGCAGGGTATATGGACTACCCTGATGGTACATTGGTTAAGAATCCACCTGCCATTGCAGGGGACACGGGTTGGAGCACTGGTCCAGGAAGATCCCACATGACGCGGAGCAACTAAGCCCGTGCACCACAGCTACTGAGCCTGCTCTATAGAGCCCACGAGCCACAACTACTGAAGCCCGCGTGCCTAGAGCCCGTGCTCTGCAACAAGAGAAGCCACCACAATGAGATGCCTGCATACCGCAACGAAGAGAAATGCCCGCTCGCCCCAACTAGAGAAAGCCCGTGCTCAGCAACGAAGACCCAACACAGCCAAAAATAAATAAATAAATAAATAAAAATTTATTAAAAACAACAACAACAAAAAAAACACTTTAAAAATTATTCAAGAACTTCATAATTTCAAATCTGGCATTACAGGATGAGTTGTACATAAATTTATATTATTAACACATGATAACTCCACTTTAACTGATACACAAAAATATCTCTAGCCACTGCATGTCTTTCATAAGAAACCCAATTGACATTTGATACAAATGACACTTTTCTTCTTGAAACTCTAATTTTTTAACTTCTGTGTTTTTCTGGATTGTCCTACCTCTCTGCTCTGCCCTTCCTTTGTAGTCTCCTTCATAGTTTTCTTTCTTTTTTTTTTTTTTTTAATTTATTTATTTATGGCTGTGTTGGGTCTTCGTTTCTGTGCGAGGGCTTTCTCTAGTTATGGCAAGCGGGGGCCACTCTTCATCGCGGTGCGTGGGCCTCTCACTATCGCGGCCTCTCTTGCTGTGGAGCACAGGCTCCGGACGCGCAGGCTCAGTAGTTGTGGCTCACGGGCCCAGTTACTCCGCGGCATGTGGGATCTTCCCGGTCCAGGGCTCGAACCCATGTCCCCTGCATTGGCAGGCAGATTCTCAACCACTGCGCCACCAGGGAAGCCCCATAGTTTTCTTATTCTACAGTTCTTTATATTTTGGTTTTCTCTATCATATCACTACTACATTACTTGTGATTGATAATAAATATATTTTTCATCAGACTTAGACCTTTTAAAGTAAAATTATACCTCTTACCTATGTCTCAACATCTGACACATAGTAGAAGCATACTAGTGTCCAATAAAAGAATACATGTCTCTAAACAATATGGTACAGTGGTTAAGAACATAGCTATGAAATTATATAAAGTTGGTTTCAAATCCCAGATCTTTATTTGTACCAAATTCCTTAATCCCTGGAAGCCTCATGCCTCCTCACTATTAAACAAGGTATAAATAGTATCTTTATTATAGGTTGTTGTGAGGGTAAACTGGAGTAATGCATGTAAAGCACTTGGTCCAGTGTCTGGATATGGTTAATACTCAATAAATATCTGAAATTATTATTATAAATTACCACATACTTTTCCAATCAACTACTTACTAAGCTGGGAGTATTAGTTCTAAGCTTCCCAAGAGGCACTATCAATTAAAGAAATATTAAGCACTCCTACAAAATGAACAAACAATATAAAATTGAAAGAGAGTGTGTGAAAGAGTACACATACCCCCTGATTTTTTTTCAGGTAAAGCAATCTTTCCATCTGCTATAGAATCAACAAGATCCTGAAATTCTGCGGGAACATCAGCTTGCTTCCAGCGCTCATTGTCTAAAAGGAGGCTATTCAAAAGTAAAAAGAAAGGAAGATAAACTTTAATAATCTCCTTGGGTGAAAAGAAAAGGAAGAGCTGGGTGAGTACATAAGACTTTTGTTATATATTTAAGACTACATGTATCTTAGTTAAATTCAAGTAGAGCCCATGCAATACAAGGTATTGAGTTTTTAAATAATCATGGCCATTACCTGTTGTTAGTACGTAAGACTTTAAAAAGTGCTGAACACCTTAATAAACTGAAATCATTCATAAACAGTATGAATAGTTGCAGAAAATATTTCTCTTTTTATGTCTCTTAGCCTAGTCAGGAAGAGTGGTAAAACATAATTAACTTCACTTTGAGTGGGAAAGGAAAAGTCAATCTATTAGGATCTTCCTGGTAAGTACTTTAATGGAACTAAACATTCTAACTCCACTTTCAAAAGCCAAGAAATGTGATTTTAATTCCACAATCTGTCTTTAATTAAAAAGAAAAAAATCTGTCAGGGGTTTTAACTGGCCAATTAATGAAGTTTCCTCTTTTAAATATAATTGTGTTTTGTAAAGAAAAGGGAAAAAAAATGAAGAACAGAATGGACATGGTAATAATACCTGAGTTTGGTTTTTCTCTCTTCATGAAACCTGTTTACAAATTTATTAGCTTGGCTCTGAAGTGCTCCAAGTAATGACATGCTTTTTCTTCCACAGATCTGTTCAGTTTCTAAAATGAATGTTTCCATTAATCTGGAAAGTGTTATGAATTCTGTGGAATTTAGTTTCTCAAGAAAACCATCCTAAATTTTAAAGATAACACAAAAATCATGAGAGTTAGTACTAACACCAAATATGGATGAGCTATAAAACCAACTTAAACAAATATTAATATTAATTAATTGTTTTTATAATAGTTGTATTAATTCCTAAAAATTATTTTAAAACAATTTTAAATGAAATTTCCCAACACTTTAGTCCCAGAAATCAAGCATAAAAAGTTTAAGATGTCTAAATTTTATTCTGATCCCTTTGTAATACAGTAGCTCAAATAAATTCAGGTCATACTATACAATTTTCATACTATTGGAGTACAACTAATTTTCTTAATAAATTGTTTGGCTAGGTATACACATATATATGTATAAAAACAGCAGATTAATTTCAAATTAATTATTAAGGTATTATATTTCAAAATAAGTCTTTTAATCATTTATTTGAAAAGCATGCTTAACTTTTTCTATTTCTTTTATTTGGATTATTTTGCATTTCAACACCTCCTTAATAGACCACACCAGTACCTTATTAAGTGTTAAAAATATGCATTATGTGGAATAGGGACACAAGCGAGGATATATTCCAGATCTTTAAAATAATGTTACTATGTATAAAATATCTAAAGTTACCAAAACAACTAACCTTTGCTCTTGACATGAGAAATTTGACGGCTCGATCATGGCATATATCTGAGGCACTATATAATAACTCCTGGACATTATTTGCCAGCTTTCCCAGCTCTAAGTCAGTTAATTTCATGTCTTCATTGACCCTGAAAATGACAGAAAGAGATTAAGTCAAGGAAAGTTGTGAACACACTGTTCGCCATAGATGACATACCAATAAAAAACAAAAAGCTGTAGAATTTACATTTGAGGGAAAATTCTGTGATGTATCATATACTTTTATTTTTGTGGTAGAGCATCACATAAAGAAGCTCAGATAACACAAATATATTTTACCCTAATCTTATATAAGAATAATTTTCTCTCTCTGCTGTAGTATTTTTAATACTTAGTTCAGACTCTGACTGGAAATTCTGCAAAAACTACAGCAAAAGAAATTCTCGTTAGGTACAAGGGCATAGCTGTGGCAGGTTGTGCACAGGTGCCTAGGATGACATAGTGGAAGGAAGAGGAAAGGAATGGAAATAAGGAACAAACAGGTCCTCTTTTTACTTATAATTATGAATGACTATTAATAGTCAGATCAACTGAACTAATATTTCCTGAGTATTTACTGTGTTTAACTACTATGCACTGGAGGGAATACTGTTCTCAAGAAACTTACAATTAAATAGGAGTATTTATAATATGTAATGCATTTATTCCAGTTTGGAGGAAGAAATGTAAGACTTCCTGTTTTTTATACATTTTTCCCCAGGGCATGTATAAAGACCACTGATTCTGTGCCAACAAGTAAGTTTAGTGTTATCACGAACCAAGTGAAGTACCTTAGCATAATTTTTCTCCATTTCAGTTGAATTAAAATAACTTTCAAAGATATTTCAAAGAGGATCTGATGTATATTAATTTGAGGCAAACCACTACTCTCACTGGGTTAAGGTATTAAAGAAAGTTATTACCTGTTATCCTTTAAAATTATATCATTAAATTTACTTACTAGTGCTTTAAAATAATGGAGGGATAAATATTTTTTAAATACTCTCAGATACAGTATCTTGCTTGGTTCTCACACTCTGAGGCAGATAGATAAATTTCTACTTTACAGATGAGGATACTGAATCTTGAAAGTTTAAGTGATCTACCCAAGGTCACAAGGTTAAGAGGGTGGGACTAGAACCCAGAATTAGTCTAATTCTATTTCTAATCTGATAAACTTCCTCTACTGCAACATTTCCTTCTATATAAACAGTCCAAGTGCTATTTCAATACCAGCACCCATAAAACTGTTTGCTTAAATTTCAAAGTTAAAATTTTATTTCAATTGTAAATTCGATTTTCTGAAGGATTTCTAAAATTTGCCCCTACGTAAGGGAATGACTTAGAATTTGGAACTCTTGCCAATATGCCACCAATTCACAAAGATATAAACAGGAAATAGCAAAAAAAAACCAACTTAAGTCTTTAAGAAAATAGGGTGACAATCCTAAAAGCTGGGAAGTTTGGTTTTCTAAAAAAATCATTTATTTGTTTGTAATTTTGCTTTTTAAAAAGATTTTTAAAAATTTAAGTCTAATGGATCTCTTTCACGTTAATAGGGAAAAGCAAAAAACAAAAAACAAAACCTCACAAACATGATCCAGTAATTCTACTTCTGGCTATGTACACAAAAGAACTGAAAGCAGGATCTCAATGAGATATATTTGCACACCCGTGTTCACAGTAACACTATTCATAACAGCCAAGAGATGGAAGCAATCCAAGAGTCCACAGACAGATAAATGGATAAAATGTGGTATATACATACAATGGAATATTACTGAGTCTAAAAAAAGAAGGAACTTCTGACACATGCTACAACATAGATGAACCTTAAAGACAATATGCTAAACAAAAGGACAAATACTGTATGATTCCACTTATATGAAGTACCTAGAGTAGTTGAACTCATGGAGACAGAAAGTAGAAGAGTGGTTGCCAGGGGATTGGTAGGGAAGGAAATGGGAAGTTGTTGCTTAATGTGCATAGGATTTCAGATTTGCAAGAACAAAAAGATCTGGAGATTGGTTGTACAACAGTGTGAATATATTTACCACTACTGGACTGTGCACTTAGAAATGGCTAAGATGGTAAACTTTATATGTTTTTATTTTAACCACAATTTAATTTAAATTAAAAAATTTTAAAAACCTACAAAACTTTCTAATCCTTTCCATTATTTTTCCTTTCCCATTTCCTGCATGGGAAATTATTTACTCTTTTGTGCCCATGTTTGCATTGGAATAAACTTACAAAGTTGTAGATTATTTTGATAATGTAAGAAAATATGGAAAGTCTACAACATAGATAAAAAATCAGACATCATTTCTGCATGTACTGTATCCATGACACAATTACATACTGCAAAAACACTTGATACAAGAAAGAACTAGTTAGGGTCATGTGTATAAATATAATCAATCCATTGTCCCTTGGGGGTGGGTAGTTCCCAGACATTTATGTGCCTATGAAACACAGAAGAAACCACCTACAGAACCTCTGTTATCATGCTATGGGAGCATGCCATTGTGGAAAGCCAGAGAAGCTCCAAAGTGTATAGTGAGCCACAATGGAGGTGGGAGGGGAGGGATGAAGACTATGAGGCTGCATTTGATTTAAAGGAATCTCAAATAGTACAGCAGATTTCTAGCTATCTTTTAATATCGTTTCTCCCTTCTGCCATAATAGTTTTAGCTATCGAATAGCCAACAAGCTATAGACTATCTCTCAAGCCTCTCTTACAGCTAGATACAGACATGTGATAATATTCTAGCCACTAGGATGTGGGACTGCAAATTCTGAATTGTACTCTTTAAAAGAAAGAAAGGATAAAACATGAACAAATTTACGTGAAAGCAACAGGGAACTAACAAATCTAAAATGTATATGGATTTGCAACATAAATAAGGCATATTGGAAGAAGAATAAAAGGTAGGAGAAATTACCAGATATTAAGACTAATTAAAAAGTGATCATAACTAATACAATTTTACTTAATGGTACTGGTGCAAAGCAGACAAGTGAACAAAACAGAATCTAGAAACAGACTCATACATATATGAATATATAACTTAAGACAAGAGTGGCACTATAGAGCAACGGGTAAGACAGTCTTTTCAATAAATGGTGTGAAGTCAAAAAGATATCCACATGAGGAAAAAGACAACAACCTCACACTATACACAAAAATCAATTCCAGATGGATTGTGGATCTAAATGTGAAAGGGACAGCAACAAAGCTTCCAGAAAAAAACATAAGAGAATATCATCAAAGTCTTAGGGTAGGGAAAGATTTCTTAAATAGGACACACAAAAAAGCACAAACCATAAAAGGAAAGACTGAATCATAAGATATTAAAATTAAGAACTTTTGTTCACCAAAGACCCCAGTAAGAGAGTGAAAAGTCAACCCACAGAGTGGGAGAAGAAAGATATCTGCAGTATGGACAACTGACAAAGGGCTGTGTTGGGACTACATAAAGAACACCCATAAGTCAATAAGAAATAAAAGGCAAACCAATAGAGAAGTGGGCAAAGGATTTGAATAGGGCCTTCACAGAAGAGGATATCCAAACAGCCAATAAATATATGAAAAATGCCCTCTTACCAATCATCAGGGAAATAAAAATTTAAACTACTATACCTGGGACATATCCACCAAAATGTCTAACATGTAAAACACTGACAATACCAAGAGTGAATGAAGATGTGGAGTGCTAGGAACGCTTCCACACAGCTGATAGGATTGTAAAGGAGTACAATCCTTTGGGAAATTGTTTGGCATTAGTTAAATTGACTATTCACAATACTTATTCATTCCTAGGTATATATTCGACAGAAATACTTATGTCATGTACACTGAAGACATCTACAAGAATGTTCACAACAATCAAACTGAAAATAATCCAAATTTCATCAACAACAGAATGATAAATACATTGTGGGGTAGTCAGAAGTGGAATATTTATGCACAAATAAACTACTGCTGCATGCAACAACTTAGAAAAATATCACAAATATAATGTGGAATCAAAGAAATTAGAGACTAAAGAACATGATTCCATTTATGGTTCCATTTATATAAAGTTTAAAACCTGGAAAAACCAATAGTTTTAATGGTTTTTTGGGGGGAAAAGTGAAAGCATAGTGGCAAGGGGGGGCTTCTAGAGAGCTGGTAATGTTCTATCTCTTAACCTTGGTGATTACACCAGGGTGTTCATTTTGTTATAATAAATTGAGCTGAACACTTATAACTGGTCCATTTCCCTATATGTGCATCACATTCCAATTAAAAGATTAAAACAAAACAAAAAAGTAAGGAGAGTACCAGCCTTTGTTCTCTCCTTCCTGCTGCTACAGATTGAAATGAGATGATAAAACCTAAGGCACAGAGGGAAGCTACACAATGAGATGGTAGAGCTACCTTCTCAGCTCTGGACCTCCTACCTCTGAATTGTTACAGGAGAGAAACAAAATTCTATACTGTTTAAGCTACAGATGTTTTTACATCTCTTTTAACAGCAGTTTTAGACTGAACCCTAACTAATAAATGTGAAAATATAAGCCAGAACAGAGAAGAAAAAATTTTATTAATATGTAGTTCAGGGTTTGATTGACTGACTTATGGTGGGGAGGGGGAGGTATTATAGCTGACTTTACACTATAACTGCAACCTTTATAACCTCCTGGGCTATAAGCTGACTTACATCAAAATGAACAAAAGTACTGAGTTCTTATTATTCTTAATAATAACAAAATACAAACAATGCTCTTGGACCAGAAAGATTTTATTGGCTGTTTTATTTTTGTTCTTCCTATTCAGAACATTATTGGGACAACTGGTGAACTCTGAATGGGGTCTGTGCATTAGATGGTAATAATGCAGCAATGTTTTCTTGATTTTAATTGGTATACTGTAGTTATCTAAGAGAGTGTTATTGTATTTAGGAAATATACACTGAAGTATTTGGAACATCAAGTCTGCAACCTATTGTTAAATGACTGAGAAAAAATTTTAACATGAGAGACAAAGAAAGGAGAGACGAAAAGAGAGCGAGAAAGAGAGAGGAAGGAAGAAAGAGGGCAATGTGGTAAACCATTAACTGGGGAAGCAAGGTGAAGGATATATGAGAGTTTTTTGTACAATGCTGACAACTTTTCTGTAAATTTGAAATTATTTCAAAATAAGTTTAAAAAAGTAATATTTAAAAAGATAGTGCGGCCCACTTGGAAATTCATGTCTGAAAAACTGAAAATTGTAAATCAAACAGATTTTCACTATATACAAAATACAAAGGCGACATAGTAAAAGAAAGAAACATAACCAAGGAAATACTGACCTGCCACTAATGACTTTAAGTAAGTCATCTGAACTCTCCAAATTGAGGGCATTTAATTAAATGGTTCCTTCCCAGCCTTAAAATTCTACAATTCTCAATTACTTCCAATGCTCACCTCCTTACCTTGCATATATTTTCAAAAAGATACATGTTTCAGAAAATTAATTTAATGTTGTTAAATTAAATTCCAAAAGACCAAAGTGTACACGGTTTTTCAATAAACTGAATAATCAATCTTATTGGAACCATTAATAAGATGACTCAAAATCTTGTTAACTTGGCAGCAGTCACCATACTCACATAATATCCACAGCTCCTGGAGTAACAGATGATGATGTCTGCTCTTTGCTGGATGAAGAATCAGTAGCACATTCTGGTTCGGATACCGAATCACTGCTGCAGGGCTCACTATTTGGAGATGCATTTCTTTGAGAGGTAGTGTCAATTGCTATAGGTGTTAATTCACTCTCACTGAATGCATCGCTTATAAACATGCCTTCATGGATTAAATAAGCCACCTCCGTGTCCAGTGAATTGTCTTTTGCGGCATTCTTCTGCTGCGGAATCTCCTCCAATTCTCTAGTCCTTTGGTTTTTGTCAAGAACTGAGAGAACAACACTGTGAATGATATTTAACGTTGCCTACAAGAAAACAGGATACATTTTTAAAGGATTTAAAATATTTTGTACCTAAAGGTTCCAAAAGTGAACTCTGTGTAGGTACTTTTGAACATCTTACAAATGAGTCAAGGTCATGCATATCAGAATTTCTTTTATTACACAGTAAAGGTGACTTGTGAAAAAGAATTGCTCAAGAGAGATGGGTTCCCTAAAGCTTAGACATAGGGCTCCATTTACAAATTAATTTTGTAAATGGAAATCTCCCTAAAATATACTGCATATTTCTCTAACTTCTTAAATAGGTTACAGTAAACATAACTTGCCTGTCAGAGGATCATGTTCGTTGATTGATGTGCTTTCTTTTCTTTTTTGTTTTTTTTAAAGGGGGGTGTTTGGAACAGAGCAACCAGTATCCAATCATCCATTCAACAAATATTCACTGTTTTTTTTTTTTTAATTAATTAATTAATTTGGCTGCGTTGGGTCTTCGTTGCTGTGCACGGGCTTTCTCTAGTTGCGGCGAGCGGGGGCTACTCTTTGTTGCGGTGCACGGGCTTCTCACTGCAGTGGCTTCTCTTGTTGAGGAGCACGGGCTCTAGGCGCACAGGCTTCAGTAGTTGTGGCATGCGGGCTCAGTAGTTGTGGCTCGTGGGCTCTAGAGCGCAGGCTCAGTAGTTGTGGAGCACGGGGTTAGTTGCTCCGCAACATGTGGGATCTTCCCAGACCAGGGATCAAACCCATGTCCCCTACACTGGCAGGCGGATTCTTAACCACTGCACCACCAGGGAAGTCCTGCTGTGCTTTCTTAAAAGGAAAAAACAATCCGTATTCCTTACCGTACCTACCCTTAAATCCATCTCTCTCTCCTCATCTTATACCTTTTTCTCACTCATTCACTGCTCTCCAGACATTCTGGTTCTCTTCCTATTCTTCTAAATTCTACTGTTCCCATCTCAGTTCCTTTGTTGTTTCCTCTGCCTGGAATGTTCTTCACCTTGATGTTTGCATACATGTTTCCTTCTCACCGCTCAGGTTCCTGCACAACTGTTACTTCCTCAAGAAGCCTCCGGGACGTCCCTGGTGGTCCAGTGGTTAAGACTCCGTGCTCCCGATGCAGGGGGCACGGGTTCGATCCCTGGTAGGGGAACTAAGATCCCTCATGCCGCACGGCAAAAAAAATTAAATAAATAAATAAATAAATAAATAAATAAATAAAACTGAATCAAAAACAACAAAAAAAGAAGCCTCCTATGACTCCTTCCAGCAACCCTATCCCATTAACCAGTTTTCTTTAAATAACAGTTACCACTATCTTTTTATTTTTTTAATTCTAGGTCTCTTTCCACTACAATGTTAGCTCCATGAGATATTATATCCTACTGCCTAGAATATAAGTACTGGGCACATAGGAGGTACTTAATAAATACTGAAAGCTAGATGAATTAAGAGTAAATTTATGTAAGTCAATGTCTTCATGGACTACTAAGAAACAGGGGCTGCATTCCTTCTTTAACATTCATGGTTGCATTCTTGTAATTTGTTGCCCCTTTCTCAAAACTCTTGATTTCTTTTTTAGGATCTACATGGTTCTAGGCAAGCAGACCCCAACTTTAAGTCTCCAAATATAGGATAAGGGTCTAAGCTAGTCCAATCAGCTAATGGAACCACTTGAGCTTAAAGCTAAAGAAGATACACAGAAGACAGACTGAGAGAAACACAGAGAAAGAAAACCAAGGCTTGATAACATCATCAACCTCTCTATCAAGCACCTAAAGGCTGACCTACCTATGGATATTTTTCAGTTATATGAACTAATAAAACCCCTTAATTGTTTAAAACACTCTGTATTTCCTGTTATTTGGAACTAAATGCACTCTAAGTGATACAATATTCCATACAGTATACGAGAGAGATTCTGAGCCTTCGAGTGTCTGTGGATACTGCATATTTTCTTTCTCCATTGATCAGTAACTCCTCTATTGTCACAAACTTGCTCCTTGCTACACTCCTCCATTGCTGCTTTTAATCCTCACTACTGTCTCGTCTTAATCTTGATGTGCTATCTCCCCCATCTTCATTTTGCCTTTCTTCTTATCTCTTCTCTCTTGATGATTTTCTTTCTTAAAAATTTTTTCAATAAAAAATGGTCATGGTCTTTGGACGTGGTCTTTCTCTCCCCAACAACTATTCTATACCTCCCCCATAGGAATACAGCTATGCAAAACTTAGTGCACCTTCCAGCTTCAGGTGTTAGTCCTGCGTATCCCACACAGTATACTCCCAACCTCCTTGCCACAGGATTAGTTCAGAAGTGAGAAGAAAATCCAGACCCAAAGCAAGCAGTGCATAGCACTGTCCTGACCACAGTAACCTAAATCAGCCCAGTGGATTAAAACCAAGGACTTTGATAATTGAAGAAGAAAAAAATCTTGTTCTAGGAAGTAGAGTATACAAATGTGGAAGACCTAAAACTGTTATATATAGCCATTCTGCTATAATTAGGTTGGTTACTTTGAAGGTGAAGCCAACAAAGAGGAGGTAGAAGTGAATTAAAACAGAGAAACTAAGCGAGAAAACCATGACCATGTCATAACTGAAGCCTATCCTCGTTTTGGACTATTTTAAATTCCCCAAGCCAATACATTTCTTTTATTGTTTAAATTAGTTTCATTTGAATACTTTGTCCCTTTTAACTGACAACATCTTAGCTAATACAATAAACTTTCCATATACAGTGTATCAGGTGTTCTCTTAGGGGTTCTTCTTCACTGTTTTCACCATACCTACAGTTTTAAAGGTTTGCTGATTATTTTTTTCCAAGACCAGAGCCATTCTTGCTTAAGAATGCCAGAAGATTTTACAATATATAGTAGATTCAACAGTAGGTACGTGATTTATTTTCTGAACTTTCGTATTGCAGCAGTTTACAGTCAAGTTCATGTTTAAAGACCAGAACCGCTAAAATAAACTTTTTCAGTCTTGAGAATAATGAATGAAATAATCTAGTAACCATATTGATAAGTCTTTAAAATGATAGTCCAGAATTATTTGTCCACGTAACAAATTGAAAACTTAAGAGTTAAAAATTTCTTAAAAAAGAATGTAAGCTTGCATTTAAGGATTATTTTCTTTTTTAGCTATACAAATCATCTTAAACTATGGGATATAAACAATAAACAAGAATTCTAATAAAAATACAAAATACAATTAATGCCCAGAAATAAACCCATGCACAAATGGTCAATTAATCTACAACAAAGGGCAAAATACAGCAAGAATATACAATGGAGTAAAGACAGTCTCTTCAACAAGTGGTGCTGGGAAAACTGGATAGCTACATGTAAAAGAATGAAATGAGAACACTCTCTAACACCATATTAAAAAAAACCTCAAAATGGATTAAAGAACTAAATGTAAGACCAGATACTGTAAAACTCCTAGAGGAAAACATAGGCAGAACAGTCTTTGACATGTTGTAAATCACAGCAATATTTTTGGGGACCTGTCTCCTAGAGTAATGGAAATAAAAACAAAACTAAACAAATGGGACCTAATTAAACTTAAAAGTTTTTGCACAGCAAAGGAAACCATAAACAAAATGAAAAGACAACCTATGGACTGGGAGAAAATATTTATAAATGATGCAACTGACAAGGGATTAATTTCCAAAATATACAAACAGCTCACACAGGTCAATATCAAAAAAACCCAAACAACCCAATTAAAAAATGGGCAGAAGATCTAAACAGACGTTTCTCCAAAGAAGACATACAGATGGCCAACAGGCACCAGAAAAGATGCTCAATATCACTAATTATTAGAGAAATACAAACCAAAACCACAATGAGGTATCACTTTACACCAGTCAGGATGGCCATCATCAAAAAGTCTACAAATAGTAAATGCTGGAGAGAGTGTGGAGAAAAAGGTACCCTCCTACACTGTTGGTGGGAATGTAAATTGGTGCAGCCACTATGGAGAACAGTATGGAAGTTCCTTAAAAAACTAAAAATAGAGTTACCATATAATCCAGCAGTCTCACTCCTGGGCATATATCCGGAGAAAACTCTAATTCGAAGAGATACATGCAACCCAATGTTCATAGGAGTACTATTTACAATAGCCAAGACATGAAAGCAACCTAAATGTCCATCGACAGATGAATGGATAAAGAAGATGTGGTACATATATACAATGGAATATTACTCAGCCATAAGAAAGAATGAAATAATGTCATTTGCAGCAACATGGAGGGACCTAGAGATTATCATACTAAGTGAAGTAAGCCAGAAAGAGAAAGACAAATACCACATACCACATGATATCACTTATATATAGAATCTAAAAAAACTGATACAAATGAACTTATTTACAAAACAGAAATAGACTCACAGACATAGAAAACAAACTTATGGTTACCAAAAGGGAAAGAGCTGAGGGGGTGGTGGTGGTGCGGTGGCGGGGGGGGGGGGGGATAAATTAGGATTTTGGGGTTAGCAAATACAAACTACTATATATAAAATAGATAAACAGCGGTCCTACTGTATAGCACAGGGAACTATATTCAATGTCCTGTAATAAACTATAATGGAAAAGAATATGAAAAAGAATATATATATGTATAACTGAATCACTTTGCTGTATACCAGAAACTAACACAACATTATAAATCAACTATAGTTCAATTAAAAAAATGTAATACCTCTTTTTGTAGAAAACTTAGGAAAAACAGAAAAGAATGAATCACAAATTTAAACTATACATAATCCTAGCACCTAAAGATAACCACTAAAAAGACAAGCTGTCTCTTTGGTCTATGGAGATGAAGAGGTTAAAAAAATCTTTCTAACACAGCTAAGAGCAGACTATATATTTAAGTAGGTCTCTGTCTTGCTTTTTAACTTAATGTTATAATGTATGCATTTTCTTCAATCATTAAAAATCCTTGCCTGCATGATATTCCATGATAGTGAATATACCAGGCATAACTTATTTTACCATTCCTCTATTGTTAGACATCATGGTTCTTTCCAATTTGTAGTTATTTAAAAATTCTTCATTAAAAATGAACAGCTGTAATTAACATTATTTTTCAGCGAAATCATGCCCTCAAGGAACCACAAACTTTTTCAAAGAAAAAAGTACTATATTTAAAGATTAAACATCATCTTCAAAGATGTTTTACAACAGTATTAGTTTAAGTGGCCTAAATGTGAAAATAAGAAGCTACAATTAGGACAAATCACTGTTCCCATATTGTACATACATCAAATAATAATTTGGCTTAGTTTAACTGATATAGAACCTAAAAGTAAGATAGCTACTTAAAAATTACTGGCAAAAAGTTGGCCAGTTCTAACTATGCAATGTAGGAGTTCTATATATCCAGAAATGTGTGTGATAAGGTCATGGTAGGAAAATAAGAAAAAGTGAAAACAAGGCCTCGTTACTGTGCAATCCACAGATAAACGTTTGCTATCTATCTCTATCAATGGATAGGATCAACATTTGGTAGGAGTCTGAATTAAGTATAGTGAATCACATTTTATAAAACTTTTCTCACTCTGACTGGAAAGCTTATGTATGTGACTTAGAGCATGTCAAAGTCAATAAGTAAGTCATATCATAGATAAGTACCAAAGTCCCCCAGATCATTTTTAACATGAAACTCAGGAGATGCCAGGGATGTTAACTAGGACATAAATACAATATTGACACCTGATAATTCAAAGAATATCACATTTCACAAACAGCCTGTTATACTCAGTAATTCCTAATGACTGTCTCATTAAAACACAGTTATGACATGTTGGTAATCCCAACCAACATGTATTAGAGTCTGTGACGTTTTTTCTTCTGAAAAATGCTGTGTGGCATGTGTTCTTTTCCTTATAATGACTGGATTAAAATTAAGTTGTTTGACCAAAAGGACAAAGTAATTAAATGCAATGCATGATACATGAATGGATTCCGGATTGAAAAATGAAAAAAAACTCTGCAATAAAGAACATTAGTAGAGCAATTTAAATATGAACCATATGTTAAAAAATACCATTATATCAACATTAAATTCCTAGAAAAATTAAGTGGTTTGGGATAGATTTTTGAGTGTTTCACAATATTGTAATTCTAGATAATCTACAGAGATTCAAGCATCACAAAATCACAAAAGGAAATATTATTGTATAATATTTAATGCCAAGTAAACATCATATTTCTTTTAAAATAAAACATATCGTCCAAAATTATAAAAAGGTACCAAAATACTCTGAATCACTTCAAATCTAATTTAAAACCCTTTCGAAAAATTTCAGAAACAAAGAAATTTTGTTTTATTCTAATTTTCATATCTAGAAAGATGACTTAACTTTAGGGATATTCTGGACAAACTGATAATCACATAAGCTTACCTTAACTCTCTGTAGGAAAATTGTAAACTTAGAGAAAATATCCTTTAGCAGATCAAACCACTGAAGAAAATTCAACATTCTCATCTGATCTGCAAGCCTAGAAAAAAAAATTCAAACAAAAATAATGACTGTCTTCAGGCCAACATGGTATTATCTACAAATTGGAGGAAACTACACTAAATACTAGCAACAAGAGAATAATAAAACGCAATTTAATCTAGATACCTAGCTAAAACTGTAAAATTGAGATGAAGATGTCAATTACTAAGCAACTTCTCCTTGTTTAAACATCTCTAAGACTAGTCAAGTACACTGACTTATGAATCTTATCATGTAGTAATTCCATGTGAACATGCTTTGTGACCATTTGATGAAAAAGCATAGAAAAATAAACTAATTTTGGTTAAATATGGAAAAGATATATTCTGGAATAAAAATAGAAACATAACATCTCCCTTAATAAACGAGCCTCTTCAATAAGTGGTGCTGGGAAAACTGGCAGCTACATGTAAAAGAATGAAATTAGAACACTCCCTAACACCATACACAAAAATAAACTCAAAATGGATTAAAGACCTAAATGTAAGGCCAGACACTATCAAACTCTTAGAGGAAAACATAGGAAGAACACTCTATGACATAAATCACAGCAAGATCCTTTTTGACCCACCTCCTAGAGAAATGGAAATAAAAACAAAAATAAACAAATGGGACCTAATGAAACTTAAAAGCTTTTGCACAGCAAAGGAAACCATAAACAAGATGAAAAGACAACCCTCAGAATGGGAGAAAGTATCGGCAAATGAAGCAACTGACAAAGGATTAATCTCCAAAATTTACAAGCAGCTCATGCAGCTCAATATCAAAAAAACAAACAACCCAATCCAAAAATGGGCAGAAGACCTAAAGAGACATTTCTCCAAAGAAGATATACAGATTGCCAACAAATACATGAAAGAATGCTCAACCTCATTAATCATTAGAGAAATGCAAATCAAAACTACAATGTGATACCATCTCACACCGGTCAGAATGGCCATCATCAAAAAATCTACAAACAAACGTATGGACACCGAGGGGGGAAAACTGCAGTGGGGTGGGGATGGTGGTGTGCTGAATTGGGCGATTGGGATTGACGTGTATACAGTGATGTGTATAAAATTTGATGACTGATTAAGAAAAAAAAAAAGAAGGAAAAAATCTACAAACAATAAATGCTGGACAGGGTGTGGAGAAAAGGGAACCCTCATACACTGTTGGTGGGAATGTAAATTGATACAGCCACTATGGAGAACAGTATGGAGGTTCCTTAAAAATCTAAAAATAGAACTACCATATGACCCAGCAATCCCACTACTGGGCATATACCCTGAGAAAACCATAATTCAAAAAGAGTCATGTACCACAATGTTCCTTGCAGCTCTATTTACAATAGCCAGGACATGGAGGCAATCTAAGTGTCCATCGACAGATGAATGGATAAAGAAGATGTGGCACATATATACAATGGAATATTACTTAGCCATAAAAGGAAACGAAATTGAGTTATTTGTAGTGAGGTGAATGGACCTAGAGTCTGTCATACAGAGTGAAGTCAGAAAGAGAAAAACAAATACCGTATGCTAACACATATATATGGAATCTAAAAAAAAAAAAAATGGTCATGAAGAACCAAGGGGCAAGACAGGAATAAAGACGCAGACCTACTAGAGAATGGACTTGAGGACACAGGGAGGGGGGAAGGGTAAGCTGGGACAAAGTGAGAGAGTGGCATGGACATATACACACTACCAAATGTAAAATAGATAGCTAGTGGGAAGCAGTTGCATAGCACAGGGAGATCAGCTCGGTGCTTTGTGACCAGCTAGAAGGGTGGGAGAGGAAGGGTGGGAGAGGGAGGGTGGGAGGGAGGGAGATGCAAGAGGGAAGAGATACGGGGATATATGTATATGTATAACTGATTCACTTTGTTATAAAACAGAAACTAACACACCATTATAAAGCAATTATACTCCAATAAAAATGTTAAAAAAAATAAAAATAAAAATAGAAACATAACATCTCCCCTAATAAACTTAATAACCTACTGTTCTAACTACAAACTAAAAAGTACTCTTCCATATATGAAGGATCATGTGGCATGGTGGCTAAGAGCATGGGCTCTTAAGCCACAATGCCTTGGTTCAAGTTCCAGCCCTGCCACTTACTAGTTGTGTGACTCTGGACAAATGACTTAACTCCTCCATGATCTAATTTTCTCATTTTAAATGGGTAGAACCTACTTTATATGGTAGCTGTGAATATAAACTGAGTTAATACGAAGTACTCAGAACAATGCACAGTGCTATGTAAGTATTAGCCAATATTATATTAGCTACATATATATTATATATATACTAAATATTACAATACATAATAGTACAGCCAATATTTTTATAACTGACATCAATCAACTTTAAGATTAAAAATTAATAAAAAATAGAATTCCATAAAGATATTTTAGAGTACTACAATGACTTATTACTCCAAATTTTTAATTAATGCTGCTACACCTAGGACTTTATTCTCAAAAGATACTCCTATACACTTGCGATATAGGATGTTCTCGAAGTTGAGAAAATTCCCTAGGGAAGAAAAATATTAAAAATAACTGACTCTCCATGTATATAGGGCTTTTAGCAAAGGTCCAGTAACTTAATTTTTCCAACTACTAGTGATCCCTGCATTATTAGGATTGCTTCAACTAATTCTGAAACTGAGCTTTCACTAGGTAATAGTGTGGAAATTAAAACTCCACAATCCTCATTCTATGAGTTTGGCCCAGAGAAGTTTTACAGTTGTCCATATTACTATTCATATCTTAGACCAGTTAATAAAGTTTAGATACCTATATGAACAAGAAATTCATAGTCATAAAATATTTATCACTATTCTCCTTAAAATAAGAATAGTTATTTCAAGGGGAAAACAAAAAATTACAGACATGGACAATTCAAAATCATGTACTCAAACTTCTCAAAGCTAACTGGGTTTTAATTATATAGCTAAATAATTTAAATTTAACACTGCTATTCCTCTTCAATTTCCACCCTCCATATGACGTTGTATCCTCTCCACCCTCTCTCTGCCCTGGGAGGCTGACCTGCTGGGCTTGGCCAGTGAGGAGCCCTTACAAAAGACTGAAAGGAGGAAAGGTGTTAATAGTACGTCTCCATCCCTGAGGGGTTACCTCAGGATGACTGCCTCCCTCCACTGAAGACCACTTCAAACTACTACAAGATTTTTTTTTTTCAGCTACTTACATCTTCTTCTCCTTCTGAATTCCATTAACTGCTCTCTTTCTTTGTCCCTTAAAGGTACTACACTATCACTTGTGATTTTCCTACACTCTGCCCACACCTTAGCAAATAATTCCTGAACTAAATCCTCCTTAGATTATTCTAATGCGTTATCTTTTCCCTGACTGGTAACCCCAACTTAATATTTATACTTACTTCAAAACAACATCTGTGTCTATGTCTTCTATTTGTGAAACTTTATTAATCACACACTGCAAAATTTAAGAAAAAAGATTTGATTAACGTCTTTAGAACTGTAAGTACTACATGTTAATTTGTATATTAATAAGGGCCTCAATGACTATAATTATTTGACCAAACTTCTCCTGTCTCTTACACCTCAAGGTGTTTAAAAAACTGCAGCATTACCTTTACCCTATTAAATAATTATTCCAGGGTATGCTTGAACTGTATTAATCACAATTTCCTACTATTTAAAACTGTTCACACACAAATACACACACAACACACACAAACACACACACACACACACGCAAAGCCCCCATAGAACTATAATACTTAGGACATGGTATAAGCCCCATACTAAAATTCCAAAAGAAATTCATTTTGGAGGTCACACTTCCTTGCAACACGTGCAACAGTTTAAGGTTTTAAAAAATAAATGCTCAGACTTTAGAAGTCTAGGAATTAAAACACAGCAGTTTTTGAAAACTGTTTAAAAGTATAATATACATACAGAAAACTGTACAAATTATGTTTATAGCTCAATATATTTTTTACAAATGGAGTGCACCTATTTAACCAGAACTCAGATTATGAAATTGAATATTACCAGTAAGCCCCTCCTGCTCCCCTCCTGGTCACTACTTCATCCCAAAAGACATTACTATCCTGATTTCTAACACCACAGATTAATTTTGCCCGTGTTTGAATTTTACGTAAGTGGAATCATACAGTGTGTACTCTTCCGTGTCTGGTTTCTTTGGCTCCACCTTATGTATGTGAATATCCATGTTGTTCCATGTAGTTTATTCATTCTCATTGCTGTATAGTATTCAATGATGTAAATATGCTATAATTCTATTTATCTTTTTTACTGATGATAAAATTTGAGTTTTTCCGGTTTTTTATTACAAATATGCTGCCATGGAATGCTTGTGCTGTCTTTGGTGAGCCTAGGTATGAATTTCTGTTGGGTAAACTACCTAGAAGTAGAATAGCTAAGCTATAATATACATGTATATTTAGTGCTAGTTATCAACAATTTTTGGAAGTGGTAGTGATAATTTTAAAATATGGTGTTTTAGTCAGTGTTTGAAAGAGGTAAAAGATGGGGTGATTGTAACCTTTTTCTTGCTTGTTTTATTTAAACATTAAAAACTATGAAATGTACATTCAACCTAATGATGATCCATTAAGCCTAAGAAATTCATTCAAAATTGTTCTTTTTCATATACAGAAAAACTAAAGTTCAGAGAATGAGATTTATCTGAATAGAAAAAGTCAAAACAAAAATCAGGGAAGTGTATACATATAGCTGATTTACTTTGTTGTACAGCGGAAACTAACACAACATTGTAAAGCAATTGTCCTCCAATAAAGATGTAAAAAAAAAAAACTGCTTATGGAAAAAAATTGTATCTCATGAAATATAGCAGCAACTTGAATTTCACATCTTTAAAACTGAAATAACCTTAAAATGTATATCTACTTTCTAATGAGTAGATGACAAATACTGAAACTTTGATAGCATTGTAGGTGGTAAGCTTTTTCTTTTAATTTCTAAAAGTAATGCAGATGTAAAATGTCTGACAATTCCACTTTATCACTTTATGCCAATTGTCTTGTAATAAATACCAATTAGCTTGGGAAAAAAATCAGGGAAGACTAAAAAAAAAATAGATTTTAGTTTACAATTATAATTTCTTAGAGATCAGAGTAAGAAGAAACGCTGGTGAAAGTATATACTATTGGTAAAATCTTTTTAGAAAAAAAGCAATTCAGCTCTATGTATCAAACAATTTAAAAATACTTTTCACTCTCTGACCAATGGTTCCACTTCAGGAAACAGTTATAAGAAAAATAGTCTTAAATATGAGAAACCAAACAAACAAGACTTTATACCAAAGCATACCAAAGATGTTTGTCACAGTGCTCTTTATAGTACCGAAATGAAAATGACCTAAGTATTTAACACAGAGGAAAGGTTAAACAGGTTTAACTAACATAATGTTGATGGAATTTTATACAACCATTAAAAGTGATATTTCTGAAGGCTTATGAGCAAATACTTATGTTATGATTCAAACGGAAATATATATACAATTCAAAATTATATATACAGTATGAGAGCACCAATGAAAAACACCAGTAACAACTTATGCTTAGAAATATTCTTAAAGTGATAATCTTTTTGACTGGTAGGGCTATGTTTTTCTTTCTTCTATTTTTCTATATTTAAAATTTTTTAATAAATGAGAAAATATTACTATGATACTGCATGTATTATTACAGGATCATGTAAAAATAAACTTCACAAAGATTCTAGACCAAAATGTATCAAATAAAAAAGTATAATTACCTGTTTAATGATATTCTTTGCTGTAATAATCATTTCTTCACTATATATTTCTAAAAAGTTAAGTTTTCTTTGTTTTAAAAGTCCAAATACAAGAGATACTAGTCTTTCCTGTGAAAATAAAAGAAGGGTATACAATGTCAAAATTCAAATACAAAATAATCTCACTTAGAGGTAAAAATAATCAACGTCAAGGGTTTTATTGTTTGACCCTCAAATCTCTATCCTCCTTATGGTATTTTCTAAAAGCCTTAAAAACCCCTTTCCATAGCAATCTTGTCATCAGATTTTTGGAGTCATTATTCTAAAACTGGTAAATCCTAACCTACTATAGTGGATCAAATGAAGCTGGTTTGGGGACAAAACAATATGAGTATATTTTGGTCTAGTTTCAGTAAGTAGCTAGAAAGTATTCTTCTCAAACCCTGATGACCAATAAATACTCTATGAGCCTGGTGCTTTCTAATTAGTGGTCTAGAAGACTGGAATGATGACCTGGATTATTTGTGGAGCATTAACTGCTAACATTTACAAAAATCTCTTTAACTACTTAGGCTGCTATCAGGGCTTTTTGGATTCTTTGCAAGTTCTTGGCAATAATCAGCATTGAGAAGTTACTAGATAAGTTACCAAATATGATATATTTGTATATGCATATGCATAAAACATGTTCATAATAGGTGCTCAGTGAATGTGACTGACTGATAAGTTACCATATAATAATGATCACTTTTTATAAAAGACACACTCCAATATATGCATATACATGGATATAAGTTAATTCATCCTATATCTACATCCTATATCTATATTTGGAACTTGGGTAGTAAGCCATATAAAGACTTCATTTTAACTCCCATTTCTAATTAAGCTATAAAATTATTTATTCTCTAATTTCACAGGATAATAAACAATTATGTGCTTCCTAGAGTCACACAGTTAGTGAAAGATTTCATAGGTATCACAGGCTTGATATTGAAGATAATTTTGCTCACTATAACCTGAGGAGAATGTGTTCTAAACTAAGGCTGTTAGGAAATAACACTAAGCAATGACATCAATTTCATTCTATAGTTCAAAAGACATACCTCTTCTAAAATTTGACAGTCATCTTCCAATGGTCTATTTAAGTCACTGTGAGAATAAGTAGAAAATTCTGCAATCATCATTTTATCTATCAGTTTTTCTAATTCACAAAGCTGTGATCCCAAATGCCTACAAAGGAAAAGGGAAATGTTACCTACATTTATTAAAAACCCAGATTTACTCCACGATCAAGGGAACCCGTCAGCAAAACTTTTCTAGCTGACAGTACTTGTGCAACAAGGTGATGTTTTAGTAAAATGGAGTCTTTTAACTTAACAAAAATAACTGTGACAGTTTCACGTCATCTCCCAAATTCTATTTTTCTCTGTATATCTTTAACCTCCAAACAGTTAAATATACTATAGGAAACTTGGTTCTAGAAAACTTCATGACTGCTTTTTAGTCTGCTTTTCACAGACAAAATATTCAGATATTCTAAGTCCTTTCCTCATTAACCACTTACTGAATATAAATGTCAGTAGCTCCCCAGCCATTCATGTATGCAATAAATACAAGCGCTTAGCATGCACCAGGCCCTGTTCTGGGTACCTATAAATATCTGAAGGACTATAGCAGAGACTGACTCAGCTCAACCTCTGTCAGGATCAGTTTGAGTTACTGTGCAATATCCCTCAGGCCATTAAAGTCATTAGAACACACGAGTGAAGATCTAAAGTCACTGAGCTATAATCTATCCATGGAACTTCTTCTCATGAAGTATGATGTTTCTTTTTAGTCCACCTCTTCAGCACCTGCAGATCCTGGCTAGGGTGAAAGTGAGCAGGACTCTAACTTTGGCAGAGTTGTGGGGGTGGTGAGGGCAAGTATTACTAAAGAGATCTGGAAACTTTTCCTTAGAAAAAGCAAGTACTGTCCAAGTGACAAGAATGGTCCCAGGTAGTTAATCCCTGCTCTGAAGGGCACTAAGGATGAATACCGTCATATCCAAAGGGATTTTTGCCACACAATCTAATAGTTTCATAAAAACAATGGGTTGAAGAAACCTAGGTAATCTAGTTGGTCCAAGGCATTTCAAAAATTAAGTGAAATTTATCTTAAGTGTAAACATTTATAATTAATTATAAAAACATTTTAAAAGTTTATGCTACATTTACTTGAAAAACAAGCCCTTAATGTTAGCAACTGTCTTTACTATGACCAGATACAGCACATTAAAAAAAATTAAAGCATGTGACCTTTTAGACAGATCCGTTGTTCTTCCTTATGAACAACAACAATATGGTAAGTAGTGCAGTGATACTTTTAGAAAAAATCTGATAAGTGAAATAACATAAATTTGCTTTTTGCAATATGAAAATTATATTTCTCACAGCTAATTAGAAGTCTAATAAGGTTCTCATAAATGGTGACAACATCTCACAATAAACTAATGTATAACATAGCCACTCTTACAAACTGAAACACTGCCATAAAAGGAATTTGGCAGTGTCTTGCGAAATTACATAGGCAATTAGCCTTTGACCTAGGAATCTCACTTCTCAGAATCCATCTCAAAGATACACTGGTAAATGACAAAAGAACATACATTCATTGCAGCACTGTTGGTAATTGCAAAGGAATGGAAACAACCCAAATGCTGACCAATAGAAGACTAGTTAAATATATCATAACAGACCCTATACACTTTTAAAAGAATCGAGGAATACCAATTAATATACTATATACTGCTACAGAGCAGTTTCTCAACTACTACTCCCCTACAAAGTCTTTTCAGACATTTTTATTCCTAATCACTCCCCATGAAGTTTTAATATCACAGATATACTGTGGCCTTTGGAGGGCCACAAACCATTGTAAAATCCAAGAATTTTTTTCACCCTTCAAGAACAAACTTTTCCCCCCGTTGGGTGATATCCACCATTGAGAATGCATACTGTAGCATGATCTACAGGGTATATACTGTAAGGTAAAAACTGCAAGGTGGAGAAAAGTATGTACAGTATGCTAATGCTTATCTAAGATGAGGGACAGACAGAGAGATGGATAAATAAACATAAACTAAAACTTTTTTAAATGACTTATAGGAGTAGGTACAGAGGAGGAGAACCAAGATAGAAGTTAAATTTCTCTGAATATCTTTTGTTTTATAGATTTGACTTTGGAACGATGTAACTAATTAACATAGTTGTAAAACAATATTACATTTAAAAACAGCAATCCTTGAATATCAAAAGCAAATGAAACAAATGAACTTAACTATGTATCAAAGTACAGGCAAATCTACACAAAGAGGAATTATTTCAAGTGACTTTAAAACACAGTAATTTATCCATTCATACCACAAGGGATATACCTTAAGAAAAAGAGGGAAAATTATTTTCTAGCTCTGCCCACTAAAAAGGCCTAGAGATCATGACCAATCCAGTAGCAAGGAACACCTCTGAAACCTAGATTGTAATTTCTAAATACCATTTCCTACTAAAAGAAACTAGGGCTCCTTAGAGAAATGGCAGTTTACAAATATGGAGCAGAAAATGTATAATATGAATATCCTGTCATAACATGAAGAAAACCATTAATGACTACTCATAGAATCAAAAGGACTTGAGGAGGTTCCTACAAAAGATAGGACAATATGAACATCGATTAAAAAAAAAACTTAATACTTCAAATATATATAAATCCATGTGCTTATAAAACATTTGGAAGATGCTACATTTTTCAATTCATTATTTTAAAAACTGCTAAATAAAGGAAAAGAACCTAGACTTTATCTTGCCTACCCTTGTAAGAAATGTCCTTCAAAATTATCAAATAATTGTTATGGAGAAATATGGCTTTATAGAAATATTCCATTAATAAATGAATAAGGAAGTTTAGAATTAGAATATCATGATTTTCAACCCATAATGAGATGATAAATCTAGGCAATGATCACCAAATGGCTGCTAATTTCATGAAAAGAGAGACAACCAGATATATGCCTCTTGGCTGAAATACACCTATTAGGTACTCTTACCAAGAAGAAAAACTTAAATCTGATCAAGGCTTTAAATCTAACTACCAGTTTATAGAAAATACAAGCAAAAGGAAAACACACTAAACATGGGGATGCAGTTGGCAAAATCCAGACTGTGAGAAGCACTACAAAGACAACTCAATTTCTTCAATGAATATTTTGAAAGGGAGAAAATGAGAAGAATGGAGAACTATATCTTAAAAGACATTTGAAATATATCAACCAATTGTAATACACAGTTGTTGTTATTTGGATCCTGTTTCAACAAATACACTGTGAAAAGAATTTTGAGAGAAATAGGAAAATCTGAACACTGACTAGCTACTTGAAACTATGAATGATATTCGAGTTATGTTTTTAAAGATCCTTATCTTTCAGAGATACATAATGAAATACTTATGGATGAAATGAAATGATGTTTTGGATTTGTTTCAAAATAATCCAGGAGTAGGGGGAGGCATATAGAGAAAACCAAGTTGGCTATGAGTTGATAACCCACAGGTGATATGCAATTTATCCAGCTTCATATAACTCTCTTCATAATATTTCCTCTATTTTTTTTGTATGTTTCAGTTTTCAGTAAGTTTTAAAAAGCAGTAATAGGGTAGGATATGAATCCACACATAAGTTTAACATTGCTTTGTTCTCAGTTAATTGATTTTTATAAAGATCAAAAATTCCTTTTAAATGCAGACTAGAGGTTAATACCCAAGTCTGTGTTACCTTCAGGTACAAATAGTCTTCAGCAAATCCCAACAAAGAATTATGGTAGGAAGTCCATAGGACTGTATCTACTGATGTTTGGGCATCAGAGTAATAAAACTCTATCATTTCAGCCTAATAACTTAAATGTGAGGTTCTATTTAACCTCAGATATTGTCAAAAATAACTGAGTAGCTTCATTTTTACACATCTTAAGTAATTCTAAAGTCTGACAAATATAATATAGAAGAGCAGATATGAATCTCAATACTAACATCAAATAGTATTTATTATGTACTCATAGGTATATGATAACATATATAAAAAGATTTGTCTAAGCAAATCCCTAAATAAAATTTCTAGAATTAGTGTTTTATAGGATTTACCTATTCATCCTTGCTCTGTTTTTAAAATATTTTTGACTACTTTAACAATAGATGCAATTATACTGGCCTGTATATTATTATTAACCTTACCAAAAATATTTAATAGATAAATCTGCTAACAGTTCATTTTAAAAGTATGTATCCTGGGCTTCCCTGGTGGCGCAGTGGTTGAGAATCTGCCTGCTAATGCAGGGGACACGGGTTCGAGCCCTGGTCTGGGAAGATCCCACATGCCACGGAGCGGCTGGGCCCGTGAGCCACAACTACTGAGCCTGCGCGTCTGGAGCCTGTGCCCCGCAACGGGAGGGGCCGCGATAGTGAAAGGCCCGCGCACCGCGATGAAGAGCGGTCCCCGCACCGCGATGAAGAGTGGCCCCCACTTGCCGCAACTAGAGAAAGCCCTCGCACGAACCGAAGACCCAGCACAGCCAAAAATAAATAAATAAATAAAAATAAAAGTAGCTAAAAGGAGGAGGAAATTAAAAAAAAAAAAAAAAAAAAAGTATGTATCCTAATAATCACATATAATACTTTACAGTGGTGAAAGAAATCTGCTGAAATGACAGACAAATAACTAAAAATCACTTTCTGAAAAAGTACATAGGCTCATATATCCAGCTAAACAAATTGGAGCAATTCTAATACTTTCTACTTTAATATGCCTCAATTTGTACATGAATTCAGATCTTCTACTAAGCTGTGGGTTCACTACAATGACCTTTGTGTTGCTTTTATCACAGAAACTTACATATCAATAAACCCTACAGTAATACTAGTTTCATCAAATAGCAGAAAATCTGTAGTTTTGGCTTCACCTCAGAGCACACAATGTGGATGTTTTCATATCATAATGTTTTCAAGATCTAAATTATGGGAGATTATATAGGAGCAAAGAAGATGTTAAATACCTTTTAATACTTCCAATAATAAAAATCCCTTAAGTGGAATCCCAAGGTGGCCTCTGATCAATGAAATCATAATAAGCTGGAACCTATAATTAACTCTGAATGTTTTCCACATTTTCTTTCAAAAAGAAGAAGAAGGCAGCGTACCACTAGAAAAACTAGTTTCATTAATTTTTAACCTAAAATCTATTACTATGGTAGATTCCTAGCTCAGCAAACCTCTAACTCAGTTGCCCACAGTTTAACATCTATTGCACTAGAAAATTAGCACTGACGTTCAGAGTGATCTATTTGAGGTCCTACAAAACCTCAATCAAATATATTAAAAAGTATACATAACTCTTGGGTCCGATGAGATCTGGGTTGAATCTTGACTCTACTGTTTTATAACTTCCTGTATGACTTGGAGCAAGTTATCTAAGATTTTCAATGCTCCAGTTTCCTTATCTATTAAAATGGGATAAAACTATCTATCTCATAGAGGGTTTTTTTTGGAGTGGGGAGGGGGATCAAATAATATATGCAATATTCTTAGCACTGGTACAGAATACCAAAGTATTCAAAAAATGTTCTTAGGTTTTGTAGTGGTGGTAGTAGTAGAGTAATGGTGGTAGTAAGTAATAAAGAAAAAAAATTAACAGTGGTGAAAACTGAAGTTTCTACATAAACCTTTACAGTAAGAAACAGCAAATAACAACATTATATCCCTGAATTTCAAGGTAACTGAATCTTTTCTATATGAAACCTGCAAGGTATCAAGGTTCAAATATATTTTCATATATATTATATTTTATATGAAGAATAAACACTCTTTACAAATGTGCAGGTTCTAAAAAAATAATAGTAGATATTTGAGTAAAACATGGATAATCAGAATATTTGAAAGTCTTTTAAAAAACCATATACACTTTTTTATGAAGAATATTTTGTCTTTTGAGTTAAGGTACAAACAAAAAAAGTAAGGATGAAAATAAAGGTAAACTCTTTCTTGAGCTCAAGATAATTACAAGATTATAAAATTTTCATTCTGCCTTCTGATAAATCATAATCTACTGGGAATAAATATCCAACCCTGTTCTTAAATATTTTCCAGATAGCTTTGGAGAACTAAACTTTTCATCAGTATTATTGGGCATAAACTTATGAGTCAGGAAAATGAAATAAAATAAACGGCATGACTTTTGGAGTAAAAATGAGAACAGTTTCAGAATTTGTGTTTAGCAGGCAAGCATTTAATCTTTGTTTCTATTGCTCTATTCAGAGGATAAAGCACTCTACTTTGCAGAATCAGCTCTCAATATTCATCAAGTTCGTATTATATAGTGGTGACAAGAAAAAACACAGCTTCTGTCATTACAGAAGTCCATTTTGCTAAAATACTGACAAAATTAATATTATTTTAAAAATATATGCCATACACACATTCAAAAAAGAGAAATATTTAAAATTTCAGAGGTAAAGGGGAAACTAAAAATCATTTAGTCACCCTGGGTTCCCATGCTGAGAAATCCAAAGTAGGCTTCAAAGGACTACAAACCACCCAAAATTGATTGCAAAATTTTATGTACAGGTATATTTTTATGGAAAGAAGGTCCATCCACAGCTTTCAATAGATTCTCAAAGAGGTTTGTGATCCAAACATTTTCTGTAAACATCCAAGTCTGGATAAGGTTCTTCCCGTAAGGTTAGGCTCCATAGCAATCTGTACATTCATCATCATACTGTACTGTACTGTATAATAACTACCCAGTAATTTGTCTCCCTCCTACCAAATAAATTGTAGAAACAGAGCAGAAAGCATCTCTGCTTTGTCATGGCTACATTCCCAGTATTCTGCCTGGTGTCTGTCATGTAATCAATAACCATTTCTTGAATAAATGAATCAATCATTCATTTGCATAATTAAAATTGGGCCAACTTTTTAAAAGTGCTTTCTAAATAAATATTCCAATTACATATCCTTAGTCAATAAGAACTTATAATTCAATTAAAATAAACTTATATTGAAGATAACCTTTCCAGAATATATTAAGTTACAGAGCATGTCTTCCATAAAACTTCTTTGTAGTCACTCAGTAGTATAAGGTTTCCCAGCAGATAGGAACTTCAACAAGGACACTGAAAGCCTGCTTAACTGAATGAAATTTTGACGGCTTACAATTGGTGTAATCTGTAAATTAAACATATGACATGATCTCACATAAAATAACTAAAACCCTAATCTTAAAGGTATTTTCAAAATAAAAACTTAGAAGAAATTGGGTCTTTTCCATCATCGTGTGGAATTTTTTGCAATGTGATAGACTGCAAATGAGAAATGAATTTTAATAATTACCTAATTTAAAACTTATTCAATGGCTTTTAAAATGAACTTAATTTCAGCTATACTGGTATTCCTTTTTCCACCTTTATCTATTATCTTGACACAAAACTACTTCAACATTTTCAAAATATAATTTTCAAAGCTATGACTGGCCCTTCGTTGATTTCATCTACTAGAAAATTTAATTTTACTTCTTTATCCAAATGTCTCTGTAAATATTGGTCCTTATGATTTTTGTTTGTTTTAGTAAGACTAAAATATCAGAATGATAACATTATTAAACAGATCAATCTGGAAGAAAAAAATACCCTTGTAACTCTAAACACATTCATTTATTTTCAGCTAATATTACACACTAAAATTTATCCTTTAGAAATTTCTAACATTATTTCTAATGGCTTACTTAATGGACATACCGGAAGCTGTGAATGCCCTGAAGTTCCTGCTGTAGAACCTCTTGCGTTGTTGCTATTAAGTCCAATGCTCCGACAAATTCAGAAGTAGATAACAACACCTGTACTGTAGGCTGAGTCTGGTGTACAGTGGCCATTAATTTCAGTTTATTGTATACTTTAACACAATTATTTCTGGTAAGTGCCAGTCTTAAAATGTGTAGTGATCCTTCACACATTACTTTATCAATCTGTGCAATTTTATCTCGAAGCATTTTTACAGCCTGGGAAGTTTTCTTGAGGTAGTCCTGCAATTCGTGTTGAGAGGTCATTGCATGAAAAAATGCTTCTGAACGTAGAGAGATCTGGTGAGCAATGTTTACTTCCACAATATCCAGATAATGGCTCAGCTTAAGAGGAAAGGAAAAGAAAAAAAAAATCACAGCATATTATAAGTATACCTTAACTATCCAAATACTTTCTGAAAATGATACAATATTTCTACATGTATTTTAAATCCCATTGTGTGAACTGTTTGATAATGTGATGCTTGATACTAGGCATACAAAATAGAAGGGAGATGAAAGGTAGAGCCCAAAGTTAATAAATGTAAGACAAAAGCATAGAAGGTGATTTACCTTCTTCCTCTGCTCCTGCCATTACTGCCCTCCAAACACCAACTACTTTCTAGAAAGTAAAAGTAGCCCACAGTCATCTCAGATTATAATCTAGTTTTAGAAGTTCCAAGATCTGAGAGAGAATGATTGATTTCCTTAACCTCCACACATCATTGCCATCACCAATATCATGTATCATTTATCTGACTGAAAGATGATTATAGTTACCATTTACTGACTTTCTATGTACCAGGCACTGGTATTTTATATACACCATCTTCTAATTTTAACAATCTTGGAATACAGGTATTATTATTATTTTATTTTACAGATGAGGACAATGAGGCTCAGAAACATTAAATAACTTGAATAAAGTCATATGATTAGTTAGTAGGAAAACTGAAATTTGAACCCAGGTTTGTCTAACTCAAAAACTGAAGTTCTTTCTACCGTACCATGCTGCCTCAAAACGTTAGAGAATTCATGAAAGACAGATTGGTGATCCAGCCACAAATTACAGAGAGTACTAGAATTCACCTGGATCTTTTTTTTTAGGCTGTTAATTTCACATTTCAATAATTATTCTTTTATCAATTTGTAAAACTCAGTTTATTTCCAATGTGGTTTCCTCTTAAACAGTTGACTGAAACAATTAGTTCATATATATCTTATTTGTAATACTACCAAAATTAATTCCTGGAGTAACATGTATTAAGAATGCTTTCTAATTTCAAATATGGACTTCTAAAACTTGAGTTGTCTTTTCTTCCTTCATAACTGCATATGCCTTTTTTGGCTATATTATTTTTCCATTTCTCCCCCACTTTTTTACTTCTAGATTCTTCAACCTATAGCTCAAACTTTAAGAATTATCTCTGAACATCTCAGGAGAATTTGTAGTGTTAAAGGGTTAATGGGCTTTCAACATTTAGGACTCATAAAATTAGAGGATTATTTGGTCACCAAGCCTGTCTCATTAAAACCATGCAGGATCATGCATATCTTCAATACGTCTCCTTCAATAATCTATTATAATATATAATAGATTACAAACAAGACATTCTTCTGTAGTTTAAATCTGTTGCATTTATACTCTTTTGCTGTTGTTCTTTTTACCTTCAACAGCTGTTCATTTATTTACCTAAAAAGCAATATGGGGGTGAAGGTACTTAGGTACATCACAAGCTAAAGTAGACTCAATCTTCAGAAAATGGAGAAAAAGTAACTCCTGTAGGACAGCGGTACTCAGAATGCAGTTTATATGCTGCTGCCAGTTTGTGAACTGTTTAACAGGTCCATGATGAAATGAGGAACTCTGCTGGAAATTAAATCAACTACATCACTAAGCCCATGGTATTGCTTTTTCATAGAAAGACTTTCTTAATGAAGGAAGCAGTGAAATGATTTACGTTCTAGAGCAAACTCGTTATCTCATCGCAGACCAGCACTTTGGGTAGCAGTACTACAATAGGACAAAAATTTCTCTAATCCTGGTTGTAGCATCCCCTCTTTAAAGCTAGCGAGATAAAACGGGTGCTGTCAATCATACAGTGAGTTTGAATCCTGTCTTGGAATCCTGTCTTCCATTCCTTTTCTAAGAACAGAGCAGAATGAGGAGACAAAATGTAAATGTAATAAAGCTGATTCTGCAACTTACCAAAAAAAAAAAAATTTCCATTACTTTAGTCACTTTAAACATTTAGCATGAGAAAATTGTTTCATTTGAATTTCAAAGATTTCTGCAATTTATCAATACTCCTTGATCTATTCTTTTCAAAAGCATAATATTTTCATAATTCATTTCCTATTAAAATTCTATAAAGGGAACAATTTTTAAAGTATTCCTAAAAGTATCTGTATAGATTGATGAAATTTTTATTGGCTTTTGTTGTTTTTCTCTTTTAAGGTATTATTCTACCAGGGGATATACTTGGAATGTGAAAAAGTAGTCTGGGAGTGAGCCTGTGTCTATATATCCATTGTTTTCATAAGATTTGTGAATTTATTCTTACTCAAGGAAAACCTTTATAGATGAAAATGTTGCCAAAAAAAATAAAAGTGAATTCATTTTCATTTTCAACTGTGAGAAACGGAATACTCACAATTCTTTCCCGACATTTCTTCTCCTCTCCGCCCTAAGTAGCCCTTCTTCAGTTGCTGAGAAGGACTGGACCCAACTTATTGAATAGTCTACCTGAGGCAAGCTTTCAGACTGCCAAGAGCTGTCACCAGACTAAAATGAAATGCTTTCATCTCAGTTTAGGAACCACAGTCAGTTTTAGAAAAGCTCTAAACTGAGTGCTAAGAAAGAACAGAGATCAAAGGTCTTTACTTCCTGTTCCAGTTTTAAAAGATTCTTGATCTGTGAGTTATGTTTAAAGTTTTACATTTTAAATGACTTTCAAGATATTGACTTCTGAAATATAGAACATTGTAAAATTTTGAAAAACTGCTGACTAATAACACGCAAAAGGCTACGCTTTGCAAAGCTTTGCAAAGCTTTGCAAAGCTAAAGGTACACTGCATTTTTTAACTATGATATTTTTGCTTCAAAATAATCATCATTACTATGTATAAACGAAGAAAAATAGTACCTCAGGAAAAGTTAATTTTCTGTGCTTTAAATCATAAAGAATATAAAATTAGCCAATATACTGTTTGGAATAAATGTAAAACAATTAATTGTGTTATCTAATACATCCTTTCAATTGAGATTGCTATCAACTGCTGTTTCAGATAAGAAGCACTCAAACAATAACCTTTTCCTTTTTCAACAGCACAACTTGTATTGCATTGAAACAAAGTGCTATTACTTTATCAGTTAAGATCTGAAGGGTTCTAATTATCAGTAACAATAAAGATGAAATTAAAGGAATTAGTGCCTACTAAATAACTAACTCTGAACTCACACCAACAGTACCACTTAATTAAAATAGTTTTCTACATGGGAAAAGTAAAAAAGAAACTACCTTTTCTTGTAGCAACTTTGAGGAAGCTGCATCACGATTTCCTTTTCCACCAGCAGTATTAAAATGAGACCATGGTAAAACTGAATTAAAAGTTAAGGAATCGTCCAAGGCAAAATCTGGTTTCATAAAAATCTATTAAAAAAATGCATTTCCCTCAATTAGATAAACATTTTCTTTACATCCATTATCCCTTCTAACATCATAAGACCATTAAACAATAATTAACTCGAATCTCAGGCATATACAGAAAAAGCAAGTGATAACAAGTTGAGTTATTTATACAAAAATCTGTAGAAGAAAAATATATAAATAATGTTTCATCCAGCTAAAAATGCTCATGAAAGATAGAAAAATGTTTTTTTGCCTTTACCAATAGAGATGGTCATTCCATTACTACTTGGTCAAACTCACGAATGCAGTCCCACTGGGCACATATGAAAGAGAGATATCATACTTACCCTAAAATTTCTGTATTACTTCCCACTGATAGTGGTTTTTTAAAAATGTCAAATATCAATATCTCTATACTTATATTTCTATTTTCTCTTGCTCAAAATTCTTTCAAACTTTTTTAGATTAGACATACACTGAATTTTAAAACCAAAACAATTCAATTTTATGAAGAGACTGCTCCTTTCCCTTGTATACCACATCCATCTGGGCACCAAGTACTACCCTTAATATTTCCTTATTATCACTTGACTCTCCTCTCTACTCTATCTCCACAGTATTTCTACAGCTCCTCATTATCTCTGGATTATAGTAAATGGCTACTTACTGATGTCCTTCCCTAATCTATCCTCTATATATCTTTAAAATGCAATTATAACTGAATTAACTTCTCTTTTTAAATCTCTCAATGAATTCCCATGACTGACAGACCAAACTCTCTTAGAATGGCATTAAGAGTTTTATTTATCTCATACTTCACAAAATTTATTTAACCCCATCTCTAAACACAAGTATACCATGTATACTTATTTATCTCATACTTCATAAATATTTTTACTTAATATGTATATCTCCCCCAGACCATATGTTCCTATAAGACTGGATTTATAGATTATTAATCTTTCTATTCCAGCACATAGCATAAGGCCTGAAATGTGGTTTAATCAATTAATTTCTATGTTATATTTTATTATATTCACTGATTCATATGACCCATATCCAAAAATTAGTATGAATGTGATAGGGAAATCTAACTAGGGACATGAGTATATTTTCTAGTCCCTCTAGTATAACTGAAAGTATTGATTAACTCAATAAATGTTGACTATCTATGATTTTACTCTTATGCTAGGCACTAAGGTGGAAACAAAGCTAAATTATTCCAGAGGTCCTAATCTCAAGGATCTTTAGCCCAAGGGATGTGATAAAATATATACATAAATATTTTATAAGGGAAAGAGTGACAAATGCCTTAAAAGGGAAGGCAGGGGTCTAGATAAAATGCTATGGCAGTTTGGCAAAGGGGCCAATGATCTTCATTTGGAGGAAATGTATTCATGTAAAGTTGTCATTTAAGCAAAAAACTGTAAAGGATTAGATATGGGGACATAAGAGAAAAGTCTTCCAGGCTAAAGGAACACTGCAAGTAAAGCACGGAGTCAGCGAAAAAGTCTGGCTGAAGTAAAGAATGTGTAAAGATTAGTAGGCAAAAGTTAAGAGTGTGCCTATGATGGAAGTGAATAATTAAGGGCCTTAAATGACACAGTTTGAATTTTATTTTGTAGGAATCAAAGAACTTTAAAAATGACTGCCCTTTCCTTTTTGTTTCTGTCTTTCATCCTTCTGTCTCTTCTCACCCTAAAGAGCAACCATCACAGACTTCTTTGAGAATATGATGAATGCAATGGACTCCTTCCCCAGAAAAAAAAGAAAAACAAAAAAACACTCATCTATTACACATCTCTACAAAATTTTTCATACAAAGAAAATATCCCTAATAACTTGGAGGGGTAATAAGATCAATAAAATTATATTTTAAAGTGAAAAGATTTAAACATATTTGTAGGTTTTGGTGATAAAGAAGAGACTGATCATGCAAAAGAGAGAGAAGAAAAGTGAGAAAGTCCCAGAAGACGCAAAGCGGTCAAAGCATCAGAAAACAGCCCAGTGAAAGCTTCTTACAAGGCAAAATTAAAGATCAAATATTAAAAAGCTGTATTCTCATTTTTCAGGTTTTGTTACCTTAGGTACTTGCTCCAGATCTGTCCTGGATTTATCTATTTTAAAAAAGGAAAAGGGAAAATATGATTTTTTAAAACTTGTTTTCATTTTATTTCCATAAAATATATTTTGACAGATTCAATACTATACTAGGTCACAATTAAATAACCATTTAAGTTTCTTTCTTCAACAAATATCAAACACCTTCTGTATACCTAGGAGTAGGCAAAGCAGTGAATAAAACGTATGTTTCAAATAATTTTAATCAATTGTATAGTAGCGATAAAACAACTAAATGTATTCAAGTCTTTTTTAAATGGACACAGAAAGCTTGGTGTTATCTTATAGAAATGCTATTTTTATTGTTCAAAAGATCTACCATCCCATCCAGTGTTTCCTATGATCAAAAAATTTTTTAATGCCATATTATTTTTCTTCTTAGACATCTTAGTTTGTATCCTCTACAAACTTCTTGCAAATGAACCTCCTTTATCTTTGTCTCACCAATCAGATTTCAAACAAGGTACCCTCCTTTCCAAAACTAAGCTTTCTGTACTCGGACTCCATCCTCCCCTGCCTCTTCTCTGAGATCGCATCAATTACCCTGCCTCTCCATATCTTTAACATTTTAATAGCTCTTTCCTCTCTGCATACAAACACGCTCAGTTCTCTTCCATTAAAGAAGAAGAAGAAGAAAGATAAACCCCAGGGCCTAGAGTAGGCTGAGGCAAGGGAGAACCTCAGGTGCAGAATTTAAGGAAGCACTCACTCTCAGGATTATGCAAATATCTCTCTTGCCTCATCTAATCCAGGCCATGCAAAAACATTCTAGCACAACTGCTAATAGAAACAAACTAGAGGGATTCTGTTCCCTCTAGTCAATACCTTACATTTCAAATCTTCAAGTCACATCCATACTGGCAGTCTCCACTTCTTACTCTTGTACTCACTCCTTAATACATAGTATTGAAGTTTCTGTAACTACTACTCCAGTCTAAATGTTCTCCCTAAGATCTCCCAAATTGCCAAATCCACAGAGATTTCTCAGAGTGCAAACCTGATCTATCCCTGAAGTATTCTGACACTGCAGACTAATTATTCGCACTTCTTTGAAATTCTAACTACCTTCCATCTCTAAGGTGGAACTCTCTCTTGGTTGACTCTCCTATCTCTCTACTTCTTTTTACTCTCCTTCACAGGTACATTTTCTACTCCCTCTTAAATGTGACAGCCTCCTAGTGTTCCATCATCAGTTCTTTTCTCCTTACTACTCACATCCTCCCAGGCGATCCCACCTGTGTCCTTGGATTCAACTACCATGCTGTTGTCTAGCACACTGTCTATGATAATGTCTATCATACTTGTATCTCCAGCCTAGATCTCTTTCCTGAGCTCTGGGTTGCATACCAGACTTCTCCTTCTATGCAAAACTTCAATTAAACCAGCCTCTAACTCCTCCAAACTTCCTTCTCCAATACTACCTCTCTCACCTAGCCAGCTGCCCAAGCAAGAAATGTGGGAATCATCCTTGAATCATCTTGCTCCATTACTAACAAATGACTGACCACCAAAACCTGTGCCTCCATTTCTGAGGCATCTCTTAAAGACCTAATTTCCTCTCCATCCTCATTATAACTGCTATTAGGAACGCATGATTTCTCGCTTGTATTACTGCAATAGGCTTCTACTGTATTCTTGCCTCCAGTTTTACCATCATCTATAAACTTGCTACCCACAACTGCTTTCACAGTGAAATATATAATCATAACTCTGATCATGTCTGGTTTAAAATATTTTGTAACTCTATACTGCTTTTAGAAAAGAAAAATGTCTTAGCATGATATACAAGGCTCTTCATGATCTGACTCCTACCTACTTCTGCAGCCTCATTTCTTGCTCCCAGTGGAGCCAGCATACTAAACTCTTGCAGGTCCCAGAACATGCTAATTTCTCTCTTGACTCTACAGCTTTGCATAAACTGTCCCCTTTCCTGGAATGTCTTTTTGCACATAAATATTTCTTGATAGTTAGTTTAAAACACAGACAATCCTCATCAACTCTAGTTTTTATAAAGCTAAGTTAGGAACTCTTTACAATATTACCATGCTGAACTTACTGCCTGATACACAGTGTTGGTTTGTTTAACCTTGCTCAGGAAACCATCAGCTTCTTGAGGACAGGGACTATTTCTTATTCATTTATTTTTAGGCAACAAGCAAAGTACAAAGCATCTGAATATTAAATAAGTATTTGTTGAATTGAAGGATAACACTACCATCAGATCCATGATTTTTCTCTTTAAAGCTTTTAGAAAAGATTATGATTGCAGGCTATAGACATCTCACTAGAAATAAAAATTAGATATGACAGTCAACAAGGTCCCCAAATTAAGATTTTGTTCATTAATATTTATGCTATGCTACAAATAGCACATATTCATACCATGAGTATGTAAGAGAGTCCTGTCAAAGGTATCTTTAGGAGGACAAATTTTCTTGCATCTCTCATGAATCTTCTCTCTCTAACAAAAAGACAAATAAATAATGTGATCAATGCTGTGTGGCAATATGAGTATTCAAAGCATTAAAATATTTAACAAAACAGAATATCAGAGTATACCAAATAAGTTCTAAATTTTTCTAATATGAAATCACTAGCCTCTTGAACTTAAATACAAGTAACAAGTATGCTTAATAAACCAAATACCACTGAGACGTGTGAATGTCTATGTACTTATACTCATCCCATTTTATACAATTATAGTAAAATCTCCATAAACTTAGAATGAAGTGGGAAAACAAATAAAAAATCCTTATTTTTATAACAGAAATCAATTAAGAAAATAACTTTTTTAAAATAAGCAAGAAAATTTTAAACCTATATACCCAAGATCGAAAGACAGATTAGTAGTTAATACTTCCTCTGAGTCCAAAAAGAAAAAAGGAAAGACAGAAAGAAACCCCACTCTGAGTTCAGATTAGATGACCACTAACAACACTGTTATCTTTTCAGATACCATACACAGGACATATGGGAAAGTGCAGTATGGTAAGGAAAAAACCCTGGGCTAATAGTATTAGCCCTGAAGAATTCTGATAGCAGTTCTATCAGAAACTACAGGACTATCTTCCAAAGTGGCTGTACTATTCTGCATTCCTATGCACAATGAATACGAGTTCCTATTAGCCACATCCTTGCCAGCATTTGGTCTTGACAGCATTTTGGATTTTCACCATTCTAAAGGATGTGTAGTGGCACCTCGTTTTAATTTGCAATTCCCTATAGACATATGATGTCGGGCAATTTTTCATATGCTTACTAGCCATCTGTATCGTTTCTTTGGTGAAATGCCTGTTCAGATCCCTTGTCCATTTTTTGTGGTGAAATATACACAACATAAAATTTACCATTAGTGGAGGTGGCCAAGATAGTGGAGTAGGAAGACCTTGAACTCACCTCCTCCCACAGACACACCAAAATTATAACTATTTACAGAGCAACTATCAATGAGAACCTGAAGAATAGCAGAAAAGATTTTTCACAACTAAAGACATAGAGAAGAAACTACAGCAAGACAGGTAGGAGGGGTAGAGGTATGACCCACTCGCCTGGGTCAGGGACCCACAAATGGGAGAAATATCACAATTATAGAGGTCCTCCCCAAGGAGCAAGGGGTCTGAGCCCCACATCAGGCTCCCCAGTCCAGGGTCCTGTGTTGGGAAGATGAGCCTCCAGCATGTGTGACTTTGCAAACTAGTGGATCTTATGTTCAGGAGAGCTGGAGAGCTATAGGAAACAGAGTCTCTGCTCTTAAAGGGTGCATGCAAAATCTCACATGCTCTGAGTCCAAGCCAGAGGCAGTTGTTTGAAAGGAGCTTGGGGCAGACCCACTGGACAATGTTGGAGAGCCTCTGAAAGAGGCAGGAGGCAACTGGGACCTCTCCAGGGAATAGAGATGATGGGAGCAGCCATTTTGGGAGCTTGTTGCAGGTGAGCACCATTTTGGAATCCTCCCTCTAGTCTATTAGCACTGGGAACCCAGCCCTGCCCACCAGCAGGCCAGCACCAGCCCTGAACCCATCCGAGGCTGAACAGATAGCCACATGGGGACCCAGCCCCACCCTCCAGAAGGCCCATGGCCACTGCATGAGGCACAGCCTCAAAGCCAATCAGGAAGGAGGCCAGCCATGCCTACCAGTGCGCCCACAGTAGTTGGCCTCCCCACAAAGAAGGGCACATGCAGCCCCACATAGGGGTTACCCCTATAGGATATAGCTCTGGTAACCATAGGGGAGCATGTTGCTGTGCCCCACAGGACATATCCTACTTAAGACCACTTCTCCACGATCAGGAAATGTAACTGACCTAACACACAGAAATAAACACAGAGAACTGGGCAAAATGAGGAGACGGAGGTATATGTTCCAAACAAAGGAACAAGACACAACCTCAAAAAAAGAACTAAACCAAGTGGAGATAAGCAATCACCTCCACTAAAAAGTCAAGGTAATAATAAAGATACTCACCAAACTCAGGAGGAGAATGAATGAAAACTGTGAAAATTTCAACAAAGAGTTAGAAAGTATAAAGAACCAAACAGAGCTGAAGAATACAATAACTGAAACTAGAAGGAATCAACAGTAGATTAGATGATATAGATCTCTTCAGCAGTCTCGAAGAGGAAGTAGTGGGAATCACAGAAGCTGAACAGAAAAAAGAAAAAAGAATAAAAAAAAGTAGTTTGAGACCTCTGGGACAACATTAAGCATACTAACATTCACATTATAGGGGTCCCAGAAGGAGAAGAGAGAGAAAAAAATGGCAGACAGCTTGTTTGAAAAAATAATAGCTGGAAACTTCCCTAACCTGGGGAAAGAAACATATATCCACATCCAGGAAGCACAGAGAGTCCCAAGCAAGATGACCCAAAGAGGTCCACATCAAGACACATTAAAATGAAAATGGCAAAAAAAAAAAGATTATAAATACAGAATCTTAAAAGCAGCAAGAGAAAAGCAACTAAGTGTGTATGAGGGAACTCCCATAAGACTATCAGCTGACTTTTCAGCAGAAATTTTACATGCCGGAAGGGATTGGCAGGATACACTCAAAATAATGAAAGGAAATAACCTACAGCCAAGAATACTCAACCCAGCAAGGTTATCACAAACCTGAAGGAGAGATAAAGAGTTTAACAGACAAGCAAAAGCTAAAAGCTAAGAGTCCTGCACCACTAAACTGGCTTTACAAGAAATGTTAAAGGGACTTCTCTAAGTTGAAAAGAAAAGGCCACAACTAGAAATATGAAAAGTATATCCTATGATAAACCATAATGGAAAAGAATATTTTTAAAAGAATGTATATGTATACACACACACACACATATGTATAACTGAATTGCCTTGCTGAACAGCAGAAATTGACATAATATTATAAATCAACTATACTTCAATTAAAAATTTAAATTAAAAAAAGAAAAGTATTAAAAAAACTCAATGGTAAAGGCAAATATATAGTAAAGGTAGTAGATCAACCACTTATAAAGCTAGTAGGAAGCTTGAAAGACAATAGTAGTAAAATCATCTATATCCACAATAAGTAGTTAACAGTTACACAAAACAATAATATGTAAAATATGACGTCAAAAGCATTAAACGTGGGGGTGGGGTGTAAAAATGTAGGGTGGTTAGAATACGTTCAAACTTAAGAGAGGATCAACTTAAAATAATCAGTGTGTGTGTGTGTGTGTGTGTGTGTGATATTTAAAACTCATGGTAACCAAAAACTACAAATACATACACACTAACTAATCAAAGATAACCAAAAACCTGCAATACATACACATACAAAAAAGAGAAAGGAATCCAAACATAACACTAGGGACTTCCCTGGTGGTCCAGTGGTTGGGACTTCACCTTCCAAAGAAGTGGGGGGGATGCAGGTTCAATCCCTGGTCGGGGGGCTTGGATCCCACATGCCTGTAGGGCCAAGGCACAGAATGGAGGCGGTGTTGTGGCAAATTCAATAGAGACTTTAAAAAAAAATGGTCCACGTCAAAAAAAAAAAACTAAAAAAACCCAAACAAACATAACACTAAAGATAGTCATCAAATCAAAAGGGAAGAGAGCAAAAGAAGAGGAGGAAAAAAAAAACTACAAAAACAACCAGAAAACAATTAACAAAATGGCAATAAGTACATACCTATCAATAATTACTTTAAAAGTAAATGGACTAAATCCTCCAATCCAAAGACACAGAGTGGCTGAATGGATATAAAAACAAAACCCATATATATGTTGCCTACAAGAGACTCACTTCAGACCTAGCCAAACGCAGACTGAAAGTGAGGGATGGAAAAAGGTTTTCCATGCAAATGGAAACCAAAAAAAAAAAAAAGGAAAAAAAGCTGGGTAGCAATGCTTATATCAGACAAAGTGACTTTACCACAAAGACTGTAACAAGAGACAAAGAAGGACATTACATAATGATCAAGGGATCAGCCCAAGAAGAAGATATAACAGTTGTAAATACATATGCACCCAACATAGGAGCACCTAAATACATAAAGCAAATATTAATGAGAAAAACTGAAAGTTATACAATAAAAGCAGGGGACTTTAACACCCCACTTACATGGCTGGATAGGTCATTCAGATAGACAATCAATGGTCTTAAATGTCACATTAGACCAGATGGAACTAACAGATATGTAAAGAACATTTCATCCAAAAGCAGCAAAATACGCATTCTTTTAAATGCACATGGAACACTCTCCAGGACAGATCATATGCTAGGCCACAAAATAAGTCTCAAAAGGGACTTCCCTGGTGGCGCAGTGGTTAAGAATCTGCCTGCCAATGCAGGGGACACGGCTTCAAGCCCTGGCTCAGGAAGATTCCCACATGCCATGGAGCAACTAAGCCCGTGTGCCACAACTACTGAGCCTGTGCTCTAGAGCCCACGAGCCACAAATACTGAGCTCACATGCCACAACTACTGAAGCCTGCGTGCCTAGAACCCGTGCTCAGCAGGAGAAGCCACTGCACCACAACAAAGAGTAGCCTCCACTCATCACAACTAGACAAAGCCCACACGCAGCAACAAAGACCCAATGCAGCCAAAAATAATTAAATAGATAAATTTATTTTTAAAAAGTCTCAATAAATTTAAGAAGATTGAAATCATATCAAGCATCTTTTCCAACCACAAGGCTATGTGACTAGAAATCAACTCCAAGAAGAAAAAATTCAAAAACACAAACATGTGGAGTCCAAACAACATGCTACTAAACAACCAATGGGTCACTGAAGAAATGAAAGAGGAAATTTAAGAAATACCTAGAAACAAATAAAAACATAAACATAACAATCCAAGATCTATGAGATGCAGTAAAAGCAATTCTAAGAGGGAAGTTTATAGCAATACAAGCCTACCTCAGTAAACAGAAAAATCACAAATAAATAATCTAAACTTCTACCTAAAGTAACTAGAAAAAGAAGAAAAAGCAAAACCCAAATTTAGTAGCAGGCAAGAAATAATAAAGATCAGAGCGGAAATAAATAAAACAGAGACTTAAAAAACAATTGAAAAGATCAATGAAACTAAGAGCTGGTTATTTCAAAAGATAAATAAAATTGATAAACCTGTAGCCAGACTCATCAAGAAAAAGAGGACCCAAATAAATAAAATCGGAGATGAAAGAGAAGTTTCAACTGACACCACAGATACAAAGGATAAAAGATTACTATGAACAATTATACACCAATAAAATGGACAACCCAGAAGAAATGGATAAATTCCTAGAAACATACAATCTCTCAAAACTGAAACAGGAGGAAACAGAAAATATGAAAAGACTGATTACCAGTAATGAAATCAAATAATTAAAAAAAAAAACAAAACTCCCAACATACAGAAGTCCAGGACCAGATGGCTTCACAGGTGAATTCTGTCAAACATCTAAAGAAGAGTTAACACCTATCCTTCTCAAACTACTCCAAAAGGGATGCTACCAAACTCATTCTACAAGGCCAGCATTACCTTGATATCAAAATCAAAGACACAACAAAAAAGAAAATTACAGGCCAGTACTCCTGATGAACATAGATGCATGAATCCTCAACAAAATATTAACAAACCGAATTCAATAATACATTAAAAGGATCATAAAATATGATCAAGTGGGATTTAACCCAAGGGTGCAAGGATGGATCAATATCCGCAAATCAATCAATATGATAGACCACATTAACAAACTGAAGAATAAAAATCATATGATCATCTCAATAGATGCAGAAAAAGCTTTGAAAAAATTCAACATACATTTATGAGAAAAACTACCAACAAAGCTGATATAATGGGAAAATACCTCAACATAATAAAGCCATATATGACAAATCTACAGCCAACATCATACTCAACAGTGAAAAGCTGAAAGCATTTCCTTAAGATCAGGAACAAGACAAGGATGTCCATTCTTGCCACTTTTATTCCACATAATATTGGAAGTCCTAGCCACAGCAATCACACAAGTAATAGAAATAAAAGAAATCCAAACTGGAAAAGAAAAAGTAAAACTGTCACTATTGGCAGAATACATGATACTATATATAGAAAATCCTAAAGAAGCTACCAAGAAACTATCAGAACTAGTAAATGACTTCAGTAAAATTAGAGGATACAAAATTAATAAACAGAAGTCTATTGTGTTTCTGTACACTAACAATGAACCATCAGAAAGAGAAATGAAGAAAACAATCCCATTTACAACTGCATCAAAAAGAATAAAATACCTAGGAATCAATCTAACCAAGGAGGTAAAAGCCTTGTACTTGGGAAACTATAAGGCACTGATGAAAGAAACTGAAGATGACACAAACAAATGGAAAGATATACTGTACTCATGGATTGGGAGAATTAATAGTTAAAGTGACCATACTACCCAAGGTGATCTACAGATTCAGTGCCATCCCTATCAAAATACCAATGGCATTTTTCACAGAACTAGAGCAAATAATTCTAAAATTTGTATGGAAACACAGAAGACCCCAAATAGCCAAAACAATCTTGAGAAAGAAAAACAAAGCTGGAAGTATCATGCTCCCTGATTTCAAACTATACTATAAAACTATAGTAATCAAAACAGAAATGGTACCGGCACAAAAACAGACACATAGATGAATGAAACAGAATAGAGAGCCCAGAAATAAACCCATGCTTACATGGTCAAATAATCTATGACAACGGAGGCAAAAATATACAACAGGGAAAGGGGCCCCTTCAATAAGTGGTGCTGGGAAAAATGGACAACTACATGCAAAAGAATCTGACTGGACTATTTTCTCATACCATATACAAAAATAAACTCAAAATGGATTGGAGACTTAAATGTAAGACCTGAGGCCATAAAACTCCTAGAAGAAATATAGGCAGTAACCTCTTTGACATCAATCTTAGCAAATTTTTTTTTTTTTTGGATCTGTCTCCTCAGGCAAGGGAAACAAAAGCAAAAATAAACAAATGGGATTACATCAAACTAGAAAGCTTTTGCACAGCAAAGAAACTATCAATAAAACCAAAAGTCAGCCTACTAAACAGGAGAAGATATTTGCAGATAATATAACCAATAAAGGGTTAATATCCAAAATACACAAAGAACTCATACAACTCAACATCAAAAAAACAAACAATTCAATTCAAAAATGGGCAGAGGACCTGAATAGACATTTTTCCAAAGAAGACATACAGATGGTCAACAGACACATGGAAAGATGATCACTAATTATCAGGGAAATGCAAATTAAAATCACAGTTGAGATACCACCTCACACCTGTCAGAATGGCTGCTACTAAAAAGACAACAAATAGCAAATTAAAAGTCTTGGTCAGGATGTGGAGAAAAGGGAACCCTGGTGAACTGTTGCTGAGATAAATTGGTACAGCCACTATGGAAAGCAGTATGGAGGTTCGTCAAAAAAGTAAAAATAGAACTGCTATAGAATCCAGCAATTCCACTTCTAGGTATTTACCTGAAGAAAAACACTAATTCTAAAAGATATATGCACACCAATATTCACTGCAGCATTATTTACAACAGCCAAGATAAGGAAGCAACCTAAGTGTCCATCAATAGATGAATGGCTAAATAAGATGTGGTATATATACACAATGGAATATGACTCAGCCATAAAAAAGAAATGAAATCTTGCTATCTGCAACATCGATGGATCTAGAAGATATTATGCTAAGTGAAATAAGTCAGACAAAGACAAATACTGTATGCTCCAACTTACATGTGGAATCTATAAAACAAAACAAACAAACAAACAAAGCAAAAGGAAAACAGACTCACAGATACAGAGAATAAACAAATGGTTGTCAGAGAGAAGGGGAGTTGGGGGGTTGACAAAATAGGTGAAGGGGATTAAGAGGCACAAGCCTCCAGTTATAATATAAATAAGTCATGGGGATGTAATATACAGCATAAGGAATATTGTCAATAATATTGTAATAATTTTGTACGGGGACAGACAGTTACTTGACTTACTGTGGTGATCATTTCATAACATATGCAAATGTCAAATCATTATATAGTACACCTGAAACTAACATACTATTGTACATTAACTACTTAACTTTTTTTGTAATTACAAAATAAAAAATGAAACATTAGTAACGTTGACCATCTTTTCACGTGCTTATTGGTCATTTGTATATCTTCTTCAGAGAAATGTCTATGCAAGTCCTGTGCCCAATTTTTAATTGGGTTGTTTGTTTCTTATTGGTGAGTTTCACATTGATTCTTAGAACTATTAGGAATGTATAATTCTGAAAAATCATTACTGTAAGAGAAATATATTTACATATATCTAAGCGAAGAATTAAATACAACCCAGGACAATAGAATGTATATGAAAAGAAAAGAACACCATAGGCTCATCAAAGATTATTGGTCAGAAATCTATAATAAATCAAACTAGAAGTATTTCTTTTACTTTTGACCTGACTATAACTAATTTCAAGATCAGATATTACCTGAGAGATTTCCTGTTGATATACTGTAAAATGTTCCTTGCTGATCTGTGGGAGGTAGAATGAAGGTATGACTTCAGTGTCCACAAAGTCCAATCCCCATGTTTTTGTGAAGAAGTCAGATTCTCTTTTTGCTAATCTAGGATCATTTAATGCTGCTGGGAGATTTACTTTGGAATGATATATAGTCCATCTATGTTCATCTGTAACTAGAGATGGGGCAACACATAAACTATTTGAATCACCTGCAAAAAGTAAACAAGAGAACTCTGTAAAGTAAGTTTTATGTTTGAAAGCACATTCTAGAAAAATAAAAATGCTTAGATTATACAAAGCAACTAAACTCTCCCTTCTATAGCAAATGCCTTAACCTTCAGCTTTCAGCATCAACTGCCAAGGGGAGGAAAAACATGTACAAGATAAAGGATATGCAGAATTTGAGGGCTGTAGTTAAAGGGTGGGGGGAAAAAAATCTTTCATTAATTTCTTTCCTTAATGTACAATTTATCTTTTTTCAACATCAAAACTCTTCTACCTTCTATTGTATGTCTTCTATCCTTTAATACTCCAGGTTTTTTCCACAGGTAGGCCTTTTTTCTATTGTTTTATGGCAGACACACCTGGTTCCAATATCCTTTTTTTCAGCTTATAATTAGATAACCAAAATGCTGCTGTGACATTAACCATAGAGGAGAGAAAAATATACAGTCGGTTCTCGTTATTCACAGTTTTGTTCTATAAAGTCACTGGAACATTTAATAAGCAAACACTGAACCTTTGCTCCTATGGGAAATACAGGGTTATGTTCCTGCAAATCTCTGGAACTTTCATCATCCAATCAATATATAATCTTGTTTTGTGTGTGTTTCTGTTTAAAGATATCTTATTTAACATATATTGTTCATTCATTAACATTGAACTCATGGCTAACACCACTATAACTCACACCTGAATGAAGTTTATGCAACATATGTATTTTCCTCATAAGACACAATAGCCTTTCTGTGCTTAAAGCACTTCATTACAACATTTGGAAACCATTTTGAACAGCAAAATCATCAACAAAAATACAAAAAAAATGTGGCACTAAATAGACCACAAAAGGGACATGTGTTTACAGCATGAAAGCTAACATATGTGCCACAAGTATTGATTTAGGGGTTACAACTAAATTTTAGGAATTAAGCAAATTTGCAAATATAGAATCGGCAAATAATGAGGACTGACTGTACTATGTTTAACTGAAGAGCTTTCAATCTGTACCCTCATTTTCAAAACTTTTTTTTTCAGTTTATATAAGTGACTTCATTTATGGAAATGTATGAAAATAACTATATTCCAATTTCTTAATCAACTTATTTCCAAATTATGTCTTTAGTTTTCACATCGTAAAATTTACTCTTTTGAGTTAAGTATATGATATCAGACTTAATTTAAAGATAAAACAAATCCTCAATAAAATTCCTCAAAAAAAAAAAAAAAAAGGCATTACCTGTGGGCTCCTTGGGACACACATCTGGCAGTGACTGCACAGGTCGAATGTGTTTTGCCGGGTCTACCTCTTTTTTAAAGAAAACATCACTGCTGCTTCCTTGAGGCACTGGTGAAGAACTGTGGCTTGAAGCCATTGCATAAAATCACCACTCAACTGAAAATGAGCAACAAATAATCATCAAGACACTTAACACAAATCAAAACTCATCTGTAAGTACTATGCATGTCACACATTTTCTTTCAAAAACAGACACATTATTTAAAATCCCTCAAGGTGTAAGTACACAATTTGAATACTCACTATTAATTGTGGGAGTCATTCACTATATTTAGTTTGCTAAGAAAGTTATTTGTCCTTGTTTAAAAAGTATTCTCCTCAAAGTGAAATATCCTTATTTAGTCTTTTATCCAAAGTGAAAATAGATACCAAAACTGTAACCAATATATATTAAAAATGAAAACATTCCATTCATTCAGCAAGTATATAATAATTACACATTATAGCAAAATGGGTTAAGTGCATGGGTTTTTGAAATCTGACTGTCTGGGCTCATACCCCAGCTTCATTTACCAGCAATATAACCTTGAGGAAATTTACTTAATCTTTGTGTGTTTTACTTCATGTGTAAAAATGGAGATGAAAAAAGATCCCATCTCACAAACATTTTATAAGAATTAAAGGAATGGATGTATGTAAAGCATTTAAAACAATGCCTGCCTCAAAGTTAGTGTTCATAAATGAACACTAGTTATCATTATGTTTACAATTACTATGTGACTGTCACTATATTAAATGTTTATAAAAGAAGTATCATTCTTCAAGGTACTTGCAATTACATTAGGTAATCAAAAAAATCAAAACCCTAAACAAAACACAAGTTAATCTATGTCTACACTTTTTAACAAGTAAGAAAAGAATTTGTGGGGCCAAGACAACATAATAAAGGCTACAATGTCAGGTAGCACTTTACAAATGAAGCAGTACATAACCTGGATAATGAAGAACATGTATCATTTTACTATCGGAGGGTAGAAACTCATATTGCTGATCATATCAACCAAACAGCAGACATTCAATAAATACTTTTTAATGAAGGAATAAATAAATGAACATAAACAGAAGCTTATAGCTGAAAAGGAACTTAGAGATCACCTAGTCTAAGTTCCCTGATACTAGAGATAAGTATAACAAGGCCCAAAAGGATTAGGTGGTTTACAAAGATACAGGTGGTTTAACAAGTTTTTTAAAAAGCCAATTTAGGAAACCTGGTGAATAGAAAAGTAAGAGTAAGAAATAGAAGGAGAGATATAAGGCTAGGACCGGTGACAAAAAAGTCATCCCCTCTAACTCCTCTATAGTTTGATGGAAAGCTAAAAATTACATTTCCCAGACTTCTTGTATACCTGTCTCAGTCCTTCTAACACAAAGGAAACACATCCAATTACACCATTCACTGAGACCATAAGAAACAAGCTGCTAAGAAAAGAACAAAGATAAATAACTTCCTCAAAGTTCCGGAACAGAAAGCAAAAAACAGCATGAACAAAGGTTAAGGGACATGGAATAATCATAAGACTATGCGGAAACTGACTTGGCTGGAGTGAAATGTTTGCTGACAAAAATGCTGACAAAAGTACTGACAAATAAATCATATTTACACACACACACACACACACAAAGACAGTATGGTCGAACTACAGGAGCCAGTAGAGGTTTGGGGGAAAAGAGTACTATGATGAAAATATCCAGGAAAATTAATCAGGGTATTGGTTTGAAAGCCATCACCGGCCCATTGCATTTATATCCATATATATTAAGTGTACAGTTGTTTCTGTATAAAAGCATTTGCATATTTAAGAAGAAGAAACATTTAAGAATGTTTCCTAAGGATAGGAAACATTGATAACACAGAAGCCTGTACATTCAGTGCTTGGTAAAGACAATTCTACATGTGACATTAAGTCTGTTTAACTTTTTTGTTAATTTCATCAAATAAAATGGCTAAAATAAACACATTTTGACACTTAAAGAAGTAGGCTACAAATATATGGAAAATGTGTTCATGTCGAACACCCACTGCTTGATATCAGGTAAATTAAACATTGATTCCGACAATAGCACACTACAATTTCAATGTATTCTATTTACCATCATGTTGTTTTACCAGCAAAAAGAAAGCCTAATTGACATCTTAGGAATCTAGAAATACTTGGGGAGATGGGGACTTGTGGAAAAACATTTCTAGACTCCTATAAGTTACTTCTATATCTGGGTGGGGAAATTAAAATGGCTTATTTACTCCTTAAAGATTCTGAATTGGGAAAGATGCACAAGTTTTCTGTTTTTTTTTTCTACACCCCTCCTAATTCTTATGAAAAGAGGGACAATCTCTAGCTATAAAGGGATTATGTACAATTAGGGTACTGCCTACATGGGTGAGCCCCAATTTCTATCCATCTGACTCTCAAATCCTCTCACCATCCTGTGTTTATTAAGATGATCTCCCCACAGTAAGAACCAAACTTTGTATTAATAACCACATAACACGTATGATGCAGATACTTGGTAAGTGCAATCACTGGTAATAAAACATGGCAGATTTATTCACAAAGCATGGATGTACAAACAAATAAGCAAATCTACATGGCCTCTAAACCAAACAATTTCAGCAAAGAAATAATCTTTCATAAGAAAGTTTTAGTGTAAGTGAAGAATAGTTTGTCTACCCAGAAAAAAACAAAAAACAAAAACAGAATACAGGAAAAAGGAAAGCTCTCAGCACTAAATGTAGGCAACCCCTGATTTTTAACACTTCCACTTGTAACTACCATCTAGATACAAATTGGGCATTTGACCAGTGGTCACCAATAATGAGAATCTATAAATAGATCCACCCTTCTTCACATGGTAATCGTCTCATAATTATATCATTACCATACTCAAATATTTTCTCTTGAAGTCTTCTTTGGTTTCTTACACTTAGTCGCTGTTTATTTCTATTTTTGCACCAATCATACTGAAATTTTGGTTTTCATATAGGTCTTTCCTATTAGACTGTGAACTTCTTGATGTTTCCATTTTCCTGTGTATTCTACATGCCTAACACAGTTCCTGGCACACAGAAAATATATTATAAATATTCTATAGATGAATGAAATGGGTAGTATGTAGAACAGATCAGAAGAGAGAAACATTAGTTAGACAACTACCAATAATCCTTGAGTGAGTAGATAGAAGCATGGGTCTGGGCTGATGAAGAAAGGAATAAACAGACTAATTCGTTCCAAAAGAAAAAAACTGCAAGGATGTGTAAATCAGAAACATTTGATTTTCTTTCTTGTAGCTCAAAATATCTTTTTATGCTAAAAGTTTAGTTAAGAGCTTCTATTTAAAAGGCCTAGAGGCACTGTCACTCCAGAAGCAATGAGCATACCAAGTGCTCAGACCCTGGTTTCTAAACACCATTCCCCACAAAGAAACAATGGTTCTTTAAAGAAATAGTTGACTCCAAACCTGAAGCACAGAAAGAACAATTTGATCATGAGAACACTAGTGTCAGAAAGCAAGGAAATGCCCTAAGACCAGTAGGATCTATCAAAAGGGCCGAGAACCAAGTTAAAGGGGCTCCCACTGACCACATTTAGGACAAGTTGAGTGCTCAAAAAAAAAAAAAAAAAAAAACCCCTGAGTGTAACATATTGAACAAATACAAAATAATGAATCTATAGTGTTACTTGGGGGGAGGGGGATGAGGAAAAGGGGGTGGAGTGGGAGAGAGGAAAGGAAATCTCTTATTTATAGAAGAATGCCAGTAAATGTGAAGAAAAGACTGATATAGAAAATCACCATTTTGTAACCCCCAATGTAAAAATCAATTTAGGAAAAAATCATCAATGTATGCTAAAGCTATTAGGTGAAAGGCTGTTCAGAAACAGAAAATTCACCTAGTGCCAAAGTATTACCTCACAGACTACTTTGCAATGCAAAGGGGAAAAGGTATCTCTAAAATGGAAAGATCTGGCTGTCACCACCTTAATTAACTAAGTCATCAAACTTGGCATCATTCAGAATAATAAGACAACTTGATATTATGTGATTCATGAAATAACAATATGAAATAAACATCATCGCCTATGAAGCATTCTCACCAAAAATGTTTAACCCAATCTAATCAAGCCTCTAGACCAAGGGTTAAGCCTTTTGTCCTGTGGATTCCTTTGGCAGTCTGGTAAAGTCTACAGAACCTTTGCCAGAATAATGTTTATAATGCATAAAATACATAAGATTACAATGGACAATTATACTGAAATATAGCTGTCAAACTATCTTCTTAAATTTTAATACAGTAATATTTTTGCTTCTTGATTATGCAAATTTATCCTAATTTCTAAGCAATAAATGAGCATAAATATTTTGAGATAAATTTAATATGATATGAAAACATCTGAAATTTCTCTTGGTGACAAAGTTATAGGTAGTGCTAATACCCCTGTGAAAGGTTTCTTACATTCACAATTAAAGGAAATGCTAAAATTCAGTTAAGGTATGGCTGCTCAACCATGGCACCACTGACATTGACATTCTGATCTAGATAATTCTCCCCCTGTACATTGTAGGACCCTTAGATGCATCCTTAGCCTCTATCCACTTGATGCCAATAGCAGCCTCACACCCAGTTGTGATAAGCAAAAATGTCTTCAGACAAAGCCAAACGTCCCTATGTGGGGGAAGAGAGGAGAGAGGACAAAAATCACCTCAGTTGAGAACCACTGAATTAAAATAAAGATGTAATTTTTTCCCCATCCAAAGTTCAGACTCCCTGTATTCTATTCACAGACCCTATAGAGTATGTGAACTGAAGGTTAACTACCTTTGCTCTAGACCTACCTTCCAGTCTAAGAAAACAGAGGGGAATAGGATAGTGAGATTTAAACCACAACATGGGGAAACAAACAAACTGAGAATGAGACACTCTACAAGAAAACTGGCCTGGAACTTAGATGAATGTCATTTTTAAAAGCTGGGGAAGTATTCTATATTAAAATAAATAAAGAGACAACAACTAAAGGCAATACGCAAGCCTTGACAGGATGCTGGTTAAAAAAGAAAAAAATGCCTCTAATACACTCTTGGAACAATTGGGAAATTTTGAATATGGATTGGATGTTATATGAGATTTTGGAATTATTATTAATTTTCTTAAGTGGATTGATGGTATTGAGATTATGGGAAAATGTCCTTATACTCAGGACATGAACAATAAAGTATTCAGGAATGAAACATGATGCCACCTACAACTTACTTTCAAATGATTCGGCAAAAAATACACACAGATAAACAAATACAGCAAAATGTTAAAAATGGTTTATCTAAGTCAAGTACATATGACTCTAACATGTTCTATTCTTTCACTTTTCTGTATGTTTTGTAGTCTTCACAATAAAAAGTTGGGGGAAAGAAACTATATTTTTCAAACATTAAATAGATAAATAATGCAAAATATAAATATCAGAGAGAAGGAAAAATATTAAATTTGTAACTGTTAATCTGCCTGAAGATGGCATTCTTGTACAACTTCAAATATGGAGGAAAGAAAATCAATAAATTTCAATCAAGTTTTAATGCTGCAGAAGAATACCATATATAGAAACTAATTCCTCAGAAGCTGAATGAGAAGGCAGCTGAGACGGACATTTACCACAGGCATTACCCAGATACTGTGTAGAAATCTCTTCCCTTGCTTCTACACCATAATGTTAGCTGCTTACAGAGAACAATGATATTACAAAATCATTTACAGCCAACTCTGAACTACCTATGAAATTGCCTATTACAGGTAAAGTAATAGCAAAAGTCTATTTTTTCACCCTCTACCAAAGTGGTTAACACAGATATACTAACTAATCATTTTACTTCCCTTCTATTCTTCACAAGTGATACCCTACTTTATAATATACCCTACTTTATAAAACCTAAACTTGCCTGCCCTCTATCGACCTTCTATCATAATGTGGTCCTCTAACTGGTCTCTCTGCTTTCAGTCTAGACCATTCTGCACATTGCTTTAGGATTAACCTTATAGAATGTTTTCATTCTGTCATACTTCAGCTCAAAAACCTCTGCTTTCATTTGGAAAGTTATTCATTACTTTCCAAACAAGTGCCAAGTTTTACAAGCTGGTACTCAAGGATTTCCACAATCTGATGTTTACCTTCCTTTCTAGCCTGATTTCCCATTACCCATGGATAATCTCTATTCTGGATAGGGTGGTCTAATTGTCCCTCTAATCCATCACACTATCAAGGCTTCCTTGGCTTTGTTAAGGCTGGGTCCTTCCTAGAATATTCATACCATCCTTCTACCTATCCAATGCCCCTTCTTCCTTCAAAGGTCATTTCAAATTTCATTTCTAGATTACATATATTAAGAAAACAAATATACAAACACTCCAAAATATGAACAAAAATAACCTCAGCATTATTTTTAAGAGTGAAAAAGCTGAAGCAAACTCCTAAATAAGAAGGAATTGGTTATTTAATAAGCTATAGTATAGCAAATGGATTACACTGTCATTAAAAATAGGATTGCAGACTTCACATCCACTAGGATGGTTACTATCCAAACAAACAAAAAACAAAACCAACCAACCAAACATCATCAACAACAACAAAAAGTGTTGGCAAGGATGTGGAGGTACTAGAAGCCTTATGCACTGTTGGTGGGAAGTAAAATGGTGCAGCCATTTCAGAAAACAGCATGGCAATTCCTCAAAAAAGTAAAACTAGAACTACCATATGATGCAGCCATTCCACTTCTGTGTATATACCCAAAAGAACCGAAAGCAGGGTCTTGAGGAGTCATTTGTACATCCATGTAATAGCAACATTATTCATAATAGCCAAGAGGTAGAAGCAACCCAAGTGTTCACTAACGGATGAATGGATAAACAAATGTGGTATATATGCACAATGGAGTATTATATTCAGCCTTAAAAAAAGAAGAAAATTCTGACATTTGCTATAGCATGGATGAACCTTGACAACGTTATGCTAAGTGAAATAAGCCAATCACAAAAAGACAAATACTGTATGATTCCACTTACATGAGGTACATAAGCAGTGAAATTCACTGAGACCGAAAGTAGAATGTGGTTGTCAGGGGCCAGGGGAGGGAAAACAGGGAGTTGTTGAATGGATTATACTTAAAAATGGTTAAGATGATAAATATTATCTTATACATATTTTTTACCACAATTAAAAATTTTTTGAAATACGACTGCAAAATATTTAATAACACAAAAATGTTTAACATATATTGTTAAGTGGAAACAGTTTTCAAAGTAGTATGTCAGTATGATCCCAATTTTCTAATTTAAAATAAGCATACATATTTCCAAAAAAAATATTGCACGGACATATACCACAATATTAACAATGGTTACCGCCAAATGACAAAATTATAAGAAATTTTTATTTGTTTGTGCTTTTTTGGAACTTTCCAAATGTTTTCCTATGAAAACTTATTACTTTATATGTATTAGTCAGGGTTCTCCAGAGAAACAGACCCAATAGGATATTTATAAGAGAGTTATTCAAGGAATTGGCTCACCACCCAGTTGTGGAGGCCAAGAAGTCCCACAATCTGCCTTCTGCAAGCTGGAGAACTGGGAAAGCCAATGGTATAATTCAGTCCGAGGCCAAAGGCCTGAACTACAGGCGGCTGCTGGTATTAAGACCCGGAGTCCAAATGCCTAGAACCAAGAGCTCTGATGTATGAGGGCCAGATAATTCGAATGTCCCAGCTCAAGAGGAGAGAACAAATTCACCCTTCCTTTGCTTTTTTGTTTTATTCAGGTCTTCAAAGGATTAGATGATGATGATGCCTGCTCACACTGGCAAGGGCAGATCTCTTTACTCAGTCTACTGAATTAAATGCTAATTTCATCCAGAAACACCCTCAAAGACACACTTAGAAATAATGTTTTACCATCAATAGTGGGCATCCCTTAGTCTAGCCAAGTTGACACATAAGATTAACTATGACACTTTATTAATCAGGAACGATGCTATTATTAAACTGCAAAAGTTCAGTTTCAGCCTTATACCTACCTCCACTATGAATCTTTCTAATGACTATAACCCTCAGAAAACTAGCTTTCCTTTGAAGTTGGAATACTTACGATCTATATCAGCAATTTACAAACTTTTTTGATCCTGTATCCCAACAGTTAAAAAAATTTTAAGCAATCATCATTTACAAATTATATAGGGTACAACTGTATTAATGCAGGTAATATAAAATTGTGCTAAATGGAACTTTTTTAAAGATAGAGAGAAAAGGCTTTTAAAAATAATCTAGTTTATTAATTAATGGCAAAAAGTACCTTTTTACTCTATTTTTAATCGATAGCGATGTGATTTCACTATACCTCATTATTATTAAAAATCTTGATTTAAACTTTATGAAATGGTGATTCAAAGGTTTGGCTCTAAGTTCAATTTATTTTTATACCTGGCTTTTAATGCCTATTATAGAAAATTTAAAAAGATACTCACAAATGTATGTAGAAACAAATGGAAGAAATCACTGATCACACTTCCTAAACTCTCTATTTTGAGATTTTTAAAACAGGGTAGAAAACTCCAGTCTGGGTTTTTAAAGAGTTCATCATTTAACAAAATAACATAATGATGGAATATTTCTAAACATCTGTTTTCAAAACAGATTTACCATAGCTTGAGTGTTTCTAGAAGATCAACTACTATTATACATTTTTTTATTCATTATTTTAAAATAAAAACAAACAAAAACACCCTGTGGAAACAGATTTAATGTGTGCGTCTGTCTGTCTGTCTCTCTGTGTTTTGTGTTTTGTGTCTGTGTGTTTCACTATCTGGTTAAATATTACTGTCAGTCACATGCCATTTCTGAAAAGATCAGCAAATTTGGAATGCTTTTTCTTATTAAAAAAAACACAAAACATACATAACATAGTCTTAAGTTTGACGGCTATTTTGAGTACTTTTATGTATGTAAGAGCTTGTACTAAGAGTAGGAGAATCCAACTCTGTGCTTTGTTTATTTGTGGTTCCATTGTTAGTATTCATCCAAGATGTGATTTCTCTTCAGGAATCATTTTAGGTTAATTAAACATTTTATAAGAGTTGGTTTAGTTAAAACTAGATAGCATAATTTGTAAACCCAATTAACTATTCATGTAAGGCTATTACATCACAAGGATGAACTAAGTGAAGGATACCACTCTTAAGCCCTTGAGCTTACTCATTTATCTGTAATTTGACTATCTGATAAATAAACATACAGACTGATTGAAGATGCTGGTATCAATCCTCATAATAAATATTAGTAAAGGTTCATTTCTTTTTTCTTTAGATAAAAAATGAATATTCCTTAAGCTGGGTGGAATCTTACAAAGGAGTTTAGACTTAATCCACAAGACTGTAGTGAGTCATTATAGACTTAAGACATGAGTGTTGAATAGATCACTCTAGGAGAGTATTAGTGAGGAGGGCCAAGTACAGAACCTAGGAGGACTCCAACATTTCTGAAGAAAGAAATGAAAGAAAGATATAAAGAAAAGCTTGTGATAAAGACGAGAAGGAACATCCAAGAAGGTGGGAGAAAAACCAGGGAAGAAAAATGAGCTCAGAATTGGCAAATAAAACACTAAGGAAAAAACCTCCTTTAGATTTGGAAATTAGGAAGTGACCACATCACATTGGGAAGCAATATCAAGTCCAATACAGGGGGTGGAAGCAGAATGCAGAGGTTAGAGTGAAATAGGTAAGGAAATTAACACACAATGGCTATTGTTTCAAGAGACTCAATTATGAGATTACAAAACAGAATATATAGTACAATCTCATTTTGATATAAAAACTTTATATAGCTATATATAATATATGAAAAGGTATACGACAAAATGTTAACGGTGGTTATATAATAGGCTTTTCCTGACCACAGTATCTAAGCACATCCTCCCCTTACTCTATCCCCCATCCAACACACATATCCCTGTTATTCTCTACTAGTAGCATTATGGTTTGTGTACTTCATAGTACTTTCTCAAATTATAACTATTTATTTACCTGCTTATTTCCTGTCTCTCTCTCTACATCATAAAATTATATTTGTTTCATTCATCTTCCTATACCACACCCAGCACAGATGAATGTTGGATGAATGAATGAATAAATGAATGACTCTCATGGAAAAAGAGGTAAGCACACACAAGCCACTAACAATGTCTCATGTAAGTTCATGTGTATTCAAAACAATCTAAAAACCTAAGTCGAAAATACGCTACCTTGTTTGTATAACATTACCTAACTTTCTAATATTTGATTCTAGATTTCTACCTTTCCTGTAACACAGTATAATATATTGGTTAAGAAAACTGGCCATAAAGTGAGTTAGATCTCTGTCATTTATTAGTTGTGTGACCTCTGACAACTTTCTTACATTCCTCTCAGTTTCCTTGTTTATAAAATGGGACAGCAACAGTGTCTTCCTCATAGGAATGTAGTAACATTTAAATGAAATATAATTTACATAATCTATGTACTTGGCACATAGTAGACATTCAATAAATAATTGCAACTACTACTATTTATCATTATAAACATCTTAAGCCTTAACATTTGGACTGTGCCGTACAAAGTTTTAAAATAAATTTAAACTTTAGGCTTCCAAGCCTCCTCTATTGGTGTCCCTTGCTTGAGTGCCCCTAGTTTGGGTTGGGTGGGGGGAAGCAAACCAATATGGGCATATATAATTTACTGTCAGAAAAGTAGTCAAAGCATAGAACAGTGGTCCTCAAAGCCATGCCAGTAAAAGGAAAGAAAAAAGAGTAGTGGAAAATGATGATGAAGCTAGAATAAATAGTAGCCTAAAACAGAAGCAATTTTTGATAAAAACTGTGTTTGTGAGAGAGAAGAGGGATGATGAGGCAGAGAAGCTAGAAATAATGCTTTGGAAGACATTTGAATAAAGGTCAAAATTCAATCCATGGGAGTAGAGTGGATGAGATAAAAATTACAATCTCTGAGTTGGATGGGACTTTCAGAGATCATCTGGCTCAACTTTCTACCTAATATATGAATCCCTTCTACAAGGGGTCTTTCTGCCTCCACTTGAAAACATTCAGTAATAGAGAACTGACTACTTCAAAAGCAGATTATTACTACAAAACAACTATAATTGTTTTAGGAAAAAAATTCTCTCTTGTAGTAAACAGAATCCTGCTTCCCTGAATTCTGCATCACCGTTCCTAGTTCAATTACATTACAGAAATAATAGGGTAAATAATTCTAGTCGCAGGAAAGTAATATTACAAAGGAAGAAAGTGCAGAAAAAGAGGGCCAATGAGAGCTCAGAGCAAGGGGTGGGGCAAATACATGTAAGAGGTAAGGAAGAAAGCAATCAGAAAAACCATCCTACAGAAGCCAAGGGAGAAGTGTCCAGGAAGAAAGTGTGAAAAGTAGTGTCAACATTCTGCAGACAGAGAGGTCAAGAAGGTTATTAACTTCAGAAAGGATACTGGATTAGAACAGTCTTAGGACAGTGTTTGGGGCAGAAGCCATACCACAAGAGGTTAAGTAAGTGATGAAGTAACAAATGCAACAATATCAACATATTTTTGGTGATGAAAGAAAAGCGATTAGAGTTGAGCAAGAATTATTTAGGCCATGGGAGACTGGAGCACATTTATAGGCAAACAGCAAAAAATCAACTGAAGGGTGAGATTAAAAGAAACAAGAAAAAGTGGTGGAGAAAGGAGATGAGAGAGAAAGAAGAGTTAGAAACTCATGGGAATGGGATGGGGTGGAGAGGAGGAAGCAGAAAAAAAGATACAGAATCATACCCAGAGACTATGAGGCACATTGGGCTATGCCCCACCTTGGGCTATGCCCCACCTTGAGAAAAACAGGACTTTGTCAGGCAGCAGTAAGAAAATGAACAAGCTGATCCAGAAACGTTGCCTTCCATCCTACTCTTCTGCCTAATGCCCTTATCCATGATGGGCAGGCAGATCAGCTGGGACTTGGGTGAACCTGGATTGCCTCACTCCTACCACTAGTTCTGAAAATTCTCTGAAGTCCTAAGATCAAGAGTGCAATGAAAATACGTTATCTATGAAATAAGGAAGGATGGCAGAGGAGAGGGAAGCAACAGAAAGACAATAATAAGATGAATTACATCATTACTAATATTTGACTAAACGCTACACGGTTCATAATTGCTTGCTTTATTCAGATTATTTTGTTGGTCTTCCTGACAACCTAGCAAGAAAAACATTTCTGAGTGAATCTGTGAATGAATGAATCATTGATCCCTATTATGTGGACAGAGAAATAGGTTCAAGAGTAACTTGCCTTCAAACCATTTAGCTACTTAGTTGTGAAGATGCGACTTGCATTCAGATCTTCTGATTCAAAATTCCATGCTTCTGTCACGAAACCACACTGCCTCTCCGAAGAGAGAAAAAAAAACCCAAAAATCTATGTTTTTCATTACTGCCTCCCATCCATTTCAGGCACCCAGTGCTCTACTTTTCTGTCTTCTTCTTCTCCTTATCAGATCAATTACTGATCCAATAACAATTATTTAGAAGAACAAGTCCATCTTGTTGGGGTTTTTTTTAAGATTTTTTTTGATGTGGACCATTTCTTTTAAAGTCTTTATTGAATTTGTTACAATATTGCTTCCGTTTTATGTTTTGGTTTTTTGGCCGTGAGGCATGTGGGATCTTAGCTCCCCAACCAGGGATCAAACCTGCACCCCCTGTGTTGAAAGATGAAGTCTTAATCACTGAACCGCCAGGGAAGTCCCCTATGTCCATCTTGTATTAAAAATAAATGATAGTTGGGCTTCCCTGGTGGCGCAGTGGTTGAGAATCTGCCTGCTAATGCAGGGGATACGGGTTCGAGCCCTGGTCTGGGAAGATCCCACATGCCGCGGAGCAACTAGGCCCGTGAGCCACAACTACTGAGCCTGCGCATCTGGAGCCTGTGCTCCGCAACAAGAGAGGCCGCGATAGTGAAGAGGCCCGCGCACCGCGATGAAGAGTGGCCCCCGCTTGCGGCAACTAGAGAAAGCCCTCGCACAGAAACGAAGACCCAACACAGCCAAAAATAAATATAAAAATAAATAAATAAATAAGATTATAATAAAAAAATAAAAAAATAAAAATAAATGATAGCAATAATTAACATCTGATTGTGACCATTTCTTAAAGACTATTTTTTAGGGCAGTTTTAGGTTCAAATAATTTTATAAGACTGGGACTGCTAGAAAATTATTACTCAAGGAAAAAGACACTTTTCATCAGTATAATTTACTATTTTTGTTAACAAAAGGATAATTCCTGAGCTGCAATGAGGGATAAATTCGCTACTATGGGCCATCAAGATGAGAAGACAAGTACTTATTTATATGATAGCATTAATTTGTTAGTATTTCTTGAAAGCCCAAATCTTTAGGTTTAAATTTTAGCTTCAGTATTAAGATAATTGTAAGCAATAATGTATATGATATACAATTTTTTAACATTTTAAGTACTTTAAAAATTACGATTAAACTAGATTCTGTCAGATGATAAATCTTATATAGTGGAGAAGTTTATTATTTGTGTCTTAGCTGTATGAAAGAAGCTTAACTATACCATTTACCAGAAATTGGCTCTTAAAATTCCAAAAATGTGGCAAGTGCTTTTTTTTTTTTTTACTTATATTTCCCAACACATGTGCATGCTCACATACAGATGCACATACAACATACAGATGCACATACAAACATTCAATAAGTAAAGGGAAAAATCACCTAAATAATCACATAAGAAAGATCTTTTTAAAGCCCTCAGAATGTGTACTAACACTACCCAGGTTTGTGATTTGTTAAAAATAGATCTAAATTCACCAAGTAAGCAAGATAACTTCATGATCAGTCTTCAGAATAGTTCTTAGAATTTAAAAATTTCCTATAAATAAAATGACTTACAGATCTCTTTGTTACTCACATCACTCTGTTATTGGTCAAGTCAGTCATACAATCAACTGGGTCATTCCATTACTGGATGACTTGAATAATTTTTTTTTTTTATACAGCAGGTTCTTATTAGTTATCATTTTATACACATCAGTGTATACATGTCAATCTCAACCTCCCAATTCATCACACCACCACCCCCACCCCCCGCCGCTTTCCCCACTTGGTGTCCATACGTTTGTTCTCTACATCTGTCTCAATTTCTGTCCTGCAAACCGGTTCATCTGTACCATTTTTCTAGGTTCCACATATATGCGTTAATATACGATATTTGTTTTTCCTTTCTGACTTACTTCACTCTGTATGACAGTCTCTAGATCCATCCAGTCTCAACAAATGACCCAATTTCGTTCCTTTTTATGGCTGAGTAATATTCCATTGTATATATATACCACATCTTCTTTATCCATTCATCTGTCAATGGGCATTTAGGTTGCTTCCATGACCTGGCTATTGTAAATAGTGCTGCAATGAACATTGGGGTGCATGTGTCTTTTTGAATTACGGTTTTCTCTGGGTATATGCCCAGTAGTGGGATTGCTGGGTCATATGGTAATTCTATTTTTAGTTTTTTAAGGAACTTCCATACTGTTCTCCATAGTGGCTGTATCAATTTACATTCCCACCAACAGTGCAAGAGGATTCTCTTTTCTCCACACCCTCTCCAGCATTTGTTGTTTGTAGATTTTCTGATGATGCCCATTCTAACTGGTGTGAGGTGATACCTCATTGTAGTTTTGATTTGCATTTCTCTAATAATTAGTGATGTTGAGCAGCTTTTCATGTGCTTCGTGGCCGTCTGTATGTCTTCTTTGGAGAAATGTCTATTTAGGTCTTCTGCCCATTTTTGGATTGGGTTGTTTGTTTTTTTAATATTGAGCTGCATGAGCTGTTTATATATTTTGGAGATTAATCCTTTGTCCATTGATTCGTTTGCAAATATTTTCTCCCATTCTGAGGGTTGTCTTTTCGTCTTGTTTATGGTTTCCTTTGCTGTGCAAAAGCTTTTACGTTTCATTAGGTCCCATTTGTTTATTTTTGTTTTTATTTCCATTACTCTAGGAGGTGGATCAAAAAAGATCTGGCTATGATTTATGTCAAGCAAGTGCTTCTTAAAATATGACATATTTGAGATATTTTAAATTACTATGATTAAAAAATAATCTCTACTAACTTCCATCACATCGATCTTTGGTTGGACATTACAGTGTGGTTTTTTTTTTCTTGCATATATCAGTATTTCTAAATTGGGGGAAATCAAGTTGACGCTAAAGGAACACAGAAAATAAGAACAAAGTTGTGCTAATCTAATTTGCTTTTTCCTTACATTCCCATTTGACATGTATGAGACCCTGGGCCTTGTAGGAAACTCTGAATACAGGTGTTTCCTGAAGTTCCTTATTTACTTTTGATTTAGTGACAAGAAGGAACAGTAAGAGAGAAATTTGGCCAGAAGGATAAAAAGTATAAATATTTGTAATATTAAATTTACATATTTTTAAATGGCTATAAGTACTATTTCACGGGTGACATTCTTATCAGGAATAAAATCAGAAATATCCTCAAAAAACAACATAAATATATTTTTAAAATCTAGATGTTATTAAAAATAAAAACAATCTCTTTTTTCCCCAGCACTCATCAGAGACTTAATACACTAAAATAACATACTATAGCAGCCGCTGAAATTAATGAAGTGTTCACAGGCCTGGAACTGAATGATAAAACTGTACTGTGAAAAAAATCTGTCTCTAGCATGTAAAAAATTGAATGAAATCAAAATATAACTTGGATGCTTTATTATACTCATTTAGGGCATTGATATTACTGTATTATTAGTGAAATTTTTATCAAAGTGAATCAGATGAGAATACTGGTATTCTGTTCTTGGTGTCTTGACCAAAGATTAACAAATAAATCCTAAAATCACTCATTCAAAGTTACTGGAGGATACAAAAGTCTTAAATATGTAAACCAGTAGATACTTAGTAACATGTCTACAAAAAGAGTAAATTTAAAAGAAAATCTGGGGGCTCCCCTGGTGGCGCAGTGGTTGAGAGTCTGCCTGCCAATGCAGGGGACATGGGTTCGAGCCCTGGTCTGGGAGGATCTCACATGCCGCGGAGCAGCTGGGCCCGTGAGCCACAATTACTGAGCCTGCGCGTCTGGAGCCTGTGTTCCGCAACAAGAGAGGCCGCGATAGTGAGAGGCCCACGCACCGCGATGAAGAGTGGCCCCCCCTTGCCACAACTAGAGAAGGCCCTTGCGCAGAAACAAAGACCCAACACAGCCATAAAAATAAATTAATTAATTAATTAATTTAAAAAAAAAACAAAAAAGAAAAACTGTATAATCGACCCTACCTTGAAAATAGTTGCTAAGAGAAAATTATATATTAATGTTTTCCTAAGAAGGACAAAAATGACACTAGGATTTATCCACTGTTTTGGGTTATCCCTGCCTTGCTTCTTTCTACAGTAAAAACAATCTAGTGTTAAGTCTATCTTTGTAAATAAAATACATTTTGTATCTAGATCCTTGAAGGGAAGGGTCTTCAAATAATCTAAACAAGTATGTACTCTATAAATGTTAAGTAATAATAAAGATGATGCTTTCAAGAAATTTTCTTTTTAGAGAAAATAAAGCAAAATAGCTAGAAACTCACCTGCAGTAAGTCACTAAGCGGTTCAAGAATGAAAATATTAAATGTTAGTTTGAGGTATAAAGTAAATAGCTATAAAGTTTATTAGTACTATAAACCCAAACCAACAATAAATTAGCATTTTAATTAATTACTGCTTGATATTACCTCTATACCTCCTCTCCCCACTGTTTGGGTCTCTTAGCCCAGTTCTGCCTCACAAGCTTCTCCACTTAGCTTGGATCTCATGGTCAATTACTTCAACAGTCTCCCTTGCATGTTCAATTCTCTCCTCCCTCATCCATCTTCAATACAATCTGCCTTTGCTCTGTTCCTGGCTGCAGAACACTGCCAGAGAAAATTTATGTAAAACATGCAGATTATACATTTATGAGTTCCAATCTCAGATGAGGCTCTGCTCAGCAGTCCTTTCACTTATTTATCCTCAAGCACTTCTATTTCCCAATCCCCACAGTATTCATAACAAATTTTCATTACTCTCATGTCCCCTAGCTTACCTCCATCAATTTCATGCTCAAAAAGTAAATGTCTACCACATAGCAATAAAAGTCCTCAGATATGACTTCTTCCATCCATATCCAAACGTACCTAATTCTCACCTATACACAACTCCTAACTTTCTGAGGTACAGTATAGGTGTCTACTCTTTTCCAGAGTTAATCCCCCAACCTGCTGTTCTTTTTTTTTTTTTTCAGCATGTTATGCTTTATTATTTCAAGAAACGCAAAAATGCAACTGAAATGCAAAAAAAGATTTGTGCAGTGTATGGAGAAGGGGCTGTGACTGATCGAGCGTTGTCAAAAGTCAACCTGCTGTTCTTGATCTCATCTTTCTGCACTTCATCTGAGACCTTGTTCTATTAATTATTCTCTGACTCTCCTATTGCCAATCTCATCAATCCATCAAAAAAATGTTCAAGTACTAAATTAAAGTTCTTTCCTTCAACTCTATCTATTCAAGCTACTTCTTCTTGCCTCCCCTTCACTGGCAAACCTCTATTTTCTCTCTGGTCTACCACCTTAGTAATCCATCTTCCATCTTCACCACTCACTTGGCTCTGGAAAAGGTGAGGAATGACCTGATTTCTAAATTCAATTGCTTATATTCAGTCTTCATCTAACCTGACCTCACTGCTCTCAAAAATCAATGAAGGTAATAAATGTAGATGGAATGAAAGAATTAGAAAAATCACCCTTTGTAACCCTCCAATGCAATGACTGATTCAAGCAAGGATCATTAATGGATGCTAAAACCATTAGTTTAAAAGACTGTTAGGAACAGGATATTTACATGGCAATGAAGTATCACACTATCAATTATGTATTAAATAGTAGAGATCTGTCAGTCCTCACCTTTACCAAGTGATCAAGATGGAATCACCAACAGGGGACAGCCTGACATTATCTGTCTCCTGATGTGATAAAGTGGTAGGTATATATATCATCTGTGTGGTATTCTTGCCAGAAATATTCTACCAGAATCGAATCATAAAGAAACAGACTAATTCAGAATATGGAAGATACCTGAGGACAAATGCCTCTACTTTTCAAAAGATAAACCCAAGAAGAAAGGGAGACAGTGGGACTAGTCCAGATTGGGGGAGACTAAAGAGACATACAAGCCAAATGCAATGCATGAATCTTGACTGAATCTTGCATTAAAGGGAGAAAAAAAGCTATAATTTTGGGACAAATGGGAAAATTTAAGTATGGACTATATGTTGAATAATGTTATTGAGTAATTGTTGACATTCTTAGGTATCATAATGGTATTGTGGTTACGTGAGAGAATGTCCCTGTAACTGGGAGATGCATGCTTAAGTATTAGGAATGAAGCATCATAATATCTACATCCAAAAAAAAAAAAAAAATCTACATCCTGTTTTCAGGTTTGGCAAAGGGGTGTGTGTGTGGTGTCTGCGTGTGTGTATGGAGTGTGTGTGTGTGTGTGTGTGTGTGTGTGTTCATTCTACTATTCTTTTGACTTTTCTGTGGGTTTAAAATATTTCAATAATAATAATAATGCACCAATGAAGGCTTACTAAGAACTGAACATAAGTAGAAATGAGTCAGATAGATGAAGGGGAGAAAGGGTGTGATAAGGAGAACCCTTCAGGAATAGTGAACAGTAGTGCAAAGGCTTGGAGGGAAGAGAGAGCCTATTGCCAGAAACCACAAGTAATTCAATCTGTCTATTTTAGGGGAACAGGGAGTTGTGGAGAGTCACTAGGCTAGAGAGATAAGTTGGGAAAAGAACTTAAATGAATTTATAAATCTGTTAAAGGAATAAGAAATGTGGGTTTCATCATGAGGAAAGTCACAGAAATAATTTAAGCTGAGGAATGATATAATCAAATTTGCCCTTAAGAAAAATCACTGATTATAGCACTGAGAACGGATTGGAGAAGACTAATACTAGAAGAGACCAAATAGGAAACTTGTAATAATGTAGGTGAGAGATGACAGTAGCCTGAACTCAGATAATGGTAGAGGAGACGGAGAAAACTGGATAGATTCAAGGTCTTTCTCCACTTCTAACCTCTTTTCAGTATTCCATACCCAAATTTGTAACTGCCTACTGGGCATCTTCACCTACAAGTCTCAGAGATACCTAAAATTCAATATATCCAAAACTTAAATTCATTATCTACCATCTTTATCCACCCTCCCCTACCTGCCAAAAACGTATTCCTTCTCTAGCTCAGTTAACAACACCATCTATGTAGTTTACCAAGCTAGAAACACTAGAGACAACTTAACTCTCTGACCTCTCCACATTCTTCAATGTCTATACCAACTTGAACTGTCCTATGGATTCTACCTTTAAAATTCATCACAAATCCATCCCTTGCTCTCCATTCCAACTGACACTGCTATAGTTTAGGATTTTATTTAGCCAAATTGAAAAACAAAACAAAATAAAAACAAAACAAAACAAACAAGGGCACAAACTTTCTTGACATAACTATTATGATTTCAAAATTTTACTTTATTCACTCCTCATGAGAAAAACATCATAAAATATGATGAATTACCACAATATTCATATACAACCCTTAAAATATGAAGAAAGGCATGAATAGTAAATGAAGACAGAAGGAATTAGTCCCAGCAAGGTAACTGATCCAGATAACTATAGCTTACTCTTGATAAGGCTAAAACTTTTTGTATAAGGCACTTATGAAATTTTTAATTCTTAAATTATACATTTTTATGACTTTTCAAACAGCATATTTTGAAAACAAGGTAACCTTTTCTTTATAACTTAATTTCACCATTTTAATAATCAGTTTTATACTGTGTTGTAATAATGATACCCTCAGGTGCTACTGAAGGAAGTCAGTCTGCCCCTAGTTGGAAGAGCTCCAGATTTTGGTGATAATACTAGTTCTTTTACTAGTTTGTTAGCAATATATTCTTAGAACTTCTCTCTTCTCCCTAGAGAGGCTGTCAGCAGTTACTATTCTCTGCCTAGCTTTCTATATTCCTGCTTTGGCACCATCTAATTTGATTCTTCTGAAGCAAGTAACTCTTTTTTTATTAATTGAGGTATAATTGACATATAACATTATATTAGTTTCAGGTACATTAACTAACTCATATAGTATTTTACAGTTGACATAGCATCTTAACACACATTACCTCATTTAATTCTCACAATAACTTTATAATACAGGAATTATCACTATTCCTATTTTATAGATGAGAAAACTGAGGCTCAGAAAGATTGAGTAATTTATCTAAAGTCATAAGGCTGGTAAATAGCAAAAGTGATTCCAACTTTTCAATCTTTTCTTCTTTCATCACCAAATTAAGCTTGTTATAAAGAAATTAGAGTCAAAAGGGGCCCATAAGAAAAAAAAAAAGATGAGATTCATGTACAAGCTTTGAATTTTTCTGCATCACAACATACACTATTAATTAATTAAAACACTTCAGCTTACTTCTCTCCTTTCTTCGCAGTTGAAGCTACCAGGAAAAGAAATCTAGATAGAGAAAATACTATTTATCTATTTCCAATTTCAAAAACCTATGCACCAGTAACGAACAATTCAAAACATAATAGTTCAAATCTGCAGTAAAGTAAGGCTGTCATTTTCAGGAAAAAATTTTTTGACTTCAGATTTGAAGACAACTAAACAGACTAAAGAATATCTGCATTATGTCACAGATTTCCTTTTAATTTTCCCTCAACCGCCTCCCCCTGCAAAGAGAGAGAATTGCTAGAGGACCTAAAGTTTAATCTAACCCACCAAACAATGCCCACTGAAAATATTTTCCAATCTGGTGGGAGTCAAGAACATTTGCTCAGGCCCTTACCAGAATCACACAAACCACAGGATTAGAACATTACTGATATGTAGGGTCAGATAATTCTTTGTTGTGTGTGTGGGGTAGGGTGGAGTAGGACATGTCCTGTGCATCCTAGGATATTTAGCAATAGCACCCTACCCTCAGTTGTGACAATGAAAAATGTCTTCAGACACTGCCAAACGTTCCTTAGAGGGCAAAACTGCCCCTATTTGAGTACCACTCGTTTAGATGTTAGGGTCCTGGGTCTTTGAAAAAGGAGGCCTCCAACCAGCCCTGTATAATTTTTAAAAATTAATTTTGTTTTTAAAATTTGGAGTTTTAAAAATAAGATGGTAATAGTACAAGAAGATAGCTAAATAATATATATGCCATCCTCCTTTAGGTTAAAGCATTTTAGAGGATTTTGTAACATGAATCGCATCTACTGTCACCTCTTCCCCTCCATCCCAAAGTTGGGGAATGTCCAGTTCTCTCCCTACTCTGCTAGTAAAATGTCAAATACTTACATACATATATACATACATACTTATATATACATAGGATCTAAACAGTTCTAACTTGCAAATCTCCATTTCTTGCCTTACATTGTCACATTGTGGTTCTTGAGCCATGCATTCTAGAGATTCAACCTTCCACTCTTCAGATTTCCTCATCTGGTTCCTGCCATCTATTTGCGAAGCAATCAGGAAGTAAGCTGATGACCTTTAAGATCTTTTCCAGCCCTAATAGCCAATGGCAAAAATACTCCTTCAACTTTTACTTACTGACTCCCAGCTGACTAAACCACCTCCTGAGATTACTTAAGTCATTCATCCTAACTTTTTTCTTTCTCCACTCTTTATAGTAATCCATGAGGAATACAACTAAACAGTATATCAACTGTTTAAAACATCACTTATTAATACCAGTGATCAGTTGATTATTTCCTGTCTAAAACTATTTTAAACACAGAAATTAATCTTAAAAGAAAAACTTTTCAGGGAGCTGATACTATTTATGAGTGAACCACCATTCACTCATTGAGAGGGAAAGTATATTAGTGGTTGCCTCGGTCTGGGGCTGGGGTGTGGAGTTTCTTTTTGGGGTGATGAAAATATTCTAAAACTAGATTATGGTGATGGTTACACAACTATGTAAATATACTAAAAATGGATGAATTTAACACTTTAAATAAGTGTACTTTTACTCAATAAAGTATGTAAAAAGCTAAAAGCAGGAAAATAATTTTAATCAACTTTTACTGATAGGAAAGGAATGTGATTAAGAGCAAATTCTGCAGTTTGCCATTTCAAGAGTTATGTAAGATTTGATTTTAATTCTGACATAAAAACTTAATACCTATTCAAAAATAAACTTTAACTTTTCCAGAAAACAAACATATGCAAATTTAATCATCTTTTCTTAGTAAACTTTGGATAATTTAAAAGCAACGGAAAACACTTCAGAAAGCCCAGTGTTAGAGTAACAATACCTCTCCAAGACCAAAATATATTAACATCATCAACAAGAAAATGTGAAGTCTTTATAGTTTTGTAATGCACTCTTTATAAAGAAAACCATAAAACATTTATTTCTTTTAAAAGTGATCCTCAGATTGTAATGTCTGTCCTGATAGTGCAATAATTCTGAAATTAACAGAGCATAATTTTAAAACAGCCAAATCACAATAAAATCGCAAACATCTAATCCCTCAAACCACAACTATCAATCGCCCAAAATTTGCACACATTGATCATTTTTACCAAAACCTATCATAAGCAATGATGACCACTATGAACAATCAAGTAATACCTATTTCTAGGAAATCAGACTCTGCAATACAAATACAGTCAAACAAACAAATCCCATCATTCCATCTGTTCTATCATAACTGCTTAGAAGTCATTAAGGCTCTGAAGGTACTTTTCCAACTAGAACACTTCATCAGATATAAAAGTCAACCTGACTGTCCATCAAAATCTGCAGTTTAAGTTACCACAATAACACATATCTCAGTATACTATCATGACATCACTTGCCTTGTAAGCATTTACTCTTAAGATTGCCCTGGGGTTTGACAAATCAGATATAGAACCAATTAAAAGCAAAACACAAAAACATTCCAATATAATTCTTCGAAAGTAAGGAGAGCTCCAATAAAGACCAAAATAAAGCTGGTGAAAGGGGAACTTTAAAAAATATTGCATCCCGGGTCAACCAAAATTCTAAAAATACCATCCCGAACTCAGTACACGGACAGACCAAGTGGTTAATTATAATGGGCAGGCAAAAGTTCCCTTGTCAACGACAGGAGGGCAGGGAAGGCCTGCCTTTGTACCAATGCAGAGATGGAAAGACACATAACTGAAGAAAAATTAATTATTGAACAAATGATTGCGAGCTAAATTGCCAAACTGCAAAACACCGAGTTATTTTCTGGGCTGGCTTTCTCCAGGAGGAAAAAATGAGTTTTTTAATTTAAATTATTCCAGTAGGATCAAAAAGGGGTAAGGGCCCGGCTAGAAAAAGAAAGGGAAAGTTTGGGGGCAGCGTCTAAGGCGGGTGGTGGAGGTTCCACAGCCCGGATCCCCGAGAGGGCAGAGAGGGGTGAGAGCGGCGTCGCGGCCGCGGGCTGGAGGCGAAGAGCACAGCTGCCGGCCCCGATCCCGGAGGGAGAGTAAGAAGGAAGAGGAGGTGGTGGCGGCCGGGAAGAATGGAAGCTTCGGCGCTGGTCAGTTGTGACCGAAACTCCGCCGGCTCCGGCAGGGGAGGAGACAGAGGGGGTGGGGTCTCGGTCCTCCCTCTACAGGAGGTCGTGGTGAGGGTGGGCCGCGAAGCGCTGGGGGCCGCGTGCGGCCGGCCCGACACCTACCTGCGGGTCCCGGGCAGCAGCCCCAGAGCGAGGCCTAGTGCATTGCCGCCGCCTCCAACCCTCCACGTCGCGCCGAGGCTGCTGCTCCGCGGCCGCCGCCGGCCGGAGCCCGGCTGGGCCCGAGCCCGGCTTCCCGCCCCCGCCCCGCGCCGGCTGGCTAGTCGGCTGGGGGAGCACAGGGCCGCCCTCTCGAGCCCAGCTCCGCTCGGGGGTGAGAGGCGGCAGCGGCGTCTCCCTCACGTCTCTCCCGGGTGTCCTGTCAGCCAGCAGTTTCCCCCGGGTCCGCAGCGCCGCCTCCGCCGCTCCTGCCACCGCCTCTCCCACATCCCCGGCCTCCAGAGGAGCCGCCGCCGCCGCCGCCGCGCCGCGACCACTACCCTAGCGCTTCTGCTCCCTGCTCCACGGCTTCCCCTCACCCCGCCCGCCCGCCTGCCCGCCTGCCTGCCTGCCTGCCTCGGCCCGGCTAGGTCCGGGGAGACAGTGTCCGAGGCCGCAGTGAGGCCGCCGCAGCCCCCAGCCCACAATCCACCGCGCGGCTCCGCCGGGGCGGGAGGCCGCGGCCCGGACCGGGAGTAGCTCTCGCCGCCTCAGGAGAGGGCCGGGGCCGGCGCTGGCGCCGCCGGCGTTCCCCCGGAGCGGGGAATACCCCGCGCGGCGGCTTGGCGCCTCCTCTAATCTCTTCTAATAGTCCTCCAGGCAAAGAGAGAAACCCACGCTGAACTCGACTTTTCCCCACGACCCTTCCCCCACCCCGAGGCGCTCTCGGCGGCAGCCAGGTGCCGCCTGCAGCCTTCCCAGGGACGGTCCGCGACCCCTCAGGGTGGCCTTCGCCCACCCCCCAGACCAACTGACTCCAAACATCCCTCAACCACCCAGCGCCTATTAAAGGAGATACCTCCACAACATTCCACCTCTCCTTTCACCCCCTCCAAAGTGAAGGCTGCTCAGAATTTCCCAGTTAAGTGTCCTTTGAAAGGTTTAAGGTCACCCCCTCCCCAACAATCCCCTGGACGCTGGAAACAGTGCATTGTCTCTCTCTCGAGGCCTTCCCTCACCAAGTTCTTCTCCTAAGTTTTCCCCTAGTTCCAGGTCTTCCTCCCAGGCACCTATCAAACTTCTCTGGCACTGAAATCAGTTATTCCTGCTATTTGACTGAGATGCTTGAAGTGTGTGTATATTATTAATACCTCCTCCCTGTGATTCTCAACAGTAATCCAATTTAGCCGGGTTTCAGAGGGCTGGTGATCTTAATCCAATAAAATACAATCCACAAGAAAGGGAATGTCTTAGGATATTTTTTAAAAGAGAGGAAAGGGCCATTTGAGTGCTTATGTCTTAATTTTAGGAAGATTTCTTTCAATTTTGAAATTATTTCTTTGCCTAAAAATATCAAAGTTTCAGGCATTTATAAGACACTTGGTGTGTTTTAACAAATCAAAAGTGAAAATATAAGTCTTACCTTTGGGGATTGAAAAAAAAAATGTTCCAAATTTCACTTCTAAGAAGTCACTTCGAAAACTGCAAACATAACTCTTTGTGAAATAATAATTCACACACTAAGGAGCTAAAGTTGGGGGAAGGGAAGGACAAAAGAGAAGGAAGCAACAAAAATAGCTGAGAGGAAATTCTTACAGTATGTTTTTCAAATTCAATTCTCTACAGTTTTGTAATAAGGAGAATGAGAATATCAATCTCCAATATGAACTAAATTTAACTTTAAAATTAGAAATCCTCCTAAATCCCCAATCTCATATAAAACCAGATGAGTTTACATTATGAACATATCAAGGAAAGACTCACCAAATTTCATCAAAGGCCAGAAAGGAAAATAATTCACTTTAAATCTAGAATCAGTTCACAGATTATACTAAGAAATATAGCAGGTTCCTATATTTTGGAACCACATCAGGAAATCAACAATAGTTCAAAAGCTGCCTTAAACCTGGCAGTTTGGCCTTTTAAAAATATTTGCATTTATGCCCCACCTTGTTTCAAAGAGATTCCAAGTTGCTGTAGTTGGCACTTGGGTTAGACAATAGCCATGAAGTATCTCCCAGACACTAGAAGAAGACAGACTGGTTTGCTTTCCTCATTATCCATCTGTAGATAACATACCATAGGAAGAAAATACACACTGAGTATTGCACTTAGTTCTTTCAGGGATCCAGCATGATTTGATTTTTACTTTTCCACAGAACAGTTCATAATCATGAATCTAAATGTAAAAGTAAATGCTAATGATCAGGTTTGCCAAAAATAAAACAAAACAAAAAAACTGTTAACTGGACAAGTAATTTAATTTAGAAGTAGATAAATTTCAAATTAATTAATATGTTCACTTGTTATCCCTTGAATCATTTCAGTATTAAAAAGAAAAGCCAATGGTGGTGTGATGAATTGGGTGATTGGGATTGACATGTATACACTGATGTGTATAAAACTGATGACTAATAAGAACCTGCTGTATAAAAAAATAAATAAAATTAAATTAAAAAATAAAAAAAAAAGACAAACCGAAAATAAATATGCAGAGATATATTATTAGTGTTAATTTCCAGGAAGCACAGATCACAGAAAATTAAGGAAAAAATGGATAGAAATAATCATTGCCCTAAAAAAAAAGCAAATATGAAGACAATATTTAGCTACCCTATTACTAACGGTGTATCTAGCATAATCTTTATTAAACCTGTTGAGAATTATGAATGGTGATAGTCATCAGGGTCATATATTCTCACTAGATGGACAATGGGCAAATTTTCTAATGCTGCAACACCTATGAAAGGCCTACGTTATGTTTGCTGTATGTTCAGCACATATTTGTGTATGGGGCAGTCGTGAGGTTAACGTGTTTATCAATCAGTGAACACCATTTTTAATGACTTGTTTGACAGAAACTATACATTCACATGCCAATATAAGTACAGAAGGGAAAGGGGACACTGGTCAAAGGAACAATCAGAAAAATCATTTTGCAGTTTAGTTGGACATGAGCACTAGCCCCTCTTTTTTCCACAGTAGCAAAGCTTAAATCTATCAGATGGAAACCCAGTCAAGTTCTCTAACCTACTCTATAGCTACATATGTATAGTTACATTGTGCGCTTTCTATGAATTACCATTGGTAAGCAAAGTCCACATGTACTCATGCACTGAAAGTATTATGCTGGTAGTAGTTTCATCAGGGTTTGGTTTTTTGATCCAATGCCCTGAATTACTTAATCCATCATATTTAAGCTATTGTAAGACGTTACAGCGTTTTTAAATCACGATTTATAACAATATGATAAAACCTGAAACTATGTTTTAATATTTCTTCATATCTAATGTGGGACCATTGGAAAACTTTCCAATTTACTCTGCATATGGTGTAAGACATTAAAACTAAATGTGTGGATAAACAACACTAGAAATGTTATAATATTTCACGTGATAATAATACACTCAGTAATTGTTGGGAGTAATATATAAGTTTTCAATATTCCATCATTGTTTTTTTAACTTTATTTATTTTTTATACAGCAGGTTCTTATTAGTTATCTATTTTATACATATTAGTGTATATATGTCAATCCCAATCTCCCAATTCATCCCACTACCACCACCTCCCCACCCCCCATCCATCACTGTTTGCATCTTCTAAATCAGCCGCTTGATTACTTTGGAAACAATTATTTAACTCTGTTAAATTGCCCTGTTACATTTCTCTTTGACACTGATATTCCACATTTTCATTTGATTACCATAATAGCAACTACCATTTACTAATAATTTACTGTGCTCCAAGATAGGGAAAACCAAGGTAGCAGGGTGTATTAGTTTTCTATTGCTGTGTACAAATTATCAAAACTTAGTAGTTTAAAATAACACATATTTATGATGTTATAGTTCTGTGAGTCAGGAGTCTGGGCACAGTTTAGCTTGGTGTCCTGCTCAGGATCTCATAAGGCTGCAATCAAAACATCAGTCATGCTGTGTTCTCATTTGGAGGCTTGACTGGGGAAGAATTTGCTTCCAAGGTCATTCATGTTGTTAGCAGAATTCCTTTTCTGTGATTGTAGGACTGAGAACCCTAGCTTCTTGCTGTCTGGGGGCTGCCCTCAGCTCCTAGAGGCCTCCTGCAGTTCCTTGCCATATAGGTTTTCTCACTATGGCTGCTTACTTCATCAAACCAGCAAGGCGTGTCTCTAAACTCTAAAGTGAGTCACCTAGCAATATAGAATGATATTCTATCTTCACCATGTTCTATGGTTTAGGAGCAAGTCACAAATTTTGCTCACACTTAAGAAGAAGGAGTTACACAAAGTTTTGAACACCAGGAAGTAGGAATCATGGGGGCTACCCTAGAGTCTGTCTACCACCTGCAATGATTAATTCCACAGGTTTTGGAATTCAGCTAATTTTGGGTTTTTCAACCTGCTTTGACACTTTAACTATGTGATTTTGATCTCAATTTCTAATCCTTTGTTTCTTCATCTGCCAAATAGGAGTAATATCCTCTTCACAGTTTATTTTTCTCCAATGTAAAGTGACGGTAATAATAAAGTTGTTGTAAGGATTAAATGAGCATTTTAGCAAAGTAACTTATAACATGAAAGGCTCAATAAACACTTGTTAGTTTCCTTCCTTTTCCCTCCTCTCTTTTTTATTTTGATCTTGGTCTCCTAGAAGTCCCCACTGTCATTTCTACTTTCAATGGCTACTTTGGTAGCCTGCGTGCAGAGTACGCATGTGTGTGTACCTGTGTCTAGGGCCATGCAAACCCAACTCTAATATCAATACCTTTAAAAATAGGACTGTATTGCAAATGTTATCTCTAACTTCAACTAGGAAAATTAAAAACTGATAAACCCATAACATTAGAAGGATAATTATTAAACATAGAGGCTCTGAGAGTTTAGAGAAGCTTGTTGGGATTGACTTTTTTTCCTCCCTCAGAATCATGTTTAATATGCATATGGTACAAAAGACATGTTATTGCATAGTAGTCTTCATGGACTCTGGGTTTGCATCCTAGACCTGCCACTTTCTAGCTGAGTAACCTCAGGCATGTTCAGCTCTCTAAAGCTCAGTTCCTTACAGGAATAATGATAGCACCCACTTCACAGACCTTCTATGAGGATTACATTTAAGGTATACTTAAATAGCATCACTTAGTGCCTAGCTCATAGTCACTACTTTAAAATGTTAGATATCATACTCATTACTATAATCTTTACTATCTCATTATTATTAGGAAAGGTGTGTTAATGAAAACCATAGAACAGGAAGCAGCAAGACATGGCTATGAATGAGGTGGGTGAAGTGAGGCATGAGAAGTCACAAAATCTCAAAAGTTCTCGTAAACCAAAGGGCTGCAAGTAAGATAAATGGTCAGAAGTATGAAAATTTGCAAGTCAGAAGTTGGACAAGTAGGAACTAGGGGCCAAGGTAAAACTGTGAATTCTCAACCAAACTATGAGTAATGCAACCTAAGACATCAGCAAGAGAAGGGCACATGAAACAGGTAATTCCTACCTCAGACATGAAGTCTTTTATACAGTTCCTCCTGGCGCGGGAGTCAACCATATAGCATATCTAGTTGCATTTGGAACAGGAAACACGTGAGTCCTGTTACTATTGGAAAATAGTGAGTAAACTGTTGAATAGATTAGGAGAGTACAGCAATCAGAAATACGGGCATATCCTGACAAATGTAAAATTATTTTCAAATTGGACCATTTCCCTAGAGAAGTAGTTATACCATTTAATCGGTCCCATTATCATATTTTTTCTTATGTCACTTTTTACAGTATTGGTTCTTTTATCTATGGAGGCTTTGTCTAACAAACTAAGTTATAAGTATTTCCAGGACAGGATTTTCTGTTGTTGCTGCTATTGTACTTTTTAAAATATCCTACAGAATCTGGAACAATGCACTACATAGTAGACTTTCAATAAATGCTTGTTGAATTAAAAAATAAATATGAATTACTCCCGCTTAGTAAATGGTATTTGGTATAATGAATAGTAATAATTCATGAAATTAATTGATGACCTTGAAATCATACTTGACTCTTTCATATTCCACATCTACCATGTCAGAAAATCCTATTAGTTCTACCTTCAAAGTATATCTTGACTAAACACTTCTCACCACTCACATTTCATCCACCCTGGTCCAAGCCATCTTGCCTACAGGGCTGCTAAGTACAGCTGTTGGGCTAGACACTGCTCATTACGGGAAGCACCATTCTCAGACACTGCAGGGTGAATGATGCTTCTTGGAGTTGTATAGTGCAATGATCCTACTTGCCTGGATTACTGCCAAAGTCTCCTAGCCTTTGTCCCCCACCAGCTTATTCTCAACACAATAATCAGCTTGATCTTGATGAAACTTAAGTCAGGTCATGTCATGTCATTCCTCTGCTTAGAACACTCCAGTGGCTCTATCTCATTCACAGTAAAAGATAAAGTCCTGGCAAGGCCCTAGTTGATCTCATCCCACTCTTACCTCTCTATCTTTATCTCCTCCTAGTCCCCCCATTTCTCACTGCTCTAGTCATATTGGGCTCCTCACTGTTCCTAAATCCAGGCATGCTCCTGCCTCAGAGTATTTACACTTGCTCTTCCCTCTGCCTGGAATGCTTTTCCCCCACATATCCTAATGGCTAACTCCTTCACCTTCTTCAGGTCTTATTCAGATCTTACCTTCTCAGTGAGACATTCCATGACACCTATATTTCTCATTGCAACACCATGTCCTATGTGTTTTTCCACTTTATTTTTCTCCTTAGACTTTATTATCATCTAAGCCCCCATATGTTTTACTTATTATCTGTCTTTCCCCCACAGGAATGTAAGCTCCATGAGGACAGAGAGTTTTGTCTGTTTTGTTTACCACTTTACCCAGCCAGTACCTGGAACAATGCCTGGTGTGAGCTGAGAGCTCAGTAAATACTTGTTGAAATAATGAATGAAAGACAAAGACAAACTAGTGCTTATAAACATAAACCACTTTCTTCTATACATTAAGCAGAATGAGTAACCAATTAGTCTAATGTTTTTTCAAGACTTGCCACTGATATGTTATAGGGCTCAAGATTTTTGCAAGTCACTATTAATTTATTACATAATGATAGTCTTGGCTTATTTTACAATTGGAGTATTTTAAGTAATAACTATATGGAATTATTTTTTAAGTATGCAATTCTATAATGAAAAGACAATGGTTAAACGTCTATTAGAAAAAAATTTTTTTTCATTTAAAACTTCTCTAGGTTAAGGAGAAATTTCATTTAAACTTTTCTAGGAAAATTATGGGCAATTTAGAAACCATACATTTTCAGAGAAACAGAAGCCATGGTTGGCCTCTCAAGGGATTTTCCTCAAGAACCACCCTCTACATCAACTGGGTATGTGACTCAACACCAGCCGTCACACAGAAAGACCCCCCTAAGCAGCAGGAATACAAATTCTTATACCGCTATGTAATATTTTTAAATAGAGAAAAAAATCAAACAGGAGATATTTTAGAAACAAAATAAACAGAGACAAAAACAACAACAACAACAACAAAAAGCAGTGGTATCATGAAAACAGGACAATTTCACAACATAATCCAGAGTAAAAGATTAGTATAACAATGGATTGCAATTATATAATGGACTTTCGTTGGATACCAAAATGCATTAGAAAGGCCATTTAATTCTCATGCCACTGTCTGGTCATTTTGATTCCGATTCTACCAGGAAGTAAAATATCTGTGTTTTCTTGCCTTATTCTCTTTACTTCTGTGAATTCCTGAGCATTAATAAAAACAAGTTCTCAGTCAGAATTTGATTTCAATCTAGAAGTCTTATTTCCGAAAATCTAGCCTTAGATTTAAAACAGTATTTTCCCCTTTCATACTTTTATTTATTAACTTTTAAGGATCTATATAAAATAAAAATAATGAAAAACTCAAAAGAAAGAAAACATCTTTGAAATCAAAGACTTTAGGAATGGAAGAGGCTTTTCACTTGCACATGAGGAAATGGAGGTCCAAAGGGCTGAGACAGATAACATTTTAGCGGTGGCAGCCGATTTCTAATCAGAAGCCAGGTTTAAGGGTTTCCGGTCCCATGCTGTTTGTCCCACACTATATTGTGGGAATGCTACACCAAAAAATTACTGAAAAAGAGAATTATGTTAAGTGGAATTACTTATTATTTGAATCAAAAAAATATCAGATTCCCCTTCTTCTCCAAAGAAAAGTTAAGGCTTTCTCAAAAAGTATGGAATTTGAAGGTTCTCAATACTTGTAAGAAAAAAAACATCTTGTAGGGAAGATTTTGCTTGGTAATAAGTATTTAATAACTTAGTAAAAAATCAATTAGATTAATTTATTATTTCAGGTATTCTTTACCAGTTCACAAATCCAAGAGACAGTTCCCATATTTGGTTGCAAGAATGCAGTATTTTAGAAAATGTATAGCTTATTTTCATGTGTTCCTCCTTTATAAATATGCAAAAGCCTATTTCCATTCTTCTAAGTTTACCCTAACTTTATTTTACAGCTCAATATGCCCAGCAAAAGAAATGGTAAAGAAAGCATACAGGACACATTTACAAAATGTAAGTATTTTTGTGTCTATTACAAATTGAAGGTCAGACTAGTGACAGTTTTTTTTCCACAGATCCCTACAACAAGCATATATCAAACCAGTGAGCAAACAAAAAGCCTGTATAAATGGCTTTGTCTTTATGATTAAACTGGCTCACTGATGCGTGCCAGGGAGTGCTGCTTTGATTCCAGGTGGTCAGCATATCCCTCTAGTTAATGGCATCCAGAGGGAAATGGCTCTCCTCTCTGGCTGTCTGATTCTTTACTGCCTGCCTGAGCTGCCTGCCTTTTGCCCCAGTATGTTAGAGGCTACCTCAGTTACTCACTACTTGTCCCCAGAATGAGGTTAATTTTTTGTCAAAATCATGACTCCTCTTAATGGTGGAAGAAATATTCTGATTCTAAATCTCTTATTAGAATGAAGAGGTAGGGAAAGTGTTCCTACACCAGCATTCCCTAACCCCCTGCCGTCATCCTCATTCTCCAGTAGACATCCAAACATCCATTCACACTCAGTGGATATTTATCAAAGATGTTTCTGGGTCCTAGATGCTAGCAGTAAGCAAGATTGATTCAGCTCATGCTCTCATAGCACTCACAATCTGGGGGTGGTTTGGAGAGGGAGTACAGAAAAGAGACATTCAACAAATATTATAGGAAATGTTCAACAACAGTTGGGATACGTGTCATGGAAAAGTAAAAGAAGCTATCAGAGCTTGTAAAGGTGAGTGTAACTTAATGCAGGTGAACAGGGAATCCTTGCCCATGGAAGCAGCATTTAAACTGAGAAATGAATAGGAATTGGCCAGGGAAGGGGAATAGTGGTGGTGAAGAGTCCCAGGCAGTGCAAACAGCCAGCAGAAAGAAACTCTGAGACATGAAGGAGCTAGGTAAGCAGAGGGAAGAGAGAAAAGGCTGAAGAAGGCCTAAGCCAGACCATTCAGGGAGTTATAGGTCATGGTAAAGTTTGGACTTTATTATAAGTTTTTACAGAGCTTTGGGGGAAGAGATGACACAAGCATGTTTTTAAAAGATCAGTTTGACCACTCTGTGGAGAATAAATTAGTGAAGATAACCAAGAAAATGTATGGCACTAGCAGCTAGAAAGGTGTCTGTTATGGACTGAATGTTTGTGTCCCCCACACCCAAATTCATATGTTGAAGCCTTCATCCCCAAGGTGATGGTATTTGGAGGTGGGAACTTTGGGGGGTAATTAGGTTTGAATGAGGTCATGAGAGTGAAGCCCCTATGATGGGATTAGTGTCCTTATTAGAAGAGGAAGAGTGAGAGATATCGCTGTGACAGTGAGACACAGTGAGAAGGTGGCTATCTGCAAGCCAGGAAGAGGGCTCTCACCAGGAACTGAATCTGCCAGCACCTTGATCTTGGACTTCCCAGATCTCATAACTACTAGAAATATTTGTCTGTTGTTTAAGCGACCCAGTCTATGGTATTTTGTTATAGCAGCTGGAGCTAACTAACACAGTGTCTGAGTGGTCCAGGTGCTGGGCTAAGGTGGTAGTGGTAAAGACAAAGAGCAGTAGACAGATTGAGAAGTATCCTTGGAGACAGAATTGACAGTACTTGGTGACTGGTTGGACAAAGGGACTAAGAAATAGGTAGATGTAAAGGATGATTCCTAGGTTGATGATTCCTAGGTTCCTGACAAGAGCAACTAGGAGGATGGTGGGACTATTTAATGAGGTAGGAAACACTGGAGGAGGAAAAGATTTGGCACCATAAGTTCAGTAATAGACATGTCCAATTTTGGATATCTATGTACTAGCTATCTGGAAATACTAAGGAGGCAGTTAGATATATGGGTCTGGAACTAAGAGAGACCTGAATGAAGATATAAATTCAGAAGTTGTCAACATGCATTTAATAATTGAAAGGATGGATGTGTATGAGATTCCTGAGAGAGTATAGAGAGATTAGAAGAGAAGAGGAGGGAAAGGAAGGGAAGAGAAAAGAAGGGAAGAGGGCCTACGACTGGCCACAGATCCATACAACAAGCATACATCAACATATATCAAATCAATGAACAAACAAAACATTTATATAAATGGATTTGTCTTTATGATTAAACTGGCTCGCTGATGTGTGTTAGTGAGTACTGCTTTGATTCCAGGTGGTTTAGCATATCCCTCTGGTTAATGGATTAGGTCCCAAGAGGAGGAAAAGCAACCGGGGGAGACTAGAAAGAGGAACCAGAGAAATAATAGAAAAGCCAGGAGACCATGGGGTCACAGAAGACAAGGAAGTAATTTTTTTGGAAGAAGATGGGAGTGGTCAACTATGGCAAATAAGATGTGTTGTCCATTAGACTTAGCAGCCTGAAGGTCACTACTGATCCTACCAAGAAAAGTTTGGTAGTTGGTAGAATTAGAAGCAGATTTATCATGAGTTGAGGACCATGATATGAAAAGAACAAAGAATGAGTAAGCTGTTTCTAAAAGCTTAGTTATAAAAAAAAAAAAGTGGGGGGGAGGGACCGATGGAGTGGTAGGTGAATGTAAGGGAGGATTTTCTTAATATGGTACATATTTGAACATGTTTGAATTCTCAGAAGTTCTCTTCAGAAAAAAAAGTAAGTCCATTGGGCATAATAATTAAGTTTCTCCCAAATATTTTTCACTCATGTTATTCTGTGGGTCAGGAGATCTAATATCACTTAAAACTTTTGATTGAACTTGACAAAAAAAATCTTGGCTTAAGCTAAAAATTGGGGTGGGGGTGGGGTGGGGAGGGGATAATTTATCACCTTATGTAATTAAAAAGTCCATGGTTGGGGATGACTTAGGACATGGTGATATTTAGATGCTCAAATGATCAAGCAGGAACCAATTTTCCCCACCTCTCAGCTTTACTGTCATTCATTTATTCATTTGAAAATATTCATTGAAAAGCTACTATGTCTATTTTAAACACTGGAGATACAATGATACAAAAAACAAACCCACTTTCACTACTTCTTTTCAGCATTTTACTGGAGGTTCTAGCCAGTGCAATAAGTTAAGAAAAAGAAGTTTTAACAGTATAACAATTGGGAATAAATAAAACTGTTATTATATTTAGGTAATATAACTGTGTATTTAGGAAATCTCAATGAATCTACAGCTATATTACTTGAATTAATTAGCCAGTAAGGTTGCTGGACACAGGTGTGGGAGGTAGAATTCTAAGTTGTCCCTCAAGATTCTGGTCCCCTGGTGTACATACCCTATGACATTCCCTCCCCTAAAGTGTGGGTGGACCCATGAATGAGATTTCACTCACATGATTAGTTTATCGTGTATGGCAAAGGTGAAGAAATTTTGAAGATGTAATTAAGACCAGTTGAACTTGAGGTAATCAAAAGGAAGATCATCCGAGTGGCCCTACCTAATCAGGTGAGCCCTTTTAAAAGAGTTTAGATGTCAAAGATGTCAGAAATCAGACATATTTGAAACAAGAGAAATGGTATCCTGCAGGCCTTGAAGAAATAGAATGCCATACTCCAGAGAGGACTACATGACAGGAAACTGCAGTGGCCTCTAGGAACTAAGAGTGGCTGCTAAATGACAGCCAGCATAAAAGAGGAACCTCAGTCCTACAACCGCAAGGAACTGAATTGCAGCAATAATCAGTGAGCTTGGAAGAGGACTCTCAGCCTGAGGTGAGATCATAGGCATGGCTGACACCTTGATTTCAGCCTAGTGAGACTTTGAGCAGATGACCTAGCTAACTCATATCCAGACTACTGACTCATGAAAACAGTGAGAGAATAACTTTATTTTTTAAGATGCTAGGTTTGTGATAATTTGTTATGCAACTATGGAAAACCAATATAGAAGGTCAACATGCAAAATTCAATTATTTTTCTATATACCAGCAACAAACAGAAAAAAAAAATTAAATTATTACCATTTATAATTGCACGGAAGTATCAAATACCTAGGAATAAATCTAATTAAAGAATGCAAGACTTACCTACACAGAAAACTGTAGAACTTATGGAGGGAAATTGAAGATAACCTAAATAAATGGAAATATGTGCATTGTTCATGGATTCGAATTTCAATGTTGTAAATATGTCAATCTCTCCAAATTAATTTATAGATTCAATGCAATCCCAATGAAAATCCTAACAGATTTCTTTGTGGAAAATAGCAACCTGACTCTAAAATGTATATGGAAATGCAAAGGGCCAAGAATAGCCAAAACACTCTTTACAAGAAGAGCAAGATAGGAGGACATACTCTACCAGTTACTAAGGTTTACTATAAAACCACAATGTAATATGGCATGGTATTAGGGTAGCAACTAAAGATAAAAAATTCTTAAACCTCTTACAAATCAAAAAATAAAAGACAGGTAACTCAATAGAAAAATGGGCCAGGCAGTTGAACAGGCACTTCACGGAAAAGGATATCCAAATGGCCACATGAAAATGTATTTAAACTCATTAGTCATGAGGAAAATGTAATATGATATACTATACTACACATCCACACTTAAAAGACTGAAAATACCAAATGTTGCCGACGATGTGGAGGAACAGGTACATAACAGGGTGATTTCATGCGATCACTTTGTTCTTTTAATTTAAAAAACGTTTTTATAGTACGATCATTTTGGAATGTAATTTGGCAACATCTTCTAAAGTTGAACATATGTACACTCATGTACACTCTATGATCTAGCAATTCTATTCTTAGGAATATATCTGATAAAAATGCATGTATATGTTCATCAAAGGCATTTATAATAATGTTGAGTGACAGAAGCCAGACACACTGGCTTCTGAATACTATATGAGAATGAATACTATACTTCTATTTACACAAAGTTGGAAAACTCAAAACTATGGTGTTAATAGTCAAGAGGAGAGATGGGGTAGTGACTGGGAGGAGTATGAGGCGGGTAATGTTCTATTTCTTGATCTGGGTGGTAGTTAAATATGTGTATTCACTTTGTAATAATTTTTTACTCAAATTAGTTTTGTGTGTTTTTTTTCTGTATGTGAATGATGTATCAATAAAAAGATTTTAAAACAGTGCCAAGCTTCCTGCTCTCATGGACTTTATATTCTTCTGTGAGGATCCCTGCTCTCCTCTGTGTTGGTGGCTTCGATCTCAGGCTTCAAGTGGTGGGAAGAGGTAGGAAGATAGCTCCCAGCAGCTCCTCGTCTACAACTTCCCATGTTCAAACCAGAAGCCAAGGTAGGCTTCTCTGCTGAGTCTTACAGGCTCAGCAAAGTTCCAGGTTGCCTCTCTCTGGCCCTGATTGAGTGATGCTCCGATCCCAGTCACTGAGGCCAGTGTGAGGTTCTTAACTGGGAGGCCTGAATCACAGCCAACCCTAAAACCAGAGTGAAATAGAGTCCACTTCACCAGAACACATAAAATAAGAATGAGGAAAGATGTGGTTCTCCAAATAAAGAAAAACGAAACAAAACAAAACAAAAAACAAAACTGGGGCCCCATTTCAGAAAAGGAAATAAATGTGGGCTGAAAACCCAGGAAACGTGTACCACGGGTCTCCTGCAAGTGAAAAACCAGATTTGCCAATTCATATTAGGTCAACTTCCCTTTAATCTCTTTCATTTACCACACATGTTTCAGGGATTTGTTTTGCTTGCTTCTTCCACTACTAACATGATTGCAAATAGACTTTTCTTCCCTTTCATTAGCTGAGAAGTAAGGTACTCCCTGTTTCTATGGCTTTGAGACAAGCCGAGAACAATCAACCAAACAAAAATTAACAACAAAAATCAGTTTAGAGTTTTAAATATCTGTGTCTGCTAGAAACTACAATGGTTAATAAAAAATAATCAGACCTTGGGAAATAAGTTCTATTTCCACTCACCTTCAGAGGCTCCTTTCAGGTGCCTCAGGGGATACCTTCTCTGGTAAGCTTTCTTTACCATCTCCTTCCCTGATCTGAGTTACTCAGCTCCTCTGACTGCTTGCTTACACTGTACTGTAATTTCCTGTTTTCTTATCTGTCTTACCCACTGCCTCATGTTTTCCTTGAGGACAGGCTTTGGCCTATATCGCTGTATCACCAGTACAAAGCTCACTGTCTGGGACATACACGATGGAGGGTCAATAAATATTTTCCGAATGAATGAGTGCTTCATATCCCACTTGCATTTAATTCTGGTAACAGCCTGTGAGATAGAGATTATTAGCCTGAGGCTTGGAGAGGTAAGGTAGGTGACTTGCCCAAAATCACACACAGGTAAGTGGAGTCAGGATTTGGGCTTGGATCTATCTGATGCCAAAGTCTGGGCTCTTGGCTACTGTCTTGGTCAAAAATGTTCATTTATTTGGAATAAGATTCAAACTCTAGCTTGTAAAAGTTGTCCATAATTGCATCCTATCTGCCTTTCTAAGCCTTTCTGTCATTCACCTTCACGTATCTTTCCTCACAGCCCCTGAACAGACTTGGGTTTTCCTGCCTCTGTTTTTGCTAGGCTCTGCCAACTCTGCCTACTAATCTTATCCCTTCTTCAAGGATCAGCTCAGATGTCATCTCTTTGATGAAATGTTCCCTTATCATTTAGCCAGAAGTGACATCCTCCTCTTCTCAATTGTCATATCCTTTATTTCCTGAGCCATGGACATGGCATTTACGACACACTAGTGTCCTGTTCAAGCTATTAGCAGACCTCTTAGTTTCCATATTAGACTATTGCTCCATGGCCTGTCCCTCTATGGCCCCTCGTACAGTGACTTGCACATGGTAGACTTTAAAAATGCTGGATGAATAAATAGTGGCAATGGTGACTTTTGGGTATGCCACCCATCTCCCTCCCTGTCTAGGGCTTATGACTGTGCAAATCATTGTTAAATCTGCCTCATATCTCATATCCTCCTCATATTCCATAGTCTGTGCTCTCTTGGGACTCAGAGGGATCTTCTGCATTCAGAACCACCAGCTCTTAAGTTGGCAAATTGAAGTATAGAAGGGTTTTTTTTAGCTGTCAACAACGTGGTTTCACAAATAGTTTGGTGACATGGCTTTGTGAATAATACATCTTTTTTTTTTTTTTTTAGTTTAGAAGGCCTAGTGACCATGAGAGGAAAAAATAAGGGAGTTTATGCTAGGTGTTTCTAGAGCTGAGGTAATTTGGTCTGTTAACAGTAAAACCTGAAGTTAACCAGAACCCAATTAACTAGCAGTAATTGGCACCTCCAATGACACACACACACACACACACACACACGCGCGCGTGGAAGAGGGAGAGAGAAAGAGAGAGGATTTGCCCTTAGGAGAAAGAAACAAATGACAAGAACAGCACAATATTATCAGGTGCACTCAAAACAACCACTAGCAGCATGTGCCCTCCTCTCAATAACAACATCATTTCCAGAAGTGAAGCAACTCAAACTTCTGAATCATGCAACGTGATAGAAAGATAGAAGGGTTGGGGCTTCCCTGGTGGCACAATGGTTAAGAATCCGCCTGCCAATGCAGGGGACACGGGTTTGAGCCCTGGTCCGGGAAGATCCCACATGCCGTGGAGCAACTAAGCCCGTGAGCCACAACTACTGAGCCCAAGTGCCACAACTACTGAAGCCCGTGCGCCTGGAGCCCGTGTTCTGCAACAAGAAGCCACCCAATGAGAAGCCCGCACACCGCAGCGAAGAGTAGCCACTGCTCGCCACAACTAGAGAAAAGCCCATGTGCAGCAACAAAGATCCAACGCAGCCAAAAATAAAAAAATAAACTTATTAAAAAAAAAAAGATAGAAGGGTTTACCAGAAAATTCATTTAACCAGCACATGTCATTTCCCACAAATTGTGGTTAAGCAGTGTTATATCTTAAGACTATAGTGAGCTGCCTAGGAGTTGTGGGCAAGTGTAATTCCTTAAAAAACAACAGCTTTTCAAAGTTGTTGAAGGGAAGAATTATAGCAACTAAACTAACTAGAAATGGAAGCCATTTTCAAAAAGAAACCAGAATCCTCAATGTACAGCTGGAGCAGAAGATTCTGGAGTGCCTTGTTTTCTGCTAAATTGCAGGCTCCAATGATCAGGTTTCAAGTTTTACTGCAGCAACTGACTCAAAGTGATTACTTAGCCTGCAAAAGAGAAAAGAGTGTAAAGGAACAGGATTGAGGTACTGAAAATTGCAATTAAAGAGGGCACATGAAACTTGATTTGTTCCTCCTTTAAATCTGGTTGAACAATACATGGACAAGAACAATTAAAATAAAGTTTAATATTAATGGAAATACTAGAGAAGCAACTAAGATTTCTGGAGACATTTTTAAAGGCGTAGTATTTATAATGGCAAAGGGGGGCATGGAGAAAAAGGCTGAAATATGATATATTTTTAGCTGAGTAATGACACATATTAGCATTTGATGACAAAGTCAACAATGTCAAATTTCAGGTGATTAGAACCCAAGAACTTGGTGGGCTAACCCTGAAGATGCTGCTGGAAGAACACAACAATAGCCATTGTAAGGTTGGAGGCAAATTAGCATGGTGAGCCAAGTGGCCAATACATCAGATCTTCAGATGATGGTGATGATGAGGAGGAGGAGGAGAACTGGCGTGTTCACAGCTACTTCCCCATTATTTGAAAAAAAAATTTCTTTGAGTTTCTTTTTGTTTTGTTTTTCTCCATTTCTTGGATTACCTTCCTTGCACCTCTTCCTACCTGCCCCACCCCCAACTCTGCATATCCAAATTCTACCTCTTCTTCGAATAAACTTTTAAAAATGCAGTTTATTCCAGAAAGTGATTTCTGAGCTCACTACTAAGAAAAAGCAAGCCTCTTCTCTTTATCCCTCCTCCACACCTCTTGTGAGGCACTAGTCATTTTCTGCCTTATAATATGGATACATATAATGGGGCTTGTTTCCTACACTAGACCTTAAGCATAAGATTCATGATTTATCTCTGTATTCTCTACACTATCACTTCTTTCTTATGTATAGAAAGCAACCAACAAATATCTGTAAATAATTATAAATTTGTGTTTAGTGAATGGAATAGTAGAGATGGAGTTGCACTGATGTAACTGTCTTATCCAGATTCTCTTTGACCAATGTCTCATCTTTTCAAAGGCTAAAGATGCAGTTCTTATGACTTCATGGGCTAAGGATTATCAGCATTAAGACAACATATGGTACATATGTTTTAGAATCTTTATGTGAATTAACTTTATAAATTTAATTATATTTTAATGCCAGAGGGGTTTTGCTATTTAGAGGAACCATGTATAGGATCCTTTTGAAATACTTAGCTCCTCCTAAGTATTTTGCTGTAATTTTAACACATGGAGATAGTTTTTTATTTAAAAAAATATTTATGTACAATAAAAGTCACTTTTTTGATGCATAGCATTATAAGTTTTGACAAACGCATAGTCACATAATTAAGACACAGGACAGTGCCATCACTCAAAAAGTTCCCTGATGCTGTCCCCTTGTTAGTCCATCCCCTCACCACAAACCCTTGACAACCACTGACCTGTTCTCTGTCCCTATAGTTTTGCCTTTTCCAGAATGTCATATAAATGGAATCAGATAATATATAGCCTCTTGAGTCTGGCATCTCTCATTTAGCATAATGCAATTGAGATTCATCCATATTGTTGGCATATCAATAATTTAATTCTTTTAATTGCTGAGTTGTATTCCATGGTACAGAGGTATTACAGTTGAAGGATATTTGGGTTATTTCCAGGTTTTGGCTATTATGAATACATCTATTATAAATATTCATACACAAGTCTTTGTGTGAACTATATACTTTTCTCTTGGGTAGACACCTAGGAGTGGGATTATTTGGTCACATGGTAAGTGTGTAACTTCATGAAAACTGCCAAACTGTTTTCCAAAGTTTCTGCAGAATTTTGCATCCCCATCAACAATATATGAGAATTGCTCTGCACCCTAACCAGCACTTGGTATTATAAGTTTTGTTTTTAGAAACCATTCTAATGAGTGTGTAGTGGTATCTCATTGTAGTTTTAATTTGTATTTCACTAATAACCAAAGATGTTGTGCATCTTTTCATGTACTTACTTGCTATCCATCCTCTTTAGTTAAATATGTTGAAATCTTTTTTTTCCATTAAAAAATTGGGTTGTTTATTTCATATGGCTTGCCTTTACTTAAATAATTTTTTAAAATCACATAATTTTGTAGAAAAAGAAGAAAATTAAAATCATCCATGAATCCACAATAGGTGATAACTATTTTTAAATATTGGTATATGTACTTCCCATCTATTTTTTTAATGTGGGTTTACCCTGAATTTCCTTGGTTGCACCAGCCTAAATATATAAACAAGGTCAGCAAGTAGTAGTAAGTCAAATGTAACTCAGGTCCTTTCTATGCCTTGTTCACAAAATGCTTAAGATAGAAGAATGGAGGATTCTTCAATGGAGAAACTAAATAGACTTAGAGAAAAAGATATTTTCACATACTGGCTTTAGGTAACTGGCCAATAAGAAGGCTGTTGTATCAACTGATCACCCTAAGAGAAGCCCATCATTTGAACTGTTCCCGTCACCCCAGCAAGTGCTTTCAATTTACTTTTTTAGTTGATTTCTGTCACTTCGAAAAAGAACAGAGACCTAAGAGTCATCCGACAATTAAGAAAAGCCTTGGAATATTACTCAGCCATAAAAAAGAATGAAATAATGCCATTTTCAGCAACATGGATGGACCTAGAGATTATCATACTAAGTAAGTCAGACAAAGAAAGACAAATATTATATGGTATCACTTATATGTAGAATCTAAAAAATGATACAAATGAACTTATTTACAAAACAGAAACTGACCCAGACTTGGAAAACAAACTTATGGTTACCAAAGGGGAAAGGTGGGGGGAGGCTGGGATTAACATATACACACTACTATACATAAAACAGATAATCAACAAGGACCTACTGTATAGCACAGGGAACTCTACTCAATATTCTGTAATAACCTATACAGGAAAAGAATCTGAAAAAGAATAAAAATATGTATATGTATAACTAAATCACTTTGCTGTACACCTGAAGCTAACACAACATTGTAAATCAACTATACTCCAATATAAAATAAAAATTTAAAAACAAGTCCACAACATCAGAGGTAACAAAGAAAAAAGGAACTTGGAGGAAACAAAGATGGTGCAGGATGCAGAAAAAAACCCAAAAAACAAAAAACACCTTTTTTAAAAAACAGTACTTGAGGGAATTCCCTGGTGGTCCACTGGTTGGGACTCTGTGCTTTCACTGCCAAGGACCTGGGTTCAATCCCTGGTCAGGGAACTAAGATCCCACGAGCCGTGCAGCACAGCCAAAAACAAGTATTTGAAAACTAAAAATACGATCACTGAAATAAAAAGTCCCAAAGAAGATCAAGAGGAGAATGTTGAAGACAAAGAAGACGAGGAGACAGAAAGTAGGGGAAAAATATAAGAGACTTTAAAAATCAAACAGAAATTCCATTGTTTAGCTAGTTAGAGTTCCAGAGAGCACAGGACAAAAATGAAGAAGAAAAAATTATAAACGAAATCCTAGAAACTGTACCTGATGTAAAGAACATAATCGCCAGGTGAAATACCCAGCCCAATGATTGAAAAAAGTCCTGTAACAAGGACATGATGATAAAATATTAGTACACTGAGCATAAAGATCATAAGACCTTCTAAAGAGGGGAAAGATGATTGTATCAAAAGGAAGAAGAAACAATAACTTCAGCCTTCTCAATAGTATCACTCAATTCTAGAAGACAATGGAATATTATCTTCAACATTCTGAAGTGAAATTATGTTTAGCTAAGAATTTTATATCCAACCAAGACAGTGTGAGGGTAGAATAAAGACATTTTCAGAGATTCAAGATCTCAAAAATTTATGTCTTATGTATCCTTTGTAGGGAAATTACTGTTTCAGAAATATAAGACAGTCAACCAAGAAAGATGACAAGGTGCCCAGGAAATGGGAGAGCTAACCCAGAGGATGGTGAGAGAAGTCCTAGAATGCTAGAATGACAACCATGCCTCAAAACCTAGGGCTCATTCAGTCCTGATTAGATCAAGAAGACAGAGATTTTTTTTTTTTGAGAAAAAATGTGGAATTGATAGATTGATGGTTCTGTGTTTGGAGGCTTGGAAAAAAAATATTTCTAGCCTTTTGAGACTTGAAAATCTTTATATATAGTTGTAATTAAGTAAGTTCTGACTACTGGCTTAAAACATTTTTGCCTTGTGACATTTTTGGCAAAAAGTCTTGCCATGTGACATTTAAAGATTATGATAAATCCATAGTGGGAGGAGGTGGGGAAGGGAAGTGGAGGTGGAGGTGGAGTTAAAGGGCTAAATCCTCAACCACCATAACAGGATGTCAATAGACATTGTCTTAAATTGATAAATCGAGAAATAGCTGAATGAGCAAAGTACTTAAACACAAAGAGGTAAATAATAGATAAAACAGTTAGAAATTGAAAGTGGCAGCCTCTCAAGAGCAGTATGGATAAGAGATGGAGCAGAGGTCCAACTGTATCCCCACGTAAGTCTTCTAGAATAATTTATTTTTTTAGAACCATGTGCACATATTATTTTGATGAAAAAAACACAAAAATTAAGTAAAAATATTTGCATACACTCTTCAGATAGAATTGGAGTTGATGTTTCAAAAGGCCTTACACTTTTTAGGTTTTTGCTATATACTGTAAAATTGTCTTCTAGAAGTTATCAGTTTTATTGCCACCAGCATGTATAACTAGTATCCATTTCCCTACCTCTTTGCCAATCTATATTATTTTTTTTCAAATCTTTGCCAGTTGGATAGGGGGGGAAAAAGTTTCTAACCATTATTTGAAATACATTTTCTTTAATGGGTCCTACTTACAGTTGAGGCTAAGTGGCATTCTGTCAGTTTGCTTCCTGTTAAATTCCTGGATTGCGACTTGATGAAATTGCTAATCTTCTATATATGTCTTAACATCTAGAGCTAGAGCTAGACAGACTGCAAAAATTGCCTTAACTGTGAAGTAACAGAAAACATATCTCAAATGGAATTAGTGATCTGCTTTCCCAAGCAAGTACCTCTTCCTGACTTTCCTACTTCTATTTAAGACCCTGGTAATTTTGGACCCTTTCCTCCATACTTAGTCAGTCAACTAATGAATCAACTTTGACTCTACGTAGACTCTTATACTTGTTTCCTTTTTATCCCCTCTTACCACTCAAATGTTGCTTTTGCTTTCAGAAGAATTTTGATAGATATTTCCAAGATTTTATATGAACTTATATTTCCACCAGTAGTGTAGGAGAACAACTTTGTCCTTGAACTGTCAACACTTGGTACCAAACTTTTTGATCTTTATCAATCTAATAGGTGAAAAATAGATGATACCTCATTGTTATTTTGATTTGTACTGCTTATGTATGTAGCTAAAATGTATAATTTCTGCCTACATCTCAGTAACCAACATTAGGTCACATAGACAGGTTCAGAGGCAGGGGGCTCACAATGCCAGCATTTCACTATACAGCCTTTACAGTGCAAGGCAGGGAGGAAGGGGGCTGGAATGGATGTTGAAGCCATCGTCATTTTTCTCATATATGACTTTTGGGTTTTATGTCCTTCTCTACCCTAAGATTAAAATTTTGCTCATTTTTTATAACTTTTTATTATAAAACCATTGAAATACACAAAAGTAGAGAGAACAGAATAACGAACTTTCTGGTATCTATCACACAGCTTAAAAATTATTAACATTCTATATTTTGTTTCACTTATCCTATGCCTAATTATTTTTCTGAAGTCTTCTAAAATAAAATCTCGGATACTGTATTATTTCACTCATGAATAATTTAGTAGGTTTCCCTAACAGGTAAGGAGTTTTAACTGATGTATAACATATAGACATTAAAATGTATGGCTCAATTAACTTTCATAAAATGAAAACACTCATGTAACTATACCTCATATCAAGAAAGAGAACATTACCAATACTCCAGAAGCCCCCTTTCTGTCTTCTCCAGGTTATTACTGTAGGGAAGAAAAATGTTTTCTTTGACCCTCTTAGGGTCCCTGGATGGGTCTGACAATTAAACTGACAGAGACAGGTTAACAGGAGAAGAGCATACAAATTTAATATAAATTTTACTTGACATAGGAGCCTTTATATGGAAGTGAAGACACAAAGAAACAGAGCTGTGTATTTTACACTAGGTTTGATGAAGAGTGGAGAGTGATGGAGGAAGAGGCTAGGTTAAGGAGTATGAGATAATGTAGTAAACTCGGGGAAATTCACAAGGCCTGTTTGTTAGGATGCTTCTTGGTGTTCCTTTGTCTTCCAAAATTAGGATGCACCTTTACTCCAGCTATAGTGAGGGCACCTCTCACATGAGAGTTTTATGACCTGTTTCAGAGGAGAAGGGTAGGAAGGGGGGTGAGTAGGGGAAGGTCGGAGAGACCTTCTCGCTCTGCTGTTTTTTCAACTCATTCAGTTTAAAATAGTATTTCATTGTGTGAAAATTTCATAGGTTTTTAACCATTCATTATATTAATGGATATTTGGGGTATTTCCAATTATTGGCTATTGCAAAAAGTGCTGCTACGATCATTTTTTTTTTAAATTTTTATTTATTTATTTATTTATTCTTGGCTGTGTTGGGTCTTCGTTTCTGTGCGAGGGCTTTCTCTAGTTGCGGCAAGTGGGGGCCACTCTTCATCGCGCTGCGGGGGCCTCTCATTATCGCGGCCTCTCTTGTTGCGGAGCACAGGCTCCAGACGTGCAGGCTCAGTAATTGTGGCTCACGGGCCTAGTTGCTCCGCGGCATGTGGGATCTTCCCAGACCAGGGCTCGAACCCGTGTCCCCTGCACTGGCAGGCAGATTCTCAACCACTGCGCCACCAGGGAAGCCCCTATGATCATTCTTATACAAGTCTTGCTGCACATATGTCTGCATTTCTCTTGTGTATATACCTCAGAGTACCATCATTGGATGATAGGGTATGCTTATGTTCAGTTTTAGTAGATACTTTCAGTTTTCTAAAATGTTTGTACCAAGTTACAGTCCCACAAGCAGTGTATGAGAATTACAACTGTTCCACGTGGTCATCAACACTTGGCATTGTCAGTCGTTACAAGCTGAGTTCCCTGGGAAGTAGACTCTGAGAAGGAGATGATCAAACAAGGAGTTTATTGGGATCAACACCTACAGAAGGGAAAGGGAGTCAGCAGGACTGGACAGAGGGAGGAGTTGGACTGTGATGCAGTTTCAACCAGTGACTCAACTCACCCCACAGAGAGCCAAGTTTTGGGGCCATTACAATAGTCCCCGCCCTGCCACCATGGCTGCTCTGTTTATATGTCTATTAGATCAGCATAGGAGCTGATGATGGAGGCTGAGTGAATCAGCCAGCTGAGTCATTTTGTCTCCTGGTGTTTAGTGCCTCTTCTGTGGTAGATGTTCTTGGTGGGTGTTCACATGCAATCTTCATATCCACTTTATCCCCACTCCTATATGGCCATCCCACCCCAGACTTCTTCCTCCCTGATCTCCCAATCTTTCTTCTTCCAGGCCCTGACCAGTTGGCCAACACTTTGTCACTGATCATGACTCTATGTATATTCTAACCTCCAGGCCGCTTCTCTTTCCACACAAAGTGGATGATGATTACAGTGAGATAAGTGTTTATAAAAGCACCTTGTCAGTGGTTCTCCATGCCCAGGCTATATACCTCAGGCCAATTAAATAAAAATCTCTGGGAGTGGGACCCAGACATCAGTGTCTCTTTAAGGTTTTCCAGGTGGTTCCATTGTTCATCTAAAGTTAAGAACCACTGCTCAGGTGTTCAGCTTTCTGCTAAAACTTGAAAGATAGTGTTTCTCCAACTTTGTTGTGCATTAGAATCAACTTGTAGATGCAGATTCTTAAGCTCCAAACCCACAGATTCTGATTCAGAGGACTGAATTAAGGCCCAAATCTTTGGATTTTTTAAGTCACCCAAGAGATGGGTGGATACAAGTCAACCAAAGAGCTAACTCTGACAATCTCTGATATAAGTAAACCAAGTTTCTTGCTTACAAGGAACTCAAATCTCATAGAGAGCAAGTTATTTTAATTGGTGGCAGGAGGAATTTTAGCAAAGAGTGTTGAAAATCATCTCTACAGGATTTTAGAAATCAGATAATTCATTATCTGCTAGTATGACAAATAAATCTGTACTTGAAAAATAAATGGGTCTGAATTACTGTGAGATACTAAATAAGCTTACATTTCAAGCTCTCCATAATACATTTGACTTTTTTAAAAGCCAGGCTATACTATTGAGAACGTTTTCAAAAGGAGCACCCAACCTAAAATTACAGCGGCTCTTTGCTGTCTTTAGGTTCATGTTCTTAATATTCATGGTGGGTCTCCTTTCTGCTAAAGCCCAGAGACAACTGGCAGCAGCAATTTTCACTGTCAAGAGTACTGCTTCTCCAAGACAGCATCTTCAATAAGTGGTGCTGGGAAAACTGGACAGCTACATGTAAAAGGATGAAATTAGAACACTACCTGACACCATACACAAAAATAAACTCCAAATGGATTAAAGACCTAAATGTAAGACCAGACACTATAAAACTCTTAGAGGAAAACAAAGGCAGAACACTCTATGACATAAATCACAGCAAGATCCTTTTTGACCAACCTCCTAGAGAAATGGAAATAAAAACAAAAATAAACAAATGGGACCTAATGAAACTTAAAAGCATTTGCACAGCAAAGGAAACCATAAACAAGACCAAAAGACAACCCTCAGAAGGGGAGAAAATATTTGCAAATGAAGCAACTGACAAAGGATTAATCTCCAAAATTTACAAGCAGCTCATGCAGCTCAATATCAAAAAACCAAACAACCCAATCCAAAAATGGGCAGAGGACCTAAATAGACATTTCTCCAAAGAAGATATACAGATTGCCAACAAACACATGAAAGAATGCTCAACCTCACTAATCATTAGAGAAATGCAAATCAAAACTACAATGAGGTATCACCTCACACCGGTCAGAAAGGCCATCATCAAAAAATCTACAAACAATAAATGCTGGAGAGGGTGTGGAGAAAAGGGAACCCTCTTGCACTGGTGGTGGGAATGTAAATTGATACAGCCACTATGAAGAACAGTATGGAGGTTCCTTAAAAAACTAAAAATAGAACTACCATACGACCCAGTAATCCCACTACTGGGCATATGCCCTGAGAAAACCATAATTCAAAAAGAGACATGCACCACAATGTTCATTGCAGCTCTATTTACAATAGCCAGGACATGAAAGCAACCTAAGTGTCCATCGACAGATGAATGGATAAAGAAGATGTGGCACATGTATACAATGGAATATTACTCAGCCATAAAAAGAAACGAAATTGAGTTATTTGTAGTGAGGTGGGTGGACCTAGAGTCTGTCATACAGAGTGAAGTAAGTCAGAAAGAGAAATACAAATACCGTACGCTAACACATATATGGAATCTAAAAAAAAAAAAAGGTTATGAAGAACCTAGGGGCAGGACAGGAATAAAGACACAGACATAGAGAATGGACTTGAGGACACGGGGAATGGGAAGGGTAAGCTGGGAAGAAGTGAGAGAGTGGCATGGACTTGTATATACTACCAAATATAAAATAGATATCTAGTGGGAAGCAGCCGCATAGCCCAGGGAGATCATAGCCAAAGGAGATCAGCTCGGTGCTTTGTGACCACCTAGAGGGGTGGGATAGGGAGGGTGGGAGGGAGACGCAAGAGGGAGGAGATATGGGGGTATATGTATATGTATAGCTGATGCACTTTGTTATAAAGCAGAAACTAACACACCATTGTAAAGCAATTATACCCCAATAAAGATGTTAAAAAAAAAAAAAAGAGTACTGCTTCTCCACTTCACCTGCGTAACAATCACCTGGAGCTCTTGTTAAAATGCTGACTTGGATTCAGTAGGTCTGGGCTTCTGCATTTCTAACAAGTGATGCATTACTAACATCTTCTGCATTTCTAACATCCCAGGTGATACTGATGCAGCTAGTCTGGGAACCACAGTCTGAGTAGCCAAGATCCATGGCCCCTTGTCCTTCCCCTGTAGCTCATACTTTACCTTATAACAAATTCTGTTCCACTTTGGTCCTTTGGGTTAAAGCCAATAAACCCAAACTGCCTAAGATGTTAAAATCTGGTAGGTTAACTGATCCCATTACATGCTCTGCTTTGCAAGTTAGAATGAGGACTTAAAGAATTAAACTATATTAAGCATAGACTTTAAAAACAATTAAAAACGTTACTCACACGCTCCATATTGATTCAGACTCTCCATATCCTTTGATTTCAGCAGTATTATTGTCATGCCTTGACCTCTTGTTAATTAACAAGATTTTAAAAGATGGATTGATGAAAATGATGTGCTGATCAACTTATCTGATGACACTGAAACTAAGTAAAAATTCTTTTGGAAATCTACTTAATCTATACCAAGAGACATTAAGTTTGTTTACACCAGCATTGTTTTGATATTTGATCTCATATTCTCATTCCTGATAACATATTACAAATAATTTACTTATACAACAAATATTTGCTGAGCATTTACTATATGCCCCTCCCTGTAATAGATGGTGAATTAACTTAAAAGAAGGAAAAAAGCACTTTCTGCAAAGATATTTATTTCAGTATTAACTAAAACGAAAAACTTGGAAACTAAATCTTCAACAACTGGGGAATAATTATGTACATTTTGATATAACAACTCAAAGGAATAGTTCAAGACATTAAAAATGCTGTGTAGATTACAAAATTGTGTGTAAAAGGAATTTAAAAGAGGATTAAAAAACTGTAGAAGCAAAAAACTGAAATAAAAGCTAGGGAGGTGTATTGTTATAATATTACCGTAAATAAAATGTTGCCGTAAAAAACTTATTAAAAAACCACACACACACTGACACACACACACACACACACACACACACACACACACACACACACACACTTGTAGCAGCATCAGATACTATAAAGGTTCATTTCTTTGACTATCGATGCAACTTTTAAAAAGCCTTCTCTTACACCAACAAAAACATTTCTGTCCTTTCCTGCCTCCATAGCCTGCTTCTTCCTGTCTGTAAATGCAGGCAGGAGATGTCGAGGAGGTAATCTAGAGCTCTCCTGATTTACAGTGAGCAAAATAACAGTTTCCTGAAGAGGCTGGCAAATGTTATGCAGACATTTTACATCTGTATCAGTGTTATCAATGACATGGATTCTACAAAGCTAAACCCAGGCATAAAGGTATTCTTCTTTCAGCTATTTTTACTTAAAAGTTATTGGTTTGGGGTTCTATTTTTCTCATATTGCAAACTTTATGGATATTGGGTTTTTAGTTGTAAATATCATCTTGTTTATATTTGAGTTTACTCAGTGTTGGAATCCCTATGTAATTCTCTAAGTTTGGTAAGTTCTCAGGTACAAAGGCATAATTTAGGGAGGGGAGTGGGAGGGGTGTGTGTGTGTGGTGTGTGTGTGTGTGTGTGTGTGTGTTTAGGTAGACTACCACAGCTAGTGGGTGATGAATGGCGTTGGGGTGGGAGTGGGGGAAAGGGAGTTTGGGGATTTTTTTTGCAGAGAGAGTGCAAGGCTCAGGGATGCAGTCCTGCAAACTATCAATTTTTATTCTTCTCTCATCCTTTCACCTACCAAAGACTTGCCAGGGCTGTGAAGAATAGATAAACATACACAGAACTGGAAGGACTGAGTAAGTGATAAGCCTCTTAACAGCAGAGATTTTATGAAGGTTACTATGAGCTAATTTGAAAAAGTGTTGCTGAATGCTGAAGAAAGGATGCTCTCATATTCAGAGTTAGAGTGATGCCAATTCCTTCTGGGCACCATTCATACGAATAGGTTTGCTTCTTTGCCCTATGTCAAGGAATTAAGAGGAATGCCTCCTGGTTTGCCCTCCTATTTACACTCCTGACACACAGAGGTGAAGGCAGGTGGGGTTTTGCATTATTTTGTACGTGCAAGTGGTTGTTCAGTGACCTTGGAAAAGCCCAGTGCTAATGTATTACAGCAGGTGGCAGCCTTTCCCTGGGAGAGAAGGAAGAGTTAGTCTTACCTAAGGCAAAATTGTTTTTGGTTTTATAGCTTTTCTTTGATATAAGTGTAAGGTGATTTATCTAGGGCCTGAAGTTAAGATTGGCTTTATAACAGAGGGAAGAGGAGCAGGAACCCTGGAACCCAGAAAAAGGGATGTGGGCTCACTTCCGGGACCCGGCCGCTTAGTCACTGACTCTGAGTTACTCAGTGGCTGCCCTTGGGGAGCCTGGTCAAGTTCAGACTCCACAACAACAGGTGTGGGTGAAGGCATCAGCCTGAGGCTCAGAAAGGGGCTCTGAGCAAGAGGCCACAGGGAGGTAAAGAACTGACCTAAAGGCGTAGAATCAGAGCAGATCAAGAAGACTCTGCTCTATACGGTGAGGAAGGGCGTTTGATAACAGAAGTATCCCCTTTTCATTCCAGATCTGTAAAGAAACATCTAAACTGCCAAATGTTTTTTTGAAACGGTTATTAAGTTCTTCTCCTTCAAGTTTGCAAAGTGCTTAATGGATAGCCGACTTGGCTGAGAAGCTTGATGCTGGGTATATATCCAGTTCGTTTCTACTTTCTTAATGGTATGATTGTATTTTATCATTTATCAGGAAGGAACTATGTCAACTATATTTCAATTTGAAAAGGTTTTATGTAAAATGATGTTATTCAAAACAGTGTGAATGAGGAGACATTTACTAAAGCACTTACAAATGGGTTTGCTTTGTGACTAAAGGTAATTACTGTGATGAGATGGGGGTAGGAACGCTCAGACATCAAGGAACTAGCTGTGACTATTTAAATTAATTAAAATTAAAGCAAAAATTCAATTCCTCAGCTGCACTAACCACATTTCAAGAGCTCAATAGCCGTCTCTAGCTAATGGCTACCATATTGGATAGCACAGATTATTGACCACTTCCATGGTCACAGAAAGTCCTACTGGTCAGCGCTGGACTAGAGGAAAAAACTGGGGAGTGCTGCCAAGTGAAAAGCATGAGGTTAAGAACAAGCCCTCCTTGTAATACTAAGTATCGTAATCATAATTCCTCAGTGCGGCAGGAGTTTCAAATAGAGTATTTCATATAATTCTGAAGGCAATCCACGACCATAACAACACTGCAGCCTACATTTGTGGAAACCTTACTGCCGGCCAGGCACTAAGGGCTCCGTTGTAATAACTCATTGGTCTTTGCAAAAAACTGGTGACTTCTAACTTATCTGTGGTTACCTGGCTTGTAAGGAACAGCTGGAACTCAAACCCATGTTTTTCTGGGTTGTAATAATTAGAGAGAAGACGTGGGAAATGCCTAGCACACTCTGTATGTGAATAAAATCTGCTTTTAAGCCACTTTCCCCTTAAACTGGGCCAACTCTTGGATTCTCTGTCACATACTTGTCTTTCTGGCTGAAGAAGGCTTTATGCCAGCTCTGATAGAGTAACAATGATGCCCTGTTTGTCAGGATGTGAGCCATTTCCTCCCCCCGCCAAAGCAGAATCGGCTGTTTGCACAAAGGAAGTTGGTTTCTCAGCAGCTCACCTTTGTAGAAATCAAGTCTATTTGGATGAAAATTTTGAAGTAAGATATTCTTGTTTAAGACAAAAATATTCTTATTTAAGACTGGAAGTATATATGGGAAAATGCTGTTTTCTCTAGGTTGGTACAATTATGAAAAATATTTCCTTTTTGCCCTTTTCTCCTTTTTCTTCAAAATGTTGGCTCTATTTTGTAACTTTTCTACATGAATATGTGTAATAACATTTAACAAAATCAAATCCAGAGACTACATCATGAAACTGGTTAACTGGTTAACAATATTTTAAGCTTTTGATAATACAGCAAATACTTTAATACTAGCCAATAAAAAACTTTAAATTGAATGCTAAATAATACTTTAACCAATAGCCGAGGAAGCATGGAATTTAATTATAAGGTTAAAAACGGCAATAAACAGTGTTTGGGTACTCACTGCCTCTCTGCAGATGGGGACTCGGGGTTGTTTTACGTCAGTGGCCCCATGGATGCCTGCTTTATGTCATCCCGTTCAAGATGAAGTAGGGACTGGTCCATAAAACAGTCTGTGATTCACGCTGTTACTTTTATCATCAATTAGCACCATATGGTCTTTGAAAACTAATAAACGTGGTGTGAGGAAAGAGAAAAGGGATCTTTTCAAACTACAGCATAGATGTCTGTCCTTCCCAGGTGAGGCTCATTATGTAGGAGTGCTGTAACTGCAGGGAAGGCAAAGGGGAAAAAAGAGGTTGAGAACTGGCCCGTTAAGTGCTACGGTTCTTTTCTCCTATAAAATTCAGACTTTGTGATAGTTTTACTTTAAAAGCATGTCTTTACCTACTTTTAACTAACACATCATTGTAAAGCAATTATACTCCAATAAAGATGTCAAAAAAAAAGTGGTATTCTTTTAAGTGTGTATGCATTTTAATTTTCTTTAATGAAATTTGGTATGCTGCTAAAGGATATCTTTACGTACTTTTAAACCCGTAGTGTGGGTCTACTGTGAAATAATAGCCAAATGAAATGGTAGCCAAAAACGTTTTCAAATATCTAAGAATTCTGATTGAATACAGTTTATAGAATCATTCACTTTAATGGCCTAATAAAAAATTTTTTAAGTATAAAAGATAATTTAGAGGATCAAGTGATAATGTAGCAGCAGAGAATCAAGAATTCACTCCTTATTCCCTCACTTCCCCACCTCTGAGGCTTCCATTTAAAAGCGTTACTGCTAACTTTAGAGTGTAATTTAAGTTAGGTGGCTATAGGTTTAAAGCTAAGGAAAAACAAAAGACATGTGAATTCCCAGCAATCATCTGCCTAAGCAGGCAGTTGGAGATAAGAAAGAATGAACTGAAAAAGGGCAACAGATTCATTCCACAGGTGGTGTACGCAGCTGCAAGGACTCGGTGAGCCAAGCCCTTTTCAGAAACACAGAGAAATATTCAGCCTTGTCCGCTCTCATTCCCTGCAAGAGGATAGACCTGGCAGCCTTAAAAAGGAAGAGTCCTGGAATCAGACCAGGCTCTTTTGTGTTTCCTGTTTGAAGGCATTTTGAAAAAAACAGAATCCTGAGATCAATTCACTTAAAAAAATTATGTACATACACATATGAATACCATGCATTTTATACTGCCTGATGGATGCCAAACAATCCACCTCTGCCAACTAAATTGTCTTTGCAGATGTCTTGGAGCTACCTGTTTGTCTCCTCTATTCTGATTTTCATAGTAAGATATTATTTCAAATAATTTTCCTTTTTGCTTATGGAAGTAACAAGGCTAGGGTCACTGATCTGATACCACAGAACGATATGTTCATTCTTGGTTCCACACCGCACTCCTGGTTTCATAAGGAAGGCTGCATTTAGGCTTTGGTTTACAGAGTTCAGTTTACAGGTGTATCCTCCACTCTATTTTATTCCCATCCTCTGGCTTTCCACTGCTGTGTGCTTTGCTCAAGTGTGGTTAAATGGATGAGCTACTCACACAGCGCTTCACATGGATTATCTCAAAAGGCAGGCATCACATCTCATTTGTGGAATGAAAAAACTTCAAGCAAGATAGGGTTTACATCTTTCCTTTTTTTTTTTCTTTTGGACTTCAAGTGCAAAGACTTGAGTTAATCACCCTCCTCAGTTCATGATGGTACATGATCATCCATGCAAGGTCTTTTCTTGTTTCATTTTATCATCTTCTTTTTCTATTTTATTATTTTGCCCTTTCATCTCCAGCATCGGCAGGCACTCTGATATATTTAATATGTGCTTGGATATGCACGGACCCCCAAGTTTTTAATATAATATTGTTTTATGAATGTATGTGTTTTAATTCTGTATTGTTCAATGGCTCATTTCTGTTTATTGATTTTTTTTTAATGCAGTGCTGTTTTTAAGTTCTTTCCATGTTCCTTTATGCACATGTAGCTTATTTCTTTGAACTGCTACATAAGGTTCCATAGCATGTGTCAGATACCTTTAATATGTCCATCCCCCTAGTGATAGGACACCTGGACTGCCTCTAACTCCCTTGTACCGCAAACAACCCTGTGATAAACATCTTTATACACTTCTCCTTATGAACCTGTGTGGAGAGGAATTCCCGAGTCATAGGTTGCATGTGTGCATGTGAATGTGTGCAAGCACACACACACACACACAATTAAATACTGCCAAAGTGCTCTCTAGAATACCTGTATCTATTTACCATCCCATCAGCAGCACACGAGGGTCCTTGTTTTCTCACATCTTTGCCAAGACTGCCAAATCATTGTCCAGCTTTCTAATTTTTACAAATCTGTGTGTAGGTGGTATCTTTAAAAGTCTTAATATGCATTTCTGTGTTTACTGGTGACACTGAACTTCTCTTCAACCCTTCTTAGCCATTTGGGTTTCTACTTGTGAGAAATGGCTATTCTTACTCTTTGTCAATGTTTTTTTTTTTTTTTTTTTTTACTCAGTCCAGATCTTTTTTATTTTATTGAAGTATAGTTGATTTATAATGTTGTATTAATTTCTGCTGTATAGCAAAGTGACTCAGTTATTCATATACGTATTCTTTTTCATATTCTTTTCCATTATGGTTCATCACAGGATATTGAACATAGTTCCCTGTGCTATACACTAGGACCTTGTTGTTTATCTAGTCTATATATAATAGTTTGCATCTACTAATCCCAAACTCCCAATCCTTCCCTCCCCCATCTCCCCTCCCCCTTGGCAACCACAAGTCTGTTCTCTATGTCTGTGAGTCTGTTTCTCTTTCATACATAGTTCATTTGTCAATGTTTTAACAAAGATTCTTTACTTCACCAAACTTTAGTCAGGCTCCTGAACCTTCTCCTAGGCTCGTCTCTTCTCTGCACTTCCTTGTGAAATCCAGCTTTAGCAAGAACCCCACTAAGTCAGTTTAACCAGAACCCTCCACCCTCGATATCTGATCACCCTTGATATCTGATCAGGTTCCTCATCCTCTACCATCCCCCAGGTGACGTCTGATCACCCAGGTCTATCTTCAGCAAAAATCTTGTTAGTTTGATTTAGCCAGAATGCCCCTTACTGCTGATTTTCCTCTTAATAATTTTTCATTCACTGACCCCTCCACCCCCGCTCACTTACCCATGCTCTATTTGGAGTTGAGCCCAGTCTATCTCCCTTACTGTATAATTCCATTGCAGTGGTCCCTATACCACACAGTAATCTGAACAGGGGAAGTTTAATATAAAGTATATTAACTGAAAGTGGGATTAACTACTAAGGAGTAAACAGAACTCTAAAGAATACAGGAATAGTCTATATGGGGAGCAGTACTTTCTAAGGCAGTGTTACTGAACTTCTTTTTTCATTATTGCTTCCCTAAGGAGATTTTTTAGACATTTTCCCCCCTTAATGCTCCCCTCCATGGAATTTTAACACTGCAGATATATTGTGTATCTGTTTATGTGCTGTGGCCTTTTGCAGGGCCATAAACCATTGTAATACTTAAGATTATTTCACACACACCACCCCAAGAACCAGTTTTTACCCCCACTGAGAATGCTTGCCATAGGACTAAGGCCAAGCACCCAAGGAAGGGACAAATTTGGAAGAGCCCTTTCTCCCCTCAAGGCTGAGATTCTGATCTCACCAAAGAGGCTGTAGCTGTCATCCATTGGGTGGTAGAGAAATTCACTGAGGTGCTGCAAGTCAGGATGGGGAAGAAATCACCTCGCGGAGTACCTGTGAGACATGCTGGGTGGTTGAGTGTGGTTGGGATTCTGGTACCCACTGGCTGCCATGCACTGCAGGAGAAGGAAAACCACATCAGAACAAAGAAGAGAAGCACTTTCCTCCTGCAGTGGTCCTCCAGTGCTCTTTACTGACAAGGCATCATGCCAGCTGCAAAGGAGAAATATTTACAGGGTCCAACTCCAGCATCACAAAGCAGGGTAGTAAAGGGTGGATTTGAGCTGAGAAGAAATAAACTGGTAACTGGAACATGCATCAAAAGAAATTCTTTTAAATTTAAGGTTCTAATTAAGTTCTGGCTAGTCAAAGCTTTACAATGCCAACTCACCACACTGTGGTACATACACATCAAAAACATCTAGGAATTTGCAAAAATGCAGGGCATATCATCAGTAAAGCAATTTATTAATGTTATGTGTTGTCATTTACATATGATGTTTATGTCTTTGGCCCACTGTCAGTGAGATTTATATTTGGAGTTATTTTCTTGAGAATGAATGTGAATGTCTGATTTGTCTGTATTCTTTCTCTAAACAATTCAGCCATAGACTGTTGACCAGCTGACACCAATCTTGTCTTTTTGATAGTAACATTTCTCAGGGTAATTCAATGGACATTTTGATTTACCAGAAAATCTGTTGTGAGGCTGGTAAATATATCAGTTCATCAGGACCTGATTATTCTTGGGTGAACAGATGAAATTGAGTTTCTAAATCACAAATCAAAGGTCTAAACCTTTGATGTAGAGCAGAGCAGATGTACAAATCATTGTACCACGGAAGCCTAGGTTGTCCAGTGAGACTTCCCCACTCACCATATACTGAGCTACCTAAAGGTAATGTGTGCAGCCAAGGGACAGAGCAAAGATAGCTAGTCAATGTCTTTGGCCTTGTTTGAAATTTGCCCCAGTGCTAATTGCTTGTGTAAGCCTATAGCTGCATATCATATAGATGTCTCAATTCATACTTCTAGTTTAGATTTGGGTGTGAAATGGCTTCCTAAAACAGGGCATGTGAATCAAGCTCTCTGGAATTTAGTTTCATTACTTGTAATGTGGGAAAGTTAGTAAAGATTACATAAGTGGTATGTTGAATAAGCACAATTCTCTGACCTAATCGAAAAGCAACCTTATATATTTATTTTTGCCCCCACTGTTCCATTACATATATATAAAGTCAGATGGTGAGGGGGAAGAGAGGTCATCTTTCTCTGCTCTAGGCTGAAAATTGTGGCAGGCCCTTAAATTTTCTGGCCACTCTGGCATCATAGACTTTCAACTTCAGTTATAAACAGTCTTGATACAGAAATTAGGTAAGTGTAAGATACTAATCAAAGCTCCAAAGCTGATGTTAAGAACACACCTTTTCCTCTCCGCAAGCCCAAGACATCTTCACTCTGAAAGCTTGCAGTGGGAAGGGGGAGGGATATTGGATGGCTCTTCCTCAAGCCTTCTTGTCAAGTGAATGGAAATATCATTACAATGTTCCTGAGATCCACTCTCCACCGTTTTCTACCTTTCTCTCTGCCCAGGAGGCTGACCCTGTATGAATGTGTTCTCTTTCTCTTTGGCTGCCAGTTGGCTTTGGCCAATGGGGAGCCCTTGCAGAAGACCAGAGAAGGTCAAGGTATTCATCCCTTGGCTTTTTCCTAGTGAGACAGCCTTTGGTTGGCTTGGGTCAAGGTCACTGCTCCTCTTACTGTGGTCTGCTCCAAATAACACTCCCTTTCCAGATGCTGATAATCACTCCCTTAGGGTCCCAGGGTGTCAATCACTCTGTTTCTTTTAACCCCTAGTTCCCAGACTGTCCCTTGGGTTTTCATTACACCCCCAACAACCTCCTTACAAATAGTCTCTTTGAAAAGAAGCTCTTCTCAACTTATCCTAATTTAAGTGTACCATCTGTTTCCTGTTGGGACCCTATCTGGAAAAAATTCATCAAAATTCGTATTGCATAGCAACACTTGAAGTTTAAAAAATCCATTTTCTTAGATTAAGTAACACATCACAATACTCACTCTTAAAATCATTTGCCCCACAATGTTATTATCCAAAGTACTTCAACAACTACTGTACTGTACTGGGCCAAGTCTAGGTTCAGAAAAGCCAGAGCTGGGGCTTCTAGTCTCTCCCAATTCATCTCTTTCCTTCTTGTTCAGGGCTCTCTTGCTGGTAATCTCTCCCACCGAAAGGAAAAATGGACCTAATTAGTTTCAATATCTTCATGAATTAGTCTAATATATTTCCAGGAAAATATGCATTTTAAAAGAGAACTCCAGGATAAAAAATGAAGCTCTAATGACAGAAATTTCAGACTCTGAGACACCAGGAATGGGGAAGTATGTTTGACCTCATCTATTCTGAGCAAGATGAGGCCCAATTTTCCTACATCTTAAACATGTCACACAGGGCTGAGTTTTAAAGTCCCTGATTCAGTGTTTGTGCAACTGTTCAGGACTTTCCAGGGTATCAGTTATTCAAAAAAAATTTAGCCCAAGTCAAGGAGAGCTTAGCGTTTAGTTCTGAAAGTACAAGAAATACCTAAAGATTGAGGGTAATTGTTTTATAGTGTGCCTGAAAAATCACTAACGTTGCCTCTCTTTTTACGTCTTGCCTCTGATCAGCCCTGCCGCTTCAGCTACACTTAAATGAAAGAAATCAAGTAAACAACTTTTAGCAATCAGGGAACCTTAAAATTGCAGGTGATCTGTAGCAGGTTAAGCACACAGCAACACACATGCAATCATTCAAATTTTGTACCTGGCAAAATTAGGCTAACAATTTAGACCTTGATCTGACTTGATTATTTGAAAAAGCTGCTTTTCTGTGGCATAAATGTAGATGCTAGTTCTGTCTTGCAGCCAAGTTTCTCCCTAGAAAGCCACATTAATCTTATGATTCCCTTACAAAGAAACTAGTAGAAATGATTTCTTCTAAATTGTAAACTAATAAAAAGGTATCCATGAGTGCTTGTCAAGTTTAAAAATATTGTCTTTCTCCTTTTCCCCTCTGAATGAACTTAGTTGGTTTTGGTCCACACGTATTTACTGTTTATTATGTGCCAGGCACTGTTTAATGCAAAAATACAGTGCTGAAGAAGGCAAACCAAGTCCCTGTCCAAGGTGGTTGCACTCCAAGTGAGGGGGAGATAGGTAACAAACATTTAACAAACAAATAATATAATTTCAGGAACTAAGGGCTATGAAGAAGACAAAATAGGGTAATATGGTCGACGGTACCTGGGGTGGACAGGTGGCTGCGTGGTGACATCTGAGTTGAGGTCTGAAGGCTGAGAAGGAGGCAGTAGTGTGACAATCTAGGGAGGAGCTCTGCTAGCAAAGAAACAGTAAGTGCAAAGGACCTGGGGTCAAAATGAGCCTGGTGTATTTGAGAGCAGAAAGGTGGTCAGTGTGGCTCTAGTAGAGTAAGAGGGAAGGCTGGGAAGATGAGGCTGAAGAGGGAGGCGGAGTCAGGTCAGAGTGATAGGAAGCTATTGGAGGATTTAAAGCAGGGAAGCTGGGAAGTGATAGGATCTAATTTATATTTTAAAAAGAAAAGTCTGGCCGCTTTGTGGAGAATAGACTGTAGGAGGTCGGACATAGAAGCGGGAGACCACGGAGGAGACAATGGCAGAAGTCCAATGACAGATGCTGGCAGCCAGGCTGAGGGTTTCAGTAGCAAGGCCACGGCTGGCCCACACAGCGCTTTTGTGACAATTAGAAAAAGTCTCCCATTCCCTTTGGTGGTTCTGAATAGCAGATGGGTTATATATGGAGTGTGAAGAAAAGAGAGGAATCCAGAATGACTCAGGCTTGCACTGCCTAATTGGGTGGATAACGGTAGAATCAGTTTTATGTTCACTTTGAGGACCATGAAGTTTTTGCATCAGGTGGGTTTACCCAAGTCACAACTGAAAACTTAGTAACATTTACCACACTGACACTGGCTTCCCCGCAGCACTGGAAACCTTATGCTGATGTCATGGAGATAACATTGTGAGATATTCAACCAGCGTGTTTGCCTTCCCGGTAAACCCTGTCTCCATGGATCCTCCACCCAATGAGTCAATGACATGCTTTGAGTCACGGGGAGGAAAAAACCCAGCCAAGAATGGGTAAGTCATCATATACTTTGAGTTTCAAAATAGGATTGAAAAAAAATTCATAGCAAGACAATAGTTTGAAATGAACTGCCTTTGATTCGTAAAAGCCAGACTTTGTTGAAAGAAAAAAAAATGTATTTGTATACACGGATGAGGCAGAGCTTGGAGGGCTGCCCCTGAGCAGGTCACAGACAGTGCCAGGAAGAACACAGGATGTGATGTCAGAGCCGTTTTCCCATGGCTGGAAAGGAAGATAAACGTTGAAGCAGCAGGCAGGAAGTTGTGAGAGTCAGAGGGTGTGAGCACAGGGTTGCCCCAGATGAGGGGTGCAGGGGCCCTACGGCAGGAGGGGTGTGTACCCTGCTTTTCCCTTTGGAACTAGGCCAACTACAGACAAGTGGAAATGCTAGGGTTGGGCAATGAGGGGCCTTGAGAAATGCTCCCAGTTCCCGGGCCTGTGCGTGGTCTGCAGCAGAGCCCGTGGGAGAATGACGAAGGCTGACAGGATGAACGGGCTGCAGGAGGCCTGGCCTTGGGCCAAGAAGGTACAAGGTGTGCGGCCTTTACCACTGAGGGCCGTGGTGGGGACCGTGGCTGTCAGTGGCTGGTATCAGTGTAGCCCAAAGGCCAGAGAAAACAATTTCCTCACCATGGCCTCACGGTCAGGAAGTCCTGGCGGTTGGCAGACTTCCCCTGCACCTCCCCTGTAGCGTGCCTTTCACCTGGGCAATATTTTTGGAGAGGGAACAGGGAGAGAAGAACCCTGCGATGAGGGAGAAACCCCGAAAGACTGAGTGATTTTCCGAGGGAGACTGGTTTAAACCTAAAGGAGATATCTTTTATTTGCAAGATCAAGTGTTTTCCACCTACATCAGCAATGGGGGCTTTTTAGCAAGAAGTTGTTATAGACAATAAAGTTACCATATATATTTTTGTAAATCTGATTTATTTAGTGTGTCCATTTCAAGGCTGCTACATTAGGAAGGTCTGTATCTTTACTGAATGAAGAGAACTCAGCTTATGTACCTCAGCCTATGATGGAGTGGGGGAGGGGCGAGGGAGAGGGCAGGGCTTGATTCTGTCAACACTGGTTGCGTCCCCAGGGACGGCAGCTCGAGGACAGAGGAGAGAGAAAGACTTATTTTTCACAGTATACCTTTTGTAACTTTTGTATTTGTACCATGTGTAAGCATTAACTATTCAAAAAATAAAGTAAAATGGGAAAAAAATAAAAGTTTCTGAAATGAAAAAAAATGCAGATGCACAGAATCTCATATTCGATGCTTGACAATTAACATTCAATACTTTTCATCCCACCAGGAACCTCTGAGCCATTTCTCCTTCTTGGCGCACCCTGGGTTTATTCCTTTCATTTGTGCTGGTGTTGGTTTTGTAAGCTCTCTTGCCACTCCAGCTTGCCCATGACCCATCTGTGCTTTGTACCCCAAACACAGTACATCCTGTGGGTAGACCGTCCATTATCCAGGGGAAAACAGTCCTATTGACCCAGTCAGTCTTACCTGTCGTCCTGGATTGAGGTGTGGAAAGGATTAATGAGGGGTAGATCTGGTTGTTTCCACCTCTTTGGCATCAAGTAGCAGTGGGGAATTAGCGGAAAGGACTTGAGTACTGGGGTCAAACTCACTAGGACTTGCCTCTGCTGGCTACTAGCTTTAGGTCCTCGGGTGAGTCTTGAGTTTCTTCTTCTACACATTAGAGTTAATATAAGCCTCATTGGGTCAACCTAGCACAATGCTAGAACTGTTCTGATTACCCTCAATCCCCAGTCCAAGAGAAGAGAGATTAATTTTGATAAAATCTTACATCCAGCCAAACTCAGCGTACCTCTTCTCCCTGTTTTCCTTGGTTTCTACCCAAGGCCTAAGCCCCTCCATTCATCTATCACATCCTTTACTCTCATTTACATCCTTCCCTATACTTTTACTCCCTTGACCCAATCTTCCTCTACTTCCTTCTTTCATTAAATGTATTTTCATTTGCAAGTACCAGGCAGCTCAAGTCTAACTGGTTTGAACATTAAGGGCATTTATTGACTCAAGGGGCTGAAAATTCAGCAGTGGCAAGGGCCTTGGGTTGGCTGCAGTTCAGAATTACTATGGTCTCTGTTTCTTTCTGTCTCTCCACTCCACCAACCCTCAGCATTGCTTTATTCTGGGACTGACTCCCCTAGTGTTTATAGGCTGGATGTCAGCAGCAATTGGGCCCACATACTTCCTCATTATGTCCAGAGGGACTGAGAGGGAGTGAGTCTATAAGCATCAAACAAAAATCTTAACCTTCCATTAGTTGGAATAGCATGAACCAATCATGGTGACTAGGAGACAGCCATGTGCTACTTCACTAAGGTCTGAATTGTCCACCCTTGAGCCAATCACCGTGGCAAGGGAGAGGGGATTACCATGATTAATTTAGACCAATGGTTCTCAACTGTGAGCAGTAACACCTACTTAAGATTATTGAAACATGTTGTTATGACTGGGGGTATCACTGGCATTTACTGGGTGGGGGCTAGGAGCTTCGAATGTCTTGCAATGTACAGGACAGTCCTGTACAATGAAGAATTGGCCTGCCTCAAATGCCAATAGTGCCCCACCAAGACATACTGGCTGAGACAATCAGGGCACATCACCCTGAAGTTGAGGGTTTACTTTCCTGTGAAGTGTGACAATACACAAGCCACACTAGGGTGAAGAGATACCTGAACGAAAATGACCAGATCACTCAGCTCCTTCCTCACCTTTATTGGCTCCCTTCTGTCTACTTAAATCCCTCTTGACAATATCATTTACTTCCTAGCCCCATTCTGTTGTACCTACCCAGGTAAACCCTCTTGTGGCAGTGATTCTTAGTATCTCCCAAGGTCTGGGCTCAAATTTTTAAATTTAAAATGTAACTGGTCACATGGCCATCCATAATAAAGACTAAAATTTTCAGCCTCCTTGCAGCTAGATATGTCAAAGGACCAAGCTATGGTCAATGGATTTAGGTAGAAGTGGCATATGCCCTTCTGCTGGTCCTGCCTTCTTCCTGCTGACCAAAATGCAAACAAAATGGATGGAGCTGGAGTAACCATGTTAGACCATGACATGGAAGCCAAACCCTGATGGCAAAGTAAGGCACTCAAAAGAATTTTGATTCCTGACACACTGGTGCTCTATTCTAGCCTTATTAGTCTGCCTGGATTTTTATGTAAGAGGGCAATCGACTTCTTTCATGTTTTTTTTTTTTTTTTTCTGTCACTTGCAACCAAACATAACTATGTAACAATATTGGACCAATCTAACTGCCTCCCCACATCAACACTGGGGGTTCCAATGCTGATGGTCAGTCAAATCACATGACTAAGCAGATCACTGCCAATATCTGGTATATTCTCCACCATCACCTGGGTCCTCAGTGCTGCCCAGCAGTGTCTCCAATTCTCTCCCGTAGCCACTTCAAACCTCCTTCATGCTCCTCAAATTTTCATTCTTTCTTCTCCTATTTCCCTCTCTGCTTATTTCAGAGGGAAGATACAAGAAACCATTAGATAAGAACTTCCCCCCTCAGTTGCCCACCTCCAACATTGCTTATATCCACACCGTTGTTTTTTTTCCCTTTCCTCCAGTTACAATGAAATTAGCTTGTCTCAGGCTAATTCTTCCCATGTGCTATGGATCCAATCTCCTCCATCCTATGCTCTATCCATTATCTTCTTCCCCTCCTCCAAAGGCTCCTTCCTTTCAGCCTTTAAACATCCTTAAGTAGCTCTAATCTGCAAACACACAAAAATCTTTCCTTCAACCTTGCATCTCTGTCCAGTTTTCTCCCTTCTCCTCCTCTCTCCTTCTTGCCTCTCCTCTATTCCCTATTTACTCCCTTCCCTCCCTTCTCTCCTTTGCTTCTCCCTCTCCATCTCCTCCCCTCCATAATCAAACTATTTGACTGTTCCAGGTCTCCACTTCATCATCCTCAAACCTCTGAAGCTTGGCTTCTACTTTTTTCACTCCTTGAAAATGCAGTTGTCAAGGTCACAGACACCTTCCTTGTAGCTAAATCCAAAGAATATTGCTCAACCCTTGACTTACTTTGCTCCTCAGTAATTTGACACTGTAGACCAGCCCTCCTTAATGGGTTCTCTTCTCTTGACTTCCACGTCATCGATCTCTTCTGGTTTTCTGTCTTTTTCTCTCTGACATCTCTTTCTCAGTCTTTGCTATGGGTTTCTCTTCTTCCACCCTACCCCTTAATGTTAATGTTCCATCTGGTTGGGTCACAGCTTCCTGGGAGGTCTTACTCATAGGACCTCAGGCTGATACTCTCCAAATCCGTATCTCCAAGGTGGATCTTATTTTGGGTTTCAGAATCATACATTCAACTGCCAACAGAACAGCATCATGGATAGTTTATAGTGATCTCAAACTACATTCATCCTCCTCCCTTCCCTATAAACCTGCTCTTCTGTTATACCATACAGGGAATGAACTACCATCTATCAAGTTGCCCAAGCCAGAGTCATGGCTCCTCTTTCATCTGGTCAGTCATAAAGTCCTGCCAAGTCTACTTTTAAATACATTAAATGTTTAAGATCCATCTGCCTCTCTCCATTCCCACCACTACTTCCTGTATGCAGTTCCCAATCATCTCTCACTTGGGCTATTCTGCAACTTTTTGTCTCTCTGCATCCAGTCTTGCATACCTGTTCTCCACAGCAGTCAGAGAGAGTGATCTTTCAAAAGTGCAGATCTGATCTCGTCATTCCCCGTCTCCCTATGGCTATCAGGATAGAGCTCAAGGACACCTTGGCTTTTCTTACAAAAGCCCTGTCTGATGTGTCTCCCTCCTGTATCTTTTCCTCCCCTTTTTTGTACTTTCCACTTAGCCACATTCAGTTTCAGTTCCTCAAATATGCACTGCTCTCTACTGGTGCTGAGCCTCTGCACAAGCTCATCCCTCGCTAGGAATCCTCTTCCCACTGCCTCCACTGCCACCTTCCCCTGTCCTGTTCCTTCAAGTCAGGCTTCTCTGACCTCCCAAGTCTGGTTCAGTGCCCTCCTATGTGCCCTTAAACGATCTTTATTTCTGTCATAGCACTTACACATATTGTAATTGCTTACTTACTCGTTCCCTTTGACTAGATTTTCAGCATTGTGAGGGTAGGGACCATGTCTGTTTTATTCTTTATTCAGTGCCTCTCACTTACTAGATGCTCAATATATTTTTGTTGACTAAATGAACCCAAAGTAGGTATTCAATACATGCTTCCCTTCCCAGTGGATAAACACGTCTGACTAGTCAGGTAATTAGAAGGTATTCAATGAAACAACTGCTCTCAGGGTGGGGGAAATGAAAGAATCCCTCTCTAGACATCTTATTTGATGTTGAAAAACAAAAACCCACTGAATTTAATAGAGCACTGTAAATTGTGATGTTCATGTGGAGAAAAAGACCAATTAAAATCAGCTCTTGCTTTCCAATTTAAGTTGTCAACAGGCTTTCTTCTTTGAGGTTTCCCCATGACTCCCACAGAACAAGGAGAGAAAGGTATATCACAACTGTCAGCAAAGATTCTCATTACTTTCCTCTCCACTCAAGAATGAAGTTCTTCTCTCCTATCTTGTGATCTCAAGGTTGCTAGAAAATTAAAAATAACTCTTCATCCTTCATGAAGGATGAAGGGTCCAGTTCTGCTCAAATATTCAATGAATATTTAACTGAAGGCTGACTCTATACAAGACATCCTCTTATTTTTCACACTCTCTTCAAGTTTTATGAAGGATCGAACTTTGTCTCCTACAAGTATTTTATTCTCTTGCACAGACTTCCCTTCAAGAGGGCAGCCTGTACTCTACTGCCAAAGGCCCTGTAGCTTTTAAGAAGCAGAATGAGGGCTTCCCTGGTGGCGCAGTGGTTGAGAATCTGCCTGCCAATGCAGGGGACACAGGTTCGAGCCCTGGTCTGGGAGGATCCCACATGCCGCGGAGCAACTAGGCCCGTGAGCCACAGCTACTGAGCCTGAGCGTCTGGAGCTTGTGCTCCGCAACAAGAGAGGCCGTGACAGTGAGAGGCCCGCGCACCGCGATGAAGAGTGGCCCCCGCTCGCCGCAACTAGAGAAAGCCCTCGCATAGAAACGAAGACCCAACACAGCCAAAAATAAATTAAAAAAAAAAAAAAAAAGCGGCAGAATGAAATCAGATAAATAGTTTCTGTCCCAGCCATACAGGTCCAAATCACATCACTCATTTAAGATACCAAAAGGAATTTTGCTCTGAGCTACTTTTCTAATCACATTGATCATGATGCATTGCACTACTTACTCTTTCTTATCCATTCATTCCAGTATATATTAGCCCCTGGTACCTGTTTGCTGGTCATAGAATAGTTTTTCTCCATGAGAAAACAATTGGTCCAGAAAGGAGATCAAATTTTGGATCAAACAGCAAACCAACTCCACTATCTCCAATTTCATTTAAAGAACTGATCTTCTGGAATTTCACAAAAGCATGGCATTACCTTGTTGGCACCCATCTAAGTTTAGTTTGCTTAGATACAATGCCAGAAAACACAAAGCAAATGCTGGCATTTCAGAAATGCTGTGTTGGCTGGAAATGAACCATGAAAACGGAAGCAAATGGAAGCAAATGAAAGAGGGTCTTAAAGTCAGTGCGTTCTTGCCAATCAGGAAGATGAAGTTGTCACTGCCTAAGATTCCATTTTGTTTACTTATACCAAGTTCTCCAAATAAATAAAGACTTCTATCACCTTTCCACATAAAAGAGAAACTTAAAAAAAAAGAGAGCCACAAAACAGATTTTCTGGAAATGTTCTCAACTCAATGAGATGTGAGCTTCCTGTTGTGTGTAAATCTTCTCTAGTGAATGCTGGGTCTTATGGTTATAACTGTACTTACAAATCAGACCAGGGGTATTTGGGAACCCAGAAGGTTAGCTGGTAGCTCAAAGTGTCAGCCATAACGAGCAATGAACATGACAAAAGTTAAATTAATGTAATATTCTCAGGCTAAAAATTTAAACTACTACATGTTATATCAATTCTTTCACTCACGTCTCTCCCATTTTGTAGAATATGTCACTGGTAAGCAGGTGTAATTCATAATGAAGGAAAGCATCAAAAGGTTAAGATCGACTTTCTATTTGAATTCCCATTACAACCAAGCATATTCGCAGATCAAAAAGATGTTCAAACTGGTGTCACAGGTCAACATATAATTAAATTCCAACACAGGCTCATAGAGACAAGTTCCTTGGAATTTGTTGTTAGGGAATTTGACATGTTGGGTCACTACTCTGAACTGTCCCCCAAACTATACCCTTTCAGGGATGTTTTGGCTATGAATAATTTGGAATATCCTTTCCTTTAGCCACTAAATGATTAAGAAGGTCCTTAGACTGAAGATAGCTTTATAATTCATTTAAAATTCTTTCTGACTTTGTTGTATATCAAAGAAGCTACTGAGCTCCCCAGCTGAAGAGACCATAAATTTATTAGTCTGGGACCATCTGCTCTTACAAGTCTAGTTCCACACATAGGACCAGCACCAAAGTCCTTAGGAACTAAGATGAGGTAGAACGAGTATTAATTAACTGATGTCAAAGGGTTGGATTTTCTCTTCCCATAGGATATCAGGTAACAAGATTCATGACCACAGATAGATATCAGGTAATAAGATTCATGACCACAGATAGAGCCAAGGAGTTAAACATAAAAGTATGTTACAAAATTACAGGAAATGCTGGCTTTAGTATAATTAGATCCTCTCCAAAGGGACTGTATAGCTTAATATTTTCTCACTCTCCTCACTCACTTAGGCTCTAGTTTATTTACAATGAATAACTGCCCTTTGTTACCGACTCTGATAATGGAACGTCTGAGGACTGGTATCCGAGGCCAGACTGGATTAAGGCTTGGACTCGTGCCTTGTCTGAAGAATTCCTTGTTTTTGTGAAATTCCACCCAGATATTTTCAATGGCTCTTTTGTATTTAAAAAGGAATTAAAACACTTCGGTAAATAAATATGGCCATATTTGAAGTCAGTAGCAATAATGAAACCATAAAAGCATCTTCAAACAAACTCTTGATTGTTAACTTTCAAACTTTAAAAATCCTGTAACACGTACCAAAGCAGTAAACGTTCTTTTAGTGCTTCTCTGCGAAAGGCCACATCCCAAGAGTAGTATCTTTGACTTTCATTTCATCACCTCACAAGTATCACGTCATAGTTATATTATGTTACCTCTACAACTAAATACCAACTGTGCATAGTACACCTGACTCAGGGCTTCTTGCCACCGTTGAGTGCTCTGAAAAAAATCAATCAAAAATACAACTAACATTTGCATTCATTCAGTGTGACTAATATAGAAATTACACTAACAAACTTGTCAGAATTTACACACTCAAGTGAACACTGTTTCTTTCAAAAAGTCATCATGAGGAGCTATACTTATTCCAAAATTGGGAGCAGGTGTTTGGGGTGTGGGGAGGGAGGGGAAGGAGAGAGGGAAAGAGAGAGAGAAATTGCTTGAGAGAGAGGCAGTGGTGGTGAAGGGGGAATCCAAGAAACTGCCTGTCTCTGGATGTAATGATTCCTGCCCATAATTTCCACACCTGGACATTAGGATAATTACTATGCTTTCTCTGTTGGGGGCCACAAGTTCTCTAACTTCCCGCCCCCAATCCCTGTGCAAACTCAACTTTGGAAGTAACTGCCTTAGGGATCCTAACATGTTACCAAGACCCACAGTGGGGAATTCCTCCCATTACCCCTCTCAGCTGTCACCAGAGCCCATCCCTTCTTTGGGAGCTCCTACCACCTACAGGTCTCTGACAGCCTTTCTTGTGGAAGTTCCTTTTCTTGTGTCTGTACACCTAGCCCAATTTAACTCCTCTCTCTCCACCTAAAGATCTGCCCCTCAAGATTCAAGATTTAGACAACTTTATGGGTACTCAGGGTTTAGGTTGCTATTATTATTCAATTACATTGTGGACCAAGAAAAATTCTGAGTTGCTTGACAATACAGTAATTTTAACATTTTAATGAGACATTACAATCACCACTTCAAATAACTTATTTTCCAAAGGTCAACTGAAAAAGACGCCTACTGAAAGTGAAGGGTATCTGAATGTGTTGCATTCCTGCAGAGGTGCGGTATGCAAAACAACTGTGCTAACTTCACAATAAATAGAAAAGTAAAATAAGTGCCCTGTCAGTGAGTGAGCGCTCTTGTTGGCTGAATGATTCACGTAGAGGCCAAATGGCTGTAAGTGACACTACTGAACAACTCTTGATTTTCTTTTACTCTTATCTTTCATTTCCAAACTAGATAACCTTTTAATGAAAAGAATTCTGAAACAGACCATCCCCTACGTTTGGGAGCCATTGTTTATATGACAATGAGAGTTGATGTTTTAACTCTGCTGACACTTTGAATTTAAAAATAAAAATGATTAAAGTGCATGTACTTATCTCTGCTTCAACAAACAAAACATGGCCATTGAACTGAATCTTGGTGACTCAAGTTCATGATAATCAAGAGTGTTAGGGGACACAGGGGACCGAGGTTCTAGTACCGGATTTATCAATCGGTAGCTACTACCTAACAAGGCCTTGGTTTCTCACCTGTAGCTTAATTGCCAAGATCCCTTCTAGTTTATATTCTATATTTTTATTAATAGTTATACAGTAATATGATATAGTAAAACTTTAGGAAATTCTAAGGTGGGTAGATCTTAACTTTCCCTTTCAATCTTGGCTGTCTTCTGTGTCTTCCCCAACCAATAAAAGGCTCAAAAACTTGAATTTCTGGATGACATACTTTTGGGCTATAATTGATATTTCTTCTCTCTTCTCCAGGATAATCCTTTTTGTTCTCTTCTGACACCACCCATGGGTTTTCTCCTTGTTGCCCTGTCAACCTTCTAGTAATTGTCACTTTTGCCATACCTCCACCTTTTCCATTTTTGTCTTTTCGACCAATGAAAACACATTTTCTGATTAAATAAACAGCTTCTGTAACCTTCATTCTTTTGACTGTTTTTGTTAATGCTTCTACTCAGACTGTTTGGATAGCTTAACAGTTCAGAGTTCTAACAGTTTTCTATAATTATATAACAAATAGTTTTTGAGCATCTACATGTGCCAGGCACCACGACAGCCCTTTATCAACCTGGGGAAGAATTCTTTCAATGTGTTCCATCATTAAAATGGGGAAGCAGCAGATATGACACCAAAAGCACAGGCAACAAAAACAAAAACACACAAGTGGGACACACTAAGAAGCTTCTACACAGCAAAGGAAACAAAAGAATGAAAAAGCAACCTATGGAATAGGAGAAAATATTTGCAAACCATGTATATAAGAAACTCTTACAACTCAATAGTAAAATAAACTAATAACCTGATTAAAAAATGGACTAAGCACTTGAATAGCCATTTCTCTAAAGACGACATACAGATGGCCAACAAGTATAGGAAAAAATGCTCAATGCCACTAATCATCAGGGAAATGCAAATCAAAACCGCAAAAAGATATCACTTCACACCTGTCAGGTTGCTATTATCAAAAACAAAAGATGACAAAGTATTGGCGAGGAGCTGGAGAAACTGGAACTTTTGCCCACTGTTGGTGGGAATGTAAAATGGTGCAGCCTCTATGGAAAGCAAAACTACCATATGATCCAGCGATCCCATTTCTGGGTATTTAACCAAAAGAATTGAAATCAGAATCTTGAAGAGATATTGGCACTCCCTGTTCACTGCAGCACTATTCACAAGAGTCAAGAAGTGGAACAACCTATATGTCTGACAGATAAATGGATATAAAGTAAATAAACACACACACATTTACACACACACATACACATACAGTCTGGAATACTATTCAGCCTTAAAAAAGAAGGAAATTCTGCAATACGCAACAACATGGATGAACCTTCAGGACATTATGCTAAATGAAATAAGCAAGTCACAGGAAGACAAATACTGCATGAATCTACTTATATGAAGGAATGGCACTGCTTCCTGAATGTGAATTTCTCTGCTTGCAGGACCAGAAATGAGTACAAGTTTCTGTAGCAGTGGATTTGTTGCTACCTTCCAGGCAGCTGCCTGGATCTTGTAACTGATCACGTTCCCCTTATTGAATAACCTACTAAACACCTTTGCACTAAATCTATTTGTGACTCACCTTTAGCAAGTTTACAGGCCTTCATTAAATCTACTTGTGTACTCATGCCAATGCTGATTCTTACTTTGTTATAATATCAAATTCTTTTACTTCTTCCAAAAATTTTTACTATTTATGTTTAACATTCATTTTAATTTTTATAAGCCACCTTAAATCATTTTTGAAAAATTGTTTAAAATTGATTTAAAAAAAGACTTCAAATTCCACTGGAGGGGGGCGGACAGTAAAATGTAGCACCTGTGTACACAGGTATGGAGCAAGACTTCCGAGGTTCAAATTTTGACTCCTCTAGTGATGAGCCATGTGAACCTTGGGCAAGTTACTAGACACTGCTGTGTCTGGTTTCTATTGTAAATGGAGACATACAGATATAGAAAAGAAACTTATGCTTACCAGGGGGTAAGGTGGGAGAGGGACAAACTGGGATATTGGGATTGACGTATACACACTACTATATACAAAACAGATAACTAATAAGTACCTACTGTAGAGCACAGGGAACTCTACTCAATACTCTGTAATGACCTATATGGGGAAAGAAGCTAAAAAAAGAGTGGAGATACATATATATATATATACATATATATATATATATATATACGCATACATATATATATATATATATATATACATATATATATATATTTACCTGATTCACTTTGCTGTACAGCAGAAACTAACACAGCATTGTAAATCAACTATACTCCAATAAAAATTAAAAAAAAAATAAAATGGAGATAATAGTTCCTCTCTCAAAGGGTTGTTTTGAGTTTTAAATAAAATCAGTAATATACTTAGAATGATGCATTTAGAACAGTGCTTGGCACATAGCAAACACTCAAATGTTAGCTGTGAGGAATTTTTATGCTGTAGTTTAGCATACATAGCTGGGTTTACAATCTAATGTCAGTCTAAACAAACCAGCATTCCCATCATATCATGTAACAGAATGTTTGGACATGATATTTTACAATGATTACTAGAAGAACTCTTTTGATCTTCTTTACTGCATTTTCTGCTGACAATATTATCAAAGACAGGCATATTTCCTTAAGGGAAGCTGGATATTAAAATCTGGACTTATAAAATAGGTTCAAGAGTTGTTTTCCGTTAACATTTAAATATTAAAATTAAAACACACACAACTGTGCTCTGCCACTGCCAGAAAGGATTTGAAACAACAAAATATTAAGCTTCAATAAAACTGAGAATTTTTTTTAAAAGCAAGCAAGAGCTAAGGACAAAGGTGTATATGAGCGAGATGGGAGAAAAACTGTATCAGAACAAGTTGGCTAAAGGAAGTTACTGCAGTTGAAAACAGAACTTCATTTCCTCAGAGGGCAGCCAAAGCAAAGGGAGAAACATGAGAAGTATCCTGACTCTCTATTTCAATGAAAGGAAGCTGGCCCTTAATCAGGAGGAATATTTTTTTGTTTCTAAGCTAGCATAGGATACATGGGGAACACTGATGATAATAATTAAGAACTTTGACAGTAGTCAAAGAAAAGAAAGAAGCAGAGACAGTTTTCGGTAAATACCTCGTCTAAGAGGAGTCTCAATCTAATGTCCAAGGCTAAGTTCCACAGTCAGTACACCCTCCCCCACAAACTGTTCTCTACTTCACTAAATGACAGTTCGATCCTTCTAGTTAGTTATTCAGGCTAATAACCAAGTCGTCCTTGACTCCTCTTCGTTCTTTCACACTCCGTATCTGATCTGCCGCAAATATCATCAACTCTGCTTTCAAAGCCTACCCAGATTCTGGTTACTTTTCAAACCAGCTCCACTGCCCCCACGCTTTGACCTAAGTCGCCATCATTTTCCCCCAGGATTACTGCAACAGTCTCCTAACTGGTCTCCCTGCTCCACTTCAGTCTATTTGGATCTTATTAAAATCGAAGTCTGAGCACGTCATTCCCTTGTTCAAAATCCTCCTATGGCCCCCCACTCATTCACAATAAGTCAAAAATCTCAGGAGGCTCTCTGAGATCTAGTTCCACCCCCATGCCCCACTTCTTCTCTGTCTCTTTACCTCTTTGACCTGACCTGCTCCTCCTCTCCCTTCACACCACATGGCCACACTGGCCTCTTGGCTGTTACAGAAATGTTCCAAGCGTCAGGACCCTTGCAATTGGTGTTCCCTCTGCCTAAATGCTCTTCTAAGTAGCCACTCCCTTCAGATCTTTACTCAAATACCACCTTCCCAGCGGGGCTTTCTGTTGCTCTATTTAATACTGCAAACACTCCGCACACCCACACACATCACACATGACGCTCTGTATCGACGTTCTGTATCTCCCTTTTCTGCTTTATTTGTCCCTCAGCACTGCTCACTACCATACTATGTCTTTTAATTTTCATGTTCATTTCCATCTTCCCCACTAGAATGTAAACCCCATGAAGGCAGGGTTTTGTTTTGTTTTGTTTTTTCCTGCTACATCACCCAGTGTTAGAACAGGGCTTGTTGCACAGTGGATATTCAAATATCCGCTGTAAGAAATGTGTGGGTAAAATTCTGAGGGCATGGCCTTAGAGTATACTTATATAGGAGTAATTCTGAAAGCGGGAGTGGGAGATAGAGTAATACAGTTCAGTTATGTAGTATTTTGGTGATCTGATTTGCTACATGGTTAATGCTTAGAACACAAAAACCAAAGAATGGATCACAGATCTTTCAGCCAGTGGTCTCTAAAGTGGGGTAGCCTAAGATGATCGCCTGGGATGAGGGGCCAACATGTTGGAATTATATTTTTTTTATAAAGTTAAAGAAATAATGGATGGACTTTCACTGGTGCCCTCACTCAGTCTATGTGTCAGAAGGTCATGCATCACACATGGTTCTTGGGGCACTCTTCTGAAGGAAGAGTGGAGTGGGAGTACTCATGTTAGATGTAATTATATATTTACATGATTATTTATTCCTATCCTGTTTCACACGTACTAGAAGATTTTTATATCATGAAAGTAAGCAATCACAGCTTCGAGAAGATAACATGATGAAAGACTCCTCTTTCTAGATATCTACCCTGTCTTGCTTCATGACCCTAACATTTTAGATGAAGGGAAATTTAATTCACTGTACAATGTAAGGAACATTTAGATATTAAGATCACTTTGATAAAAGAATTGAGCTATAAAGATTGTCTTTCTTGAGAGTGCATTTAGGAGACCTAAATACAACTTCTTCTCTTTGGCCAGAATACTGACATTCCCTTAATACAACTGAATAAGTAAAAGTATTCCGTTAGGCATTGGCAAAATGAAAGAATTAATAATTAAAATGCTTGAACAGAAAAAGTATGACTAAAGATTTAAATTACCTGAGTTTTCAAAACTTAAATTTGATAGAAAGTGAACCAGATTTTTCTTAGTTGGTAGGAGGAAATTCAGGCACCTCGGGGAGAACATGAACCTTTTATGATCACTGAGGCACTATTAAACGGTCTAGTACGCAACTTGCTACAAGCCATCTCTCCAGCAGGGCTTAACTTAGAAAAAGGCCTCAATTATTCAACCTCTATTATTCAAGTTCCTCTATTGATAAGTAAGAGATGCTTTCCCAAGAGAACCAGAGATTTAAAGTGTTACATTAAATGCAAACTCCTCATCTATTTCAAGTGAATATTTTTGGAGTGTGGACTAGATTTGTCCACAAGTTTTCACTTCTGGTTTCCCATTCTCAGTTATGCAAAAATGAACTCACAAAGGCAAATTCAAATATCTATTTTGAAAAGTATTTACTCAGTTTGAATAAATTAATTGCAAATAAAAATCAGCTACAATATATAGCCTGAATAGAAATGACTAGAACAAATACAACACAGGACTTGATTTCCTTGCATTAGTCACAAAGCATGTGACAATCTAGAAAACTTCAAAATCAATTATATTTCTTTGAAAAAGGAGTAACAGCAGTTACTGATACATCACAACTAGTCAACTTATAATACAAAGTTTCCTGACATGCATTTCCTGAGTGAACCCAAATGATTTTTTAAAACAAGGAAATTTTGACAAGTTGAAGTAAAGTAAAATAGTTCATGGCTTCTAAGCAACAGGTTTTGTTTTTTAAAAACCAAAAGAAAATTCAGAACAGCACTGTAATAGGATAAATTAAAGCTGTGCTACCACATACAAAATTTTGCTAGAGTCAATTAAGTATAATACAATTTTTCGAACTAAAAGAAAACAAAAGATTAAAAAAATGATTCTGTCTAATCTAAAAGTGTACTGATTTCTACAAGTGTCACAAAGGGTTTGATGTAGTGCAACTGTCTATACTTTCCTTGTGGTGTGTTAAAAAAAAAAGGGGGGGTGGGGGGAGGGGAGAAGAAATGTTTTCTTGCTTCTGAAAGCAAAGAACTTACTGGAATTAGAGAATAAACTGACCATGCAAGTATGTCCCTCCATTTGGCTGTCACTGGTGCTCATTTGCCAACCAAGCATTTCCTTGAGTCACACTGTGGCAACTGTCCTTTTAGGATTCAAGCCCACAGTTAAGGCTGGTCTGTTAGATTAAAAAAAAAGAGCACTGTTGTCATTCAACCCTTTATATCTCTCTAAATTTCTTACCTGAATAAGTCCAAATACAGGATAGTTAATTAAGCATTTCTTTTTCTAAAAGCAAATCAAGTCACTCTCCTTTCTTGTTATTTATGCTTTTTCTCATGGGAATGATTTTTTTTTCTAGAAACAGTGAACAGATGAACCACAGTTTATATCTAAAAAATAAACTTGCCAAATGTTGCTGATACTAAAAACAGATTACTTATCATGGGAGAAAAATAGATAATCTAGATTAAATTGCATATTCAAAGGAGCATGTGAAATGTTTCTTAGCATTAAGTTTTTGTTATAGTACTACACATGGGAGAAACATTGAGGGAAAAAAATCTTTCCTGATTATCTTCAATGTGGTTAAAAACAAACACCTCTTACATAATGGTAATTAATATGAATTTGTTTTTACAAAGTATTCTAATTTACCAAATTTCATATTTAGATGGGGGTGGGGAGAGAGGCTCTCTTGTCCTTCTTCCTAACTTTGCAAATCCTTGAGCTATGCTTGCTAAACTACCATTCACACCAAGAGTGTGAGACCATCGTTACCATGCTGCTCTACCAAGAACATTCTAAGATATTTTCTATAATAAAGATAAATAGAAAAAAAGTTAATATACATGTTGCTGTATTTTACAATGTTTGCAACAAACTGTAAACTAACATAGTTTGAACCAACAGTATCCTCAGTTATACAAAACAATTTTTCAACACTGAGGATGGGTGATTCAAAACACTAAAATGAAGGCATCAAATTAGACTATGTCTTTTTCTCCTCAAAATATATTTTCAAAACTCAGAATTCAGAAGTCTGGTACTTTTGGAAATTCCTTTGCTTGAGTTTCCCAGATTTTTGCTCAGAAATTGCTACTATTTATTATAAATGTTTAAAAAAATTACTCATCTTAATGCAAATGACCAGAGCAGAAAAACTGTGATGTGGACAACAGGTTGGAAAACCCAAATCACTTAGCTTATAAATGTATAATGTAGTCCTGGAGGACAACGGTCTGTTAGTCTAGAGGTCCTTGGAAAATAAGTCTGATGTAGCCTTGTTCACCAGCCAACTGATGTGCACAAAAGGGACAGGCTGCATGAAAAGTATGAGTACCATGTGGAAGCGGGATCTGGGACCAGTAGGCAGTTGTCTTTTCTGAACACACATGCCCACACGGGCTAAACGCATGGGTTGGAGGGCCGGCGTCCACATAAAATCCAGCTTCACATCCAAGCCACAGAGGGACATAGGGACCAACAGACCTACACATAGGACATTCACGATCTTTTCCATCACGTTCTTCTTTGTTTCCCCAGTTATGATAGCCATGCACATGGCCGCAGTTCAGATACACCCATGGTTGCTTTTCATCAACAACGTCTTTCCTCTTCATACTAGGAAATGCTAGTGTGTTGAACCCTACAGGGCACTGAGGTCGTGCTGCATTGATTTCCTGTCTTAAAGCTTCTAAATGCTTCACGGTAGGAGTGTGGGAAAGGCCTTCTGCAGTACGCCACAGCAATGTTGCACCACAGAGGTCAATTAATGAGCCATCTTGTAATTGATTGGTTTCAATTTCCACCTAGAGGAAACAAGAATCAAAAAAACACATTCACCACTGAGTTTTGGATTTTTACCTAAGAGTTTCGGTCTTACGTGCTCCTTACTCAAGAATCAAGATTTCCTCTGGTTGTTTATTTAAGAAACTCGAATGGCAGTCATGAAAAAGATGGGTTTGAAAATCAAGGATAAAATATTGAGCAGTAACTTACCTCTTTTCAGCTTTATAGTAAAGACAATTTATGACTAAAACATCTGGCTGATCAGTAAGTTTAATATTTCCAATTTGGTAAATATGTTGGTCAAAGATATACAGATACAAGTAGAAAATACACAGAGTGCTATTTAAATTGGGAAAGCTTAGGTTTTAAAATATATTAACATAATATAAAAGAAGAATAAATTTTTAGAGTGTTCTAATTGAAACATTAAGATATTATCCTCCTGGTATAGTATTTGGTAGTCAGCACTTGATAGCCATACTTGGTACTCTGTGTCAGCAAAAGATTTAATAGTTTTTGGGAATATGTAATGCACTCAGTCCAACTCACCCTATGCGTTTACTGCTGTTAAATAAGAAGCTACATCTCAGTACTTACCATTTTCCCTCGCTGCTGAGCTGATCTGGTTTCACGCAGGCTGAATACATTTCCACACACTGATATTTCTCTCCATATTCCAGGCTTGGAGTCTTCTGTGAACCCATTGCGTGGATGCATAACAAGAACGCCATTGGTGGTCAAGCCATCCATCTGTCCATCTGATGTCTTCCATTTGGCAGCCTTCTCCTAGTAGGAAAAATAGGGAGCTTCTGTTTATTTGTAATTGGGAAATAGAAGTGGTTATAAAATGCAACATTTAGGAAAAAAGCTTTTTACCCCAAGAAAGATGTTTTTTGATGAGTCAAATCCTGCAGCATAAATCCGTGCTGTAAAGGGGGGATTCCGTTCACATATGATTCTACAGGCAAATCTTGATATGGTGCTTTGCACTGACTGTGTATCAGAATTACTTTGACTTCCAGGAACTGTGTCAGTTACTACAAAGTCAATGGGACTTTCAGTCGACCGACCAATCTAAGGGAAAAACAAATACCTATAAACCTATTCAAAGGAACACAATGGAAAATCCACTCAAGAAAGGCACAAACAGTAAGGTGAAATCATTAAGCCTCTGAAATTTCTAATGCTCAAACTTATCATACTTAACTCTGGGGCATCTATACCCTTGAAAACCAATCTGTCACATTTCCTCTGATGTAGTAATCACTTAGAGCAATAAAATTTAGTAGGAACTTACAACCCAGAATATATGAAACCCTCAGGGAATGAAGAGTTTAGGATGGCTGAGATTTCTAGGTGGCTGCAGATTTTAATTTTAACCCCTTTGGACAGAAATATGTCTACCATGTATTACTCTAGTTTCCTTAACAGAGTATAATGAACATAAAAGTAAATCTTTTATGATGACTCCAGGACATTACACTATGAATACCATTTATATTAAGCTGAACTGCACTGATGTCTTCAGGTGCTATAAAGGTATAAAGGAACGCTGATCCTTATGTTAAAGGTTTACAAAGCCGTGCTTTGAGGTCTTATGTATAATTCACAGGATTCTTGTGTCTCTTCTGTCAGGTTGTCAGCTGCCATTTATTGCTGTTGGGCATATTTGCCTCTAGCAGCATACCCCTCTCCTCTAACTAGTTACTCTAATTCTGCCATGGGTTGAGAAATCAAAATAACCAAACTTCGAAGAACAGTATTTCAAAAGGTTCCTAGTGATGGCCTAAGGGATTCTCCAGGGAGCAGGGAAAAGTGCATGGACTTTGTGGCATTTATCTTATATGCTTAGGTGTCCTTTTTGTTTTCTTCCTCGTTCTTGGCCATATTTCAGAGAGACAAGGTTCTTAGAACGAAGTTCTGCTGGGTGAGGTGTCAGTGAATTAAACATCTTCAAAGGTCTAGCAAGTATAAATTAATTTCATTTTGGAAGATGAATGTTGAAAAGAAAAAAGGAAATCAGTGGAAGAGATGACAAAAGTGACAAATGTCACAGAGTTTTAAAGTAAACATTTAGAAATCAGTTCATTAATGTCTTTGTTATAAAGTAGTATCATAAAAAATTAAAGAATACCGTTACTAAGAAAAAATATTGACCCTTTACAAAGATGACGACTCTTAAGTCATTCTTTGCATAGTTGAGCTTTAAGAATTCCTTATATCAGCACACTTTTAGATAAAATTCTTCAGTGTTTTTATCCTGCCACCAAGTACAAAGTCTTTATTTAGTTTGGATAGTGTTAGGGGGAAATTTGTTGGTTAAAAAATGTAACATTGGATGTCCCTTTATTTTTAAGAATATGATATCCAAAGAAAACGGTCTCAGACCTTTGGAACTAAAAATATTTCTACTGTTCTAAAAAATTCAGCATTCCATTAAAAGGATGTGGGGGAGAGTGACTTTAAGAAATACTTTGTTACTGACTACAGCAAAGACACCTCCAGGCCTTATTCATCTTCATTTAATTCTTGTAAAATAAAGAAAAACTGAAAAGTCATTGGGACTACAAGTATAAGAACAACATTATTAGGTACTTTATGTCCCATTTGTTTCAAAAAAGCGCAAGGCCTTACAAAACCCAATATTAAGGGAGAAGATATCATGAATTTTGCTTACGTCTTTGGGTTTAGCTTTTCCATCATCTATCAATTTATAAAACCATCAGCACTGGATTGGTACAAAGAATGAGAGAAATAAAAACTGTTATCGCCAATAGCTTTGACCAAATATGTGCTGAGAAGCAAGTTTGACTCCACATATATGATGCGAACAGTTAGAAACTGCCTGTAGTTTCAGTTGCCTAGAGAGGAAGGTGACAAGTAATAGCAAAAAAAAAATCATAAATGTGTACAAAATATCTCTTGGTTCCTTTTTTTAGATAATAATAGCTAATAATTATTATAGCTACTAATATTAATAGCTAAGTGTTTACCAGGTACCCGGCACAGTTCTGAGGACTTTATAGGTATTAACACATTTAAGCCTCCTAATAGTCACCTGAGGGAAGTTCTATTATCTGCACTTTATAGGAGGAAACGGAGGCAGAGAGTAACTAAGTAATGTTTACCAGGAATTCTGATTTCAGAGCCCATCTTTTAACCATGCTACGTGGACTTCTATATATGGGGTTTAGAAATCAATATATATTTTAATGAAATGCACTAAAATATGACAAATCTTAATCAGACCACAGCAAAAGTCACTTACAACAGGTTTTTAACTTAAAAAAAAAAATGTAGATGTTACAATACCTGAAACATATCAGTGTTGCTGTCATGAGTATATTCAACCACCACTGTCTGGGCCCGAGACAAGGTGTATGATATGCTGTGCTGGTCCTTGTTGCTTATTGCCTAAGGAAGGAAAGATCAATAGCAAAAATTAGCAGGTAGGTCAATCAAAATAGATAATCTTTTCATTAAAAAAAAAAAAGGTCATCTATTTATTATGTGTGTAACATATCTTCCCCCTGAAATTTAGGGTAGAGATTAATAACTCTCCCGTAACCTCGGCTGTGACAGTGGTTTCTTAGGTTAAGTGGGATGCGGAAGAATCCAGGCAGACCGCATTTTATTATGCTTCACGGATATTGCGTTTTTTTTTTTTTTACAAACTGAAGGTTTGTGCCAACTCTGCACTGTCAGATGACGGTTAGCATTTTTTAGCAATAAAGTATTTTTAAATTAACGTATATACATTATTTTTTTAGACATAATGCTATTATTGCACACTTAGTAGAATACAGCATAGTGTAAACATAACTTTTATATGCACTGGGAAACCAAAAAAATTTGTTGTGATTTGCTTTATTGTGGTGGTCTAGAACTGAACCCAGAATATATCTGAGGTATGTCTGTACACTGAAGCAATTATAGAGTAAGAACATAAGTTCACTGTATAAAAACATTATACAATCTGAGTCTCCATTATAAGTATTTTAAATTATAAGGTAATCGAAACCAAATCCCAGGTAGAAACTGAAAGCAGTACTCAGTAGTGCTCTGATAAGGAGAAACTACAAAATCTTGCAAGATAAGAGGAATCTTATTTTTAAAGTAACTCAAAGAGGTTTAAAGTTAACAAATAAGCAGAGATAACTGGTTTTCCTAGCCATTCTGTGACTCTATAGATGACAAATATTTGCCATATGCTGGGCTAGATACAGAAAAATTCATAGAATGATTAAGCATACCAAAGGAAATGGATACAATGCTTATGACTGTACTTCTGACTTATGCCAAACTAAAAACATTGCTAAAAAGAACTTTTCAGTTTTGTTTTCAGGCGTTTTCTATGTATATGAGTTGACGATAATAGCAGAGGGGGAAAAACCTGCACAAAGGAAGTGGAAACAGGTTGCATAGAAGGAAAACAGAAAGACATAGAAGAATGATTATAGGCAGCAAAGAGGCTAAATGAAAAAACTTTCTTAATTAGAACTTTGGCATTATAAAATTTTACTTGGTTTCAATTTGTAGCTAATCTGTAATAGATAAAGCCTTAAAACCACAGTTTTAAGATAATTAAGATCATGAAATTTTCAAATATACAAAGAGAATAAATAAACACCTGGGTACTAACTACCCAGCTTTATCATTCTTACTAATGCCATTTTTTGCTTCTGATTTTTTAAAAGAAATTAAACTGCAGATATAATGAAGGCTGCTTACATGTCCTTCCCTACTCCCCTCTCTCTGTGGAGGTACTGAATCTCAAGAGTGCAGTGTAGGTCACTCCCATGCACATGCTTAACATGTTTTACTACACATTTATGTGTTCATAAACATTACAAAATGGTTTTAAAGGTTTAAAAACCTATAATTATTTTAACTCAGCATTAAGCAGCTGATTTTTCAATGAAAGAATTGCTCAGTATTTTGGAAGTTAATTCTTAATGGCTAAAGGGATTTAAAAACACAGGTTTTGTGTACTTTGAGATTGTTATTAGGCCCTGGTTTTTTTCTGTTGTTTGTTTGTTTTTTAAACTATTAGACCTACTCTTAGATTGAGAATAAGAACTATGTCAAGTTCTCACTGGACTGGAAGGCAGGGTTTAACCACTCATCCCAGATGACTGCCAGACTAAACAATTAGTTTTCTTCATGACCTCATTACCACATCCTTCCAAAATTGAAAGAGGAAAATGTCAATTTTTGACCCCTAAGATTCTTGTTGCCTAGTAAAGATGAAAAGGAGCCAACAATGAAAACATTAGGAGCATGACAGTAAAAATATGAAGAAAAGTACAGAATAGGAAATTACAGAAGTAAGGATCAGAAAGATTTCTGATAGTGGGTCTCAACCAGAGGTAATATTAGCTGTGTAAGGGGCATTTGGAAATACGTAGGTGCAAGTTTTGGCTGTCACAATGATTTGAGGGCTTAAGTGGCATTTAGTGGCTGAGGACCAAGAATATTAAATATCCTACAACATGTAGGACAGTCCTGCATAAAGAAGAATTGGCACACCCAAAATGTCAAGAGCACTTCTGTGGGGAAATACTGGAAAGAAGCTCCTCAGATTGGATCAATAAGCCTTCCACTCCACCACCTGCTTATTATTTATCAGTACATCCCTTCTCTGCAAAGGAGCAGAAAGAAACACCTAAAAGAAACTGTCCCTTTTCTACATTCACTGGTTCTCGAACAGTAAAAGAGGAAGACTACTCAAGGCATGAGAACTCTTGTTTAGACACCACACTGGATATAAAACAAAGCCAAAAATCCAACTGACTTCAGGGACCAGAGCTGTGACCTAGAGCAAGGCACTGTATGCCAATTTCTCTCTCTTTTATTAAACCTACAAAAATATACCTCAGATGGTGTAATATTAACGTACATTCTGGGGCTGCTTAGCTAAAGATATAGATACTTCCAGAAGTCAAATAACTCTTTGTAATTTTTATTCACTCACCACAGTATCAAATTCAGTCTGTTATAAAATTGGAAGTAGAGGAATTCACAGGAAATGTAAAGATCTGAAATTCCCCCTTATTGTCTAGGAAAAGCCCAAGGGTCCTGAAATGGTGGCCCAGCTTCTTGAGATCTTGGTTGGGAAATAAAAAGGGGGTGAGAAGCATTAAATAGTCCAGGAGATTGAGAAGTTATATTATAGACACAATTGGGTATTTGCTTTCATAGCTTTGATTCAATTTAATAATTATTGAGGTCTACTGTGTTCAAGGCAGTATGCTAAAAGCCATGACGATCATAAAACAAAAAATAAATAAAAACAAGAGCATCCATAGGATCTTTAGTTAAAAAAATCACCCCATCCAAACATGCTTCTAGTACCTGAATACAAATATTATGAACCACATTCCCTGCCCAGCCCAGGCGGGGTCTCTCTGGTAATAGCAGGACGCCCTACTTCTCAGGGGAGTTTCACAATTCCAAATACTACATAAAGCCCTGGCCCCACCCCACCCCACCTTTTTAATAAGAAAAAAGGATTTATTCCCTTCTAAGTTCCACCCACCGATGCCAGTTTGTCATAAAAAAAAAAAAAAAGTCCTATGCTCTTCCAGATGGCAGTTCTTCAGATATCCTATCTCCAAAGCGTCTTCTCCCACCCAAACAAAAGGAAACTTCTGGTACAGAATGTGAAGGGAATGCTAGAGAATATAAACAGCAAGTACAAGTCTTTCAATTTCTCCAAGTTAATTTATTTAGTTTTTATTTTTTGGTTGTTTTTTTTTTTTTACCTTTGCAGCCTGAGGAGTACAAGCAATATGCACAGTGCTGGGCTTCACCCCATTTGCCTTAGGTCTTTTAAACAAAGCAAACCTACTTTTCCTCCTTCCTCTATCGCCGTTTGGGAGAGACCCATTATACCTGATGGAGGAGAAAAAAGTTTAGGGGATCTCATGTAAGAACCACACAATTCTAAAACAAATGTTTTACACTTCGTCTTAGAGGATCAATCCCCAATTCATTATGTATTAGCAGATTATACGTGTCTGGAATTAACTTCTAGCAATTGCTGATCCTCAGACCAGCTGCCTGAGTGTGAAACAAAATGAGATTCTTTCTGGTGACATTCGAAGTCACAGAGAAGCACCTTTTGGATTACACACAGCTGTGAATTATCTATATTTTCCTTCCCTCTTTTATTCAAGATAATCAAGAGCTGATTAATGGCATATCTGACTTCATATGACTCATTCTTTTTTTTAAAAAGGTGAGTTTGCATGTGCTAATACAACCTTTAAAAGTACAATATAATCTCCTTTAACTATGAACCAAACACTTTATTAATAGCTGAACTTCTGAAATAAGGAATTTTTAGATTTAAGTCTCAGCTACTTGTATACACACTCACATTCACATGATGTCAGCAAAACCTGCCTGACTGAGTGTAACTAAGTGGTAGTTAAACATATTTTTGTTGTTCAGACCTTATGACCATTTCTCCATGATAGCATATATATGCCTTAAAGCTAAGCCAAGGAAGCAAGGACTGAACTAATAGGAAAAAAGTTCAAAACATTTGGGTGTTTACTATGTACTAGGCACTAGTGGGTTCTATTCCACACATCACCTCACTTAATCCATTCTCATAAAAACTGCGAGACTGGCGCCACTAGCCACTGTTACAGGTTAGGAATTAAGTTATCCCTCAGAGGAATTAAGCTCCTCAGAGGCTCAGAGGAATTAAGTTATTTCCTGAAGGTCACACAAGTGACACTGGCAAAGCTAGAATTGGAATCCAGGTGTTTGTCATTCTTTTTTCATTCTTTTACTGCACCGTTGTGGCATGAACGGTAGCTTAATAATCACCTCTCTTCATGTACTATCTTCTCACCGCCCGACAAAAATCTTTGGTTTGATGGTTTCTTATTTACAGTTGGCTAATCTGGGGGAAAATGAGGCAAGGAACGGGGACAGTTTTGAGGGTGGAGGAGAATGTACTTGTAAAATGGCCTACGTTAGTGTCTGACAAGGAAGGGAAGGGAGTTTACTCAAAGACTGTCAGATACAGAAATTACACTGAACCTTTATAAAATGTAACACACTCTGACTCTACTGGAGAAAACCCCTGCTGGAAGTTCAGAGTGGCGTCTGGCAGCTAATGCATGAAGTCTGCTGTTCTAGGCTGTGCTGGCCGCAGCCCACCCACTGTGGGCTCCTCACTGCCCCTCACTACTGTCCACCCAGAGCTTGCCTTGTTCCTCTTCTGGACATATGCTCTCTATTCCCATACTGTGTTCCTGCAGCTCAGAGCTCTTTTTTAAAAAGCAACAGCATGAAACTAACAACCTTATGTAGCTTGACTTCTCCTTCTAGAGGGTTGAGAAGAAGCATTATTTGCATTTTAAGATACCAAGTGCCAGGTACAGAGACAACTACTACTGATAAGATTAACTGAGAAACTGCTGGGCTAAAAGACCCAGTTTAAACCATATACTAAATTTTAAATTCTAAGTCTTCAAATGACTCAAATTTCCTGAAGAATTTAACTCTGAATAGTTTTTGGTGGTTAAAAGCTGTTTGTCATTAATACATCAAAATCTATGTGATTTGAAATTGTAATATTGTAGTTACTATATTGTTTACAATCTTTTAAATTGTTTTTGAGAAAAAACCTGCTTTTTTATCTCAAAGGGCCTTAGATGATCTTGTCTACCTGTCATTTTACAGAAGAGGAAACTAAGGCCCAGAATGGTTAACTGACTTGCCTAAGGCCATACAGCTAGCAGTGTTGGAATAAGCACTGGAATCCAGGATTCCTGGCTTCCAGTCAAGCTTAGTAATGCCATATTATCTCCCCAGTTTTTCTTACTTTCTTATCTGAAACAATGGACACATTCTCACTTAAAGAAGAATTTGCACCAAACTGATTCTAAAACATGTTGTAATGTCTAGAGCTGCTTTTTAGGCAGCAGAGAAACAGTAGGGGGAAAGTAAATTTCACAATTTCTAGTTTCTGAGATCTCTAGTAAACAGACTAACATTGTGTCTCCATTTTGACAGCTGTGGCAAGTTTAGATTGAATAAACTGAAATAATGGAATCATCTATTCCTCAATCACAGATTGTATCTGTGTCAGTTGAATGGATGAGATTACTTTTGAAGTAAACAAGTAGCAAGGTCCTGGCTGCCGCAGAGGGGAAAGGAATAAATAAATACTAACCTACACGAAATGACCTAAGCAGAGAGGGGATTTTTGGTAAAGTAGCTGAGGCAAATTTTCTAAAAGAAGGGACAGGAAAGACAAATGGACTGGCTATGTGAATTTAGACAAATACCTCTTTTACTTCATCTTTAAGGTTTGTCCTTTCTAGGGGTGAGGGTGAGGCAGAGTTTATGTAGCATTTGAGTACTTATAAAAGATGATAATAAAATGAGAATTAAAAGAGTTTCTTGATTTGGTAATACTATTCTACAGCTTTAAATACTCTTTGGAAATCGGTAGGATATAAACTCTAAAAAAGGTACTTTTAACCTAGATATTCAAGTTACCATATATCATTCAATTATATGCTCATCAGATGGAGAAACCTTACCCTAAGACAATGAGTTCACCGTATTTTACTGGTGCTTTGGATGGATGATTTTCTTGATCAGGAGAAAACATGAGCTTGGCTGTTTTTCTCAAATCTCTGTTCACTGATCAGGAGCCTTGGGACACCTTTTGCATTATTTCCTAGAGGGGAAAAGTTTTCATTAATAATTTGAACAATGAATTTCAGTTTAAGTATGTTCTTTTCTAGCAGTCCTTGTGAGCACAATATTATGCAAAGTATCACATAATATATAAAGTATGTGACATTTTCCCCAATAATGGTTATATATTTGATATAACCGTTTAAATACATTAAAAATGTAAATTTAGCAACTTCTGGTTCCAGGAAGATGAAGTAGACATTATTTTCCCTACTATTTCTGGTAATTATAACTAAAAACCCTGGACATTATATATAATACATAAGAAGACTCCGAAAAGTAGAGAGAAGGCAGAATAGTTAGGGGCCTCCGGGTCCAAGGAACGACTCAGTGGTGAGTTCTTTGGGTTTTCTTTTTGCCTAATATAATCCCACGCTTGGAGCTGAAGAATCTAGCAACCTGGAAATGCCAACTGGCAGACAGAAAAACAAACAAACAAACACCTGACAAATGTCTGGCCTCTCTAATCAAAGGAACAAGAAAATGGCAGCCTTAGCAAGACAGAAAACTTTTGACAATAACTGCTCTACTGCAGCCAACACCACAGAAAACACTGTGACCCTACCACCACCCTCACCAGCAAGGCCTGAGTGGGGAGCCCAGACTTCTACCTCATGAGGCCATAATGAGGCGGCCTGACCTCCCCTGGCCCTGCCCCTGCCACAGGTAGTGTCAGAGCAGGTCAAGTAGAAAGCCAGCACTTCCACCCTGTTGGCTAGTAACATGCCCCCTCCTCTGCCCTAGTGGTGTCAGTGGAGACCACGGGGAGTGGTCTAGAGCTGGACTTCCATCCTGGACTAGGCAGGATCTCCTTCCCTCAGGTGTCAATGGAGGCTGAGGAGGGAACCTGGACTTCCATGTCCACCTGGCAGTAACAAAGAGGCTCCCCCTCTTCCCCTGATAGCAATGTGAGGAAAAGCCAGTGAAAACAGAAGGTCTGGATAATATCCAGTGTCAGAACTTAATACAAAAATGTCCAGGTTTCAAAAAAAACCCACTTGTTATATCAAGAACTAGACAGAATTAAAACAATGCAAAAAGATAATCAACAGATGCCAAAACTTAGATGACATAGACGTGAGAATTATCTAACAAAGATTTTAAACCAGTCATGATAAAAATGCTTCAGTAATCAATTACAAACAAGTTTGGGATAGACAAACAAACAAACAAAAAAATATAAAGTCTCTGCAAAGAAACAGAAGATATATAAAGCTCACTGGATGGGCTCAACCCAGAACGGAAGGAATGTAGTAAAGGATCAGTGAACTGGAAGACAGAAAGTACCCAGTGTGACCAACAGAGAGAGAAATAGACTGGAAAACGAAAAACAACAACAAAAAAAACAGAGCCTCATGGACCTGTGGGGCTACAGCAAAAGATCTAATATTTGTATCACCAGAGTCCAGAATGAAAGGAGAAAGAGTGGAGCTGAAAAAGTACTCAAAGAAATAATGACTGAAACTCACCAAATTTGAAAAGAGAAACAAAATCACAGATTCAGGAAGCTGAACAAACCCCACACAGGATAAAACTAAAGAAATCTATGCCAAGACACATCATAATTAAACTTTTGAAAACTAAAAAAGAAATTTTCTTAAAAGCAGTCAGAGAAAAACTACACCTTACCTATGGGGAAAAAACAATTAGAATGACAATTAATTTTTCACCAGAAACTATAGAAGCCAGAAGAAAGTGGCCCTTTTCAAGTGCTGAAAGAAAATAACTATCAACCAGATTCCTACACCCAACAAAAATGGAGGGGAAATCAAGACGTTCCCAGATGAGGGGAAATTAAGAGAATTTGTCACCAGCAGATCTACTCTAACAGAATGGCTAGAGGGAATTCTCTAGACAGAAGATAAGAAAAAAAACTTGGAACATCAGAAAAGAAGAAAGAACATGGTAGTAAAAATATGGGTAAATAAGCTTTCCTTTTCTTGAATTTTCTGCATTAGGTCTGAAGGTCAAAGCAAAAATTTTAACACTGTCCTATGTAGTTCCAAATGTATGTAAAGGAAATATTTAAGGCAATTATTTAAGGTAATACATATATCGTACTCCTGGGCATTTCTCGCAAAGAAATCAAGACTTATGTTCACACAAAACTTGTACATAAGTGTTTATAACAGCTTTGTTTGTAATAGCCAAAAATTGGAATCAACCCAGATGTTCTTTACTGAGTGGATGATTAAACTGTGGTACACCCATACTGTGGAATAGTACTCAGCAAGAAAAAGGAACAAACTATTGGTACATGAAACAACATGGACAACTCTCTAGAGAATTATGCTGAGTTTAAAAACCTAAGCTCAAAAGGTTACATATGATTCCATTTATATAACATTCTTGAAATGACAAAATTATGGAAACAGAAAACAGGTAAGTGGTTGCCACAGGTTAAGGAGGGGGTGGGAGTAGGAGGGAAGTGGGCGTGGCTACAAAAAGGCAACAGGAAAGAACCACAGTGGTGATGGAAATGTTCTGTATCCTTATCAATGTCAATATTCTGACTGTGATAGCGTACTATATAGTTTTGCAACTATTACCATTGGAGGGAACTGTGTAAAGGGTACAAAGGATCTCTCTCTCTCTATTATTTCTTAACAACTGCATGTGAATCTACAATTATCTCAAAATAAAAAGTTTAATTAAAAATGTAAATTTGACACATGTATGAAAAACAAAAGACTAGCACTTCTGATAAGCTAGAAAAATCACTACAATAAATAATCCCCACAATACTACGATGTCTATTTTATCAGAAGTTTAATGGGACCAGGTACTTCCTATATCTATTCTCCCCCTGGTCTTCCTGATAGCCCTGTTATGAAGGTTTCACAAGAAAACTTTTCTAGCTAACCCATGAAAGTCTCTTGGTTTTATCCTTCCACTAATTGGTTTCATAGGCAACTCATGAATGAAAAATGCCTACTTGCCTTTTTCTACATTACAGTAAAATATGCTTGTACAGCAACACTTCTGGAGAGAAGGCAACACAGAATATTTGTAGCCCAATGAATAAGAACAAGTAAAAAAACAAGGCTTGGCTTTTTTGATGCCCTTTTATTCCCTTGTAACTGACATACACATTTAGACCAGCAATCCAGACAAACACACTAACTTTTTTGTTGGTAAATTTTAAAATTGCTTACAAAATTAAAGAAATGAAACATTCGTAAAGAACAGTTTTAAGAAAAACATTTCCTTCAAATATGCTATAAAATCTTCTCATCTCCCCGGATGAATTTGCTTTTGATGACCAGATTTTAATATATTAAATTGTTCGAAGTTTACAGAAATCGATATATAGGTATAGCACCATAATTATGAGACATTAGGTTTGTGCAGAAATGTTCACTTAAGTAAAATAAACTATACTGATCAAATACCCCATTCAGAAAAAGAAACTGATGTGAAGCTAACTAAATCCTTCAATGTAAAAATGTAAAAGTTTTAAGAAAAATTAACTAAAAAACAATTTAGTTCCATATAACAAGACCATCTAATCTACACTGTATCATACTTTAATATATGAATATGTATCCATATCTTTTCTCCCCTAAAGAAGCATTCCATTTTAAAAAGCTAAGCAGAAGCTTAACTAGAGGTTTTAAATGTGGTCTTCTTAGACAATTAAGGTACTGCCGTCAAACATGAAAACACTGCTTTGACACACTTCTGACCGAGAACAGCAAGAATTAAAATTTTAATAACAAGAATTAATTAAATTGAAAATTTAAATTAAGTTTTAATAACACTGCTTTGTCTTGATTCAGATTCCTTTTTAGAATTACTTTCTATTTTTAGGAAGTGGGGGGTTTTCATTTATAGTAGCAAAACATTTCCTTAAAAAGAACTTAAAGAAGTCAATTTCAATAGTATTAATAGGATTAGTAAGTACACATATATGGCAAAAATCTGAAAATGATACATGAATGTCCATATTTGGCTGATATTATTAGTTTAAAGCATGGCTAGCAAGTATTAGCCTATGTTCCAGTTCTAGCTCTCTCTTTGAACAAAGTAATCTGTTTCCTCAACTCTAAAGATGAAGGGACTAAAGTAAAATGAAGATAATTTTGGAGGTGGAAATATATAAGAGACCATCTGGTCCTAACATAAGAATTTACAAGTAATGTGCACATGGCACTATAGATTTAGTCCTATTGTCTCTATAGCAAAAGGAACAAATTTTAGCTTTGACAAGGAATTAGTAGAGTAGGGCTGGCATATACTCACCATTCTATACCTTCTAGAACCGCTGGCCAAATGAGCCTAGAAAAACAACATATTCCCAATTATTCTTACTCTGGTTAGGTCCCTTAGAAGGTCTGAATTGGGGTATTTTATCAGTGATATCAAAATTTCAATCACAGGAACACAAACTTGGCTTCTATTTCTGTATCTAATAATCTAAAATCTGTAATAAAATACTTTAGTAGTACTGGTTATGTATAATCCTAAAGCCCAGCAGCTAAATAGTGCTCTTGCATTCACTCTCTTCATATAACCTCTGTGTTTTGAAATCTGAATAATATACAGAATTCTTCAAAATCAATTCTTGAAGTCATGCTCCTGAGAACATGAAATGGGTATGTACATAAAGTATTTATATTCTAATGCCTCAATCACAGGCCCCACCTGTTGGTATTCAATTAAGTTAGTTGGTCTGACCCCATATATTCAGTCCTATCCCAAGGTGATCTAGCACAAAGAATATGAAATAGCACCATTAATTCTACATGAGACTTGAAAAAAATGATAAAGAAAACCTTGCTAAGATATTAATAAGGCTGTTTTCTATAATCTCTATTACTTTGAAGCTTTGCTTGATCCTTGAAAACTAAGCATGCTGTTCTCATCAGCAGGGACCTTCCCAAGTTAAACAAATTTTTAAAAGAAATATATTCTGGAATAGTGTTGTTTTTTGTGTGGGCAAGGAAAACACGAATAATTAGCCATAAAAAATATATTTCTTAGAAATAGTCTCATTAATTTGACTAATACAACATTCTAATCATTTGTTCTTTAAAGGCCAGTGAAATACAATTGTTTTCTTATCAAGTCTTTGCAAAGGAAAGACTCTATAATACGTAATTGTCAGTTTTACCTTAAGAAGGAAAACTGGGAAACCGATCTTTGTCCAAATTGCTCCCTCAACATAACACTTTTTTCTTTTTTTTGTACATTGCACACAGCCTTTTTGCTTGCTTACTACATACTAAAATAAACACAAGTACAAGATTCCTGTCCTGAAAAATAAAAAGAAGCAAAAGAAACACTAAGCAGGGGACAAAACAGATCTTAGGAAGATGTTTACATAATCTTTTGAACACTCCTATTTTGGCGGGCAAGTGAGTAGGCATAAGAGGTGCTGGGAAAAAAAGGAAAATGTTTTAAAACAGGAAAATGTTACAAAGCTTCTTTATGGTGAAAAATATAATGTGGATTGCATATATTATCTCTGATGAAACAGATTTCCATCTACACTAGAGTTCTCCTGTGGTTGATTTCAAAAGGATGACTCAAACAGAAGGAACTGTTTTCTTATATTTGTGGTAGAGCCATTTTATGAAACCAATTTAGCTGATGATTGGAGGGAGGTAAACTTATAGCAGCTGCTTGATAAGAGTGAAAAATTAATCACCTTCCTTCTTTCACAATCAGCAGGATTAATAAGCAGCATTTTTCCATAAAAGGAGAGGAGGAATAGGAGAAATAATGGTGTCAGCTGTAGGAGTATGAGGTTACATTACTACTTTACTTTCTGTCGGTGTCTTCTGGCTTCTGAATATAGCACTGAAGGAAGTTAAGGCCATGTTCCCCTTCTCAGGATACAGGGCACCCCCTGGACAAACTCCCAGCCTCCCCCTTTAAGGTGGCCAAATGACATGCTGATATTCTATCAGCTACAGGGATAACGTATTTTCATCCTGATGGGAAAGCAACGAACATCTTTCCCACAGATAGTATTTGTTCCTCTAAACTAGGGTTTCTCAGCCTTGGCACTACTGACATTTTGACATGGGGGCAGGGGGCTGGCCTGTGCATTTTAAGAAGTTCAGCAGCACCCCTGGTTGTAATATCAAAAATGTCTCACCTTCCCACACTCCATCCCCTAACTTCCTCCCCATCCTTCTTCACCCTCAGAGCCACTGAGAACAAACGGGATAACAATTTTTTTCAGAGAGGAATTTCCCATACTTTTGGTATAACGCTTGGCACATATCAAGGTACTTAACAAACATTTGCTTACTACCATAATCATACTGATGTCTTAAAAGGTTATTACTAAGCCTTGTGATAGTGAAGGCAACGGCTTTGAAGCTGCAGTTTCAGTATTTTATTAGACTTGATAAGAGTGGCTGGGAGTGAGAATGGGAGAACTATCATCTTACCTTGATGGCGATTAATTATTAATATTTCTGTGCATTTAAAATATTTTAGTATTGTAGCAACCTCTCTCAAGTGGTTGAAGGGACTGGCCAAAGAAGTAGCTATAAGGCCAGTGCTGGGTAGCCTGACATTTAGAGAAAGGCTAATCTGTGGAGGCCAGATAAGGAAATATCTTCTTGACCTAGGGGACCCATACCTAGAGAAACTAGAAGTAGGCTTTGGAAAGCATAGGGGAATGCTTTTAAATCAAAAGGCGTATCAATCTGAATCAAACTTAGATTAAGGTCTATTTTGTACTTGCACAGAATGTTAATTAGCAAAGTGCTTTCTCATAAGATTATTTTATTTGACCTTCACAATAGCCATGTGAATTAGGTAGGAAAGTCTTATTAACTCCATTTTCCAGATAGGGAACAGAAGTTGTCAGTCAGAAGGGCCAATGACTGGTTCAAGGCCACACAGGTAATATTTGGCAGAGCTGGCTGAAACCCATGTATTAATTAAACATACATTAACTCATTTAATTTCTATCACAACTATACCAAGTATAATCATTTATCCCCATTTGATAAATGGGAAGACTGACACTCCTACAAGTTAAGTAGTCCAGGTTTTTTGATAACACTAATCACACCCCAAACAAGGCTGGGTGGGGCTGACTCCTAAATAAGAGTAAGAGACCCTATTATGGGGCCATTTAGGAGAGAGATTAAAAAGTATAATAAACTCTAGACAAGTTATACTCCAGCATACACTAGTCACAACTATGCAATTATGACTAGGGCTTTTTGAGATTTGAAACTTTGTCACTTCCTCAGTGCTCATTGTATTTGTCAACCCTGCTTCCTGGTAGTGACCAACAATAAAAACATCAGTAAATAGTGGACTTTGCACGCTTATTTTAAAAATGAGGAGGGGAGAAAGGAACCCAAGGGGAAAAGCAGGGTATTACACTAAGATAAATTCCTGGCACCACCAGGAAGAAAAAAACATGTATTAGAAGAGAGTCCAGATAGCCTAGGGGCAGAAGCCTTCATGCACCCCCAGAAAAGTGACAGCCAAGAGAAAAGTGCAGGGCAGTATTCCTGACTGGGGGAAGGGGGTTTAAATACAACCTTGCCACCCTACTCCAAAATGATCACTTAATTCCCCACATCTAGAAAATGTATTTTAAGACACAACTAAGGACTCAAACATTTTTACTGTCTCTGCCCATGCTTGGCCTGTATTCAACTCTTTTAGACTACCAAAGTTCCTAAAATGATAATATACTTCTCAGAAAGCAAGACTAGAAATTCCCCTAGATTTAACCACTAAAGTCGCAAAGAAAATTCTGCAGAATGCAGCAAATTCAGTGGGATTAGATAGCTACTTGGAACATAAAACATCTGATACAAGTATACTCATTGGAAATTCTATAGTTTTTCTAAAGTCAGCATCCAACACTGGCAGGCAACTCATGCTTGTGCTACCCTTTTTTCATAGTGTCCAACACTTCCTGGGTTCTGTCTCCGTGCCAAGCACTGTTCTAAATACTTTACATGTATCAACTGATTTAATGCCAGAACAACCTTATGAGGTAAGAACTATTATATTCCTTGTTTAATAGATAAGAAAACCAAGGTTACAACTCAAACTCTAGCTAGTACTCTGGAACTGCGGAAACAACTGAGTTTAAAATGAAAAGTAAAAAAAAAAAAAAAAAAAAAAAAGAGCAGTGGTTAAGACTCCACGCTCCAAATGCAGAGGGACTGGGTTCGATCCCTGGTCAGGGAACTAGATCCTACAGGCATGCCGCAACTAAGAGTTCGCATGCCACAACTAAGGAGCCGGCGAGCTGCAACTAAGGAGCCCACCTGTTGCAACTAAGACACAGTGCAACCAAATAAATAAAATTAAAGAAGATGTGGCACATATATACAATGGAATATTACTCAGCCATAAAAAGGAATGAAATGGAGGTATTTGTAATGAGGTGGATGGAGTTAGAGTCTGTCATACAGAGTGAAGTAAGTCAGAAAGAGAAAAACAAATACAGTATGCTAACACATATATATGGAATCTAAGGAAAAAAAAAAAAAAAGGACATGAAGAACCTAGTGGCAAGATGGGAATAAAGACACAGACCTACTAAAGAATGGACCTGAGGATATGGGGAGGGGGAGGGGTGAGATGTGACAGGGTGAGAGAGTGTCATGGACATATATACACTACCAAATGTAAAATAGATAGCTAATGGGAAGCAGCCGCATAGCACAGGGAGATCAGCTCGGTGCTTTGTGACCACCTAGAGGGGTGGGATAGGGAGGGTGGGAGGGAGGGAGATGCAAGAGGGAAGAGATATGGGAACATATGTATATGTATAACTGATTCACTTTGTTTTAAAGCAGAAACTAACACACCACTGTAAAGCAATTATATTCCAATAAAGATGTTAAAAAAAATAAAAAATAAAATGAAAAGTTCATGGGGGGTGGGGAGGAAAGAACTACATTGGGAAACTAAACAACAAACAAGAAAAGCCCCCAACTCTTTTCCTACTATAATGTATTAAAGAGTGAGAGTTTACATAAATGGTATAGTCCTAATATGGGATAAACTTCTATAATATTGACTATTTAAATTTTCTTAGTAATTCAATTTTAAAGCTGAGTTTAAAAGTCCCTTGGATAAAATTTAAATTTGAAAAAAATGAATAAAATGGATTTTTCTCAACCACTTGAAATCTATACCAACCTATGAAATTAAAAATGGAATATGGAGTCCATGTTCCACAAATAGTATTGTGCAATGATTATTTTTGGACAGTTAGATTACTCTAGAATAATCTGGGTTTTCTCTAGTCCTTATTTTTATTAAAACGCTGACCAAATTACACGCATTTTAAAAAGGCAATAACAATAGCCTCAAAGTACCTCCCCCAATATGCTTATTAATTATAAAGGAGAAAACAGTAACTTCACAGTGGGAGAAACCTGGGAGACACCATCTTAACTAACTGATCAAGGTTAACGTTATCTGTAATAAAACATTTTGATAGCATGTATTCCCTGATATGATGCACTAAAGCCACATCACTTCGGTGGTTATGTTGCCAAAAAATGTATAACCTAGATCTAATCAGGAGAACACATGAGACGAACGCAAATTGACAGTCTACAAAATAACTATCAGTACTCAAAGTGCCACGGTCATGAAAAACAAGGGAAGACTAAGAAACTCCCAGATTGGAGATTAAGGAGATGCAACAACTACATGGGATATGGGATCAGGAATTGGATCCTGGAACAGAAAAAGGACATTAGTGGAAAACTGGCATTTGAATATGTCCTATAGTTTAGTGAACAATATTGTACCAATGTTAATTTCCTGGTTTTGATAAATATACCCTGGTTATATAGATTGTCAACATTAGAGGAAGCCGAGTAAAGGGTATTATGTAAACTCACTGCATTATTTTTCCAATTTTTCTGTAAGGCTAACATTATTTCAAAATAAAAATTTTAAAAAAAGACAATAAAAATAGAAAACAAAATAGCCCTCCAAATTTAATAAAAATTTAAAAACAAAAAATTTAATTAAAAAAATGAATTCATGATTCAAAGTCTGCTTCCTTTCAGCCCTCTCACAGCCTAAAGGTTCAAGATTTCCATTTATGCTGGCCCTGTCAAGTCACAGTGTCTGGTCTCATGTCCTTTCTCTGATGTGTAACTGTCCCATCCACAGCCTCTTTGGTGAATAAAGTTGTTACTACAAAACTGTGGACACTCACTGGACTGAGTGATACCTGAACAAAAGTGATGCATACTGATCTGAATTTGGCAGAATCATGCTTCACAGGTTTTTCTTTTTTAAAAAGTTACGACATAAGGGCAATTTACTATTGAATGCTCTAGGTGGCATCATTAGAAAACACTTTGTATATGGAATTATATCATAGCTTCTGAATTAATGCTCTACACTGAAACCTCTAACAGTATTTGAATTTGAGTTCTAGCCACCTACACACATTAATTCTGGTCTTAAAGAGTGTATAAAAGGGAATAGAAAGGGGAGCTGGAAGAAAGAAGAGCTGGGAAGCATCAGCCCTGGGTAATTTTGACAAATTTCATTTAAAATAAAATTTTGAAAATTTCATTTTAAAGAAATAAAAAGTCAAATACTTTCCTGACTTATTCACTAATTATTTTATTATGATACTGTTTTCTTCAAACTAGAAGAGACGTGTGAAGGACTAAGCTACGACTGCCTAGGGCCAACCCTGAGAACTCTGGCCCTTGACAGTCATGAGGGCTATATCCATGGTCCTTCACGAATTCTCAAACCTACAAACCAGTCCTATAACACATAATCTTCCATCTAAAAAATGGGGGTAGGGGCTTCCCTGGTGGCGCAGTGGTTGGGAGTCTGCCTGCCGGTGCGGGGGACACGGGTTCGAGCCCTGGTCTGGGAGGATCCCACGTGCCGCGGAGCAACTAGGCCCGTGAGCCACAACTGCTGAGCCTGTGCGTCTGGAGCCTGTGCTCCGCAGCGGGGGAGGCCGCGATAGTGAGAGGCCCGCGCACCGCGATGAGGAGTGGCCCCCGCTTGCTGCAACTGGAGAAAGCCCTTGCACAGAAACGAAGACCCAACACAGCAAAAATAAATAAATAAATTTTAAAAATGGGGGTAATGTTTTCCACACCTCATAGGATTTGTCACCAGAACTGAATGCGAACAACAAAGCTGCACGGAGATTTGTATGTTGGGTCATCTGCTTGATTCGCTCACAAAATATCCAAGTCATAGAATTTTGAGTCTCTTAAAATTATTCAAACTGTGAAAGTTAAACCAGTGATTTTCAAGGTTCTAATGCCATGTTAAAAAAAAAAAAATCAAGTATTTGTTAAATGTATTTAGTTAGGCATACAAAGTTGGTCTTGATAATAACTGTTAATTTATGGTGATGCTGCCTCATCACTTAATATTTAATTATTTCCTCAGAGATGCATCTTAATTTCTCAGTATCTAAACAAATGTTTATAATCAGTTCTTTGTAGGTAACTTTGATACCATGTAGAAAGTTCTAATCTTCTACTGCTCATAATATATAACACACCCTGAAATATATTCAAAAGCCTCAAAGATCACTGCAATTAGTTTCAAGGTTGAATGCTATACAAATGATTGATTCTCAATAGTGGAAAAAACTACATCTAAATCAGATAAGATTTAGTACATGTATTTCTTGCTCTTACAGGGAAGTTAACTTTAACTCTTTTATAGTTTCACAATTCCATAAGCTCTATCAAAAAGGAGTAGGAAAAGAGAAATGTAGTTGAAAATTCAAATTACAAATGAATCTCCAATATTTTTTCTAACAGTAAAATCAGCTATCCATAGACAGAAGTCATTGTTAAAAGATGACAACTATTATAATCTCACTAATGAACAAGAGTTTCATGTTATGAGTGTTAATTTTTCTTTGGTTCATGAAAAGTTCTCAAAAGTAACAGCAGCTGATCTTTCTCTGACCAAATCATAATGTTTTCCCCATAAATTTTTATAGCAGTAATTTTAGAGACATTGTGTGTGGGAAGCTAAGAACATCTATTTTTTAGCAGAGTGAATATTTTAAATCACTCAGCATGGTATTCCTATTTAACTCTTTATTAGGAAAATAATACATACATATAGCTTGGATATTTCTACAAATTTCCTCTTTCTACTCTGATTACTGTTATAGTATCACATTACAAATACCCCGATTAGGTAACTTATTATGATCAATTTTTCCTCCTAATTTGCAACTCTTCTCGTCGCTGACTTCTTGTATACATACACAAGAGAGTGAATACTTCCCCCTCACGAATAGATTAGAAAATTTGATAAAAAATGAACACACATTACTGGGCAGCATGTCACTATTCTAGCAAACATTCAGTTTTTTCATGAATTTTCAATTTAAAAAATCTTAGTTATACCTTTTCTTTTAATGAAAATAAAATGCTTCAGAAAAGAACACTGCTGGGAACTTATAACTGTTCATCTTTTAGCAGAAAGAGCCTTACTCGCTGCCCCCCCCCCAGTCAATCATCAGATATAAAATTATTAAATCTCTTCCTACCACATCAGAGAAGAACAACAAAACATTCAGGTAGAGACATTACCTAAAATTCTTATAAAGCAAGACTCAATATTTACAAAAATTCTTTATAAATTTTCCCTAACTTATAAAAATGTTTAAATAGTAAACTGTAGTTATCTCAAAGGCCTAGATCTCTTTGAGAGGACCTCAGGAGATTTATGGTCAAAAAACTAGATTCTGAATAAGCTGTAAACAGCTAACCAAAGTACAATGACAGCACCATCATTCTGGCTACCAAACAATTTCCTTCAGAGAGCAACGTAATTCTCAAATTTAATAATTCAAAAGAAAACAATGGACAACACTGAGTTCCAAAGCATGTTAAAAACTAAATACTGTGGCTTGGATTGGAAAAATACTGCAAATGAAGAGTTTTCAGTTTTCTGCTGACCAACAGTCAAAAGGCAATAAAGCCCTGTAGTTATTTGTCTTACGCTTTCTTTAAGACTAATAAGAGGTTAAGATTAATAGTATAAACCTCCCTAAAAACACAAAATCCTTGGAGCCTGAGATTTATTCAACCCTTTTTCTAAGAGGGAAGGAAATATAATTTATACATAACATACTTCTAAAACTGAATGTGAAAAAAATGTGAAAAAATTAAATATAAACCATCTGACAATTCAAATCATTCCTTTAACAACCCTACCTTTAACCCGAAGCACTGACAATGTGACACTTAAAATTAAACCACAGAACACCTACCTCTTTATTCCATCGCTATTATCACAAGTTAGATAAACAACCTTCTCACCAGAGGATAAAATCCAGATAGTACTAAAGCATCTTCCAATTACCCTTGGAATCACACACAGCATAGCAGTCTGCTCAGTGTTTTCACTTAAGCACCTTCATAATATGTGTGGGTGGGCCTGTGTTATGCAAAATAGGTAAACACTATGTAATTCTAGATTCTATTGGCTGAATTCAGAATTCACTTCTCCTCCCTCCTCCCTAAGGAAGTCTGTGTCCCAAAAGGGAAGAAACGGAAGTAAGAGGAAAGCACGGAACAATTTTTAACACTGGCTGAATTTCAAGTTATGGAATAAGGTACCTCAAAAGGGAGTATTCTATTTCTTAAAAGGCTGACTGAACTGCATAAATGCTCTCTAAAAATGTCGGAAATATAAATAAGATACTGAATTACGTTTTCATGATAAGAATAATAGCCTATTTTAACAGATTTAGTATAATACTCAATCTGTTAAGAAAGAAACACTCCATTTAAAAAAAACAGAAGAATCAATACCACTCATATGTAAAGAAAGAGTACCCTTTTAGAACTATCAAATGAAGCAGATTTTTTTGACCTTGTTATAAAAAACCACATGATCCCAGGCATAAGAACAGGTGAACATTCAATCATATTTTTAATTGATCATGCTTGTCTATTTCCAGCTTTATACTTTAAAATAGATTCACTGGGTGTTCATAAACATGGAGAAATGATAGCAGTACCCAGAGGGAGTTGGGATTGTACAAGTTTCACCAAATAGCTACTGAAGGCACCTGACTTACTGACTTCAGCTGCTTTTAGATCATCCTACTCATAAGCTTCATTTGAGGAGTTACTGCCTGCTTCTCCAAATTCCCCTGTACCTTTTCTTAAGAAATGTGTTTCCTTATGGTGAAGGATTATACATGTAACTTGTATATTCCTCTACACAGCCAAAGGTGAACCTGTTTTGTGCTTAATTACATTTAAGATTTTTTTAAGCATGCTAAATTAAGTCACAAGAGCAAATTCTGCTCCATACCTGTTCAATAAGCTGCATATGCAAACCATCTATACTCTTCACCCACTAAAGTGTTGTTCAGCTTGAGTCTAGGGGGCGTATGCTCTTACACAAAAATACTTTTGGTAGCCCTAGGTCTAATAATATCTTGTCACAAAATGAACCCTCTCCTAGCTTATAAGCTACAAGTCTACTTCTGTTGCTACCCAGCATTCCATAACTGTGTCACATCCCCTGAAGCTATTCTTGTGTAAATCTGCATACTGTTTCTTTTGCTCATTCTGCTGGCAGCAGGCCCACTTAGGTTACTGTAAAGTAAATCTGCTCAGGTAGTCTGCTTTTGTCCAACGTAGATACATGTTCAGTTCAGGAAACCTATTTGTAAAAATGATCTGGGCATATTCTAACATTTTGCTATTTGGTGATCCTGCCCTGTCATGTGCTTCTAGGCTGATGAAACTGCTCAAGAAGCCGGACATGACAGGTCCAATACTTAATACTAAACAGAATGTAGTTGTTATTGACTATGCCTTAAACTTGATTCCACAACAAAACCTGAGGACCTGCCATTCTTTAGACCAATATATTGACCTCTTAATTTTGGGAGTGTATTTCCTGCTCAGCTCCTAAGGCAGTCAATATATCAATAGCTCATATACTATCATAATGACTTACCTTAATGATTAAAAATAGAGCATTGAGAGTATAAAAATTCCTTACATATTTCAAGCTCTGCGTTTATATCAAATAATCTCCTGAAGGCATATATTTTTCTTAAAGAGCTCTAAGAAGACATTAAGGACAAAACCTCCCTATTTACTAAGTGAGTATGATGAGCAATTTTTAAATGGGACAAAGACCCATATTCATAAGGGAAAAGGGCTAGAATTAAATTTTTAAGTTTTTCTTTCCCAATTTGAATTGACTAGTTACCTGTTTTTCTTTTTCTTTTTTCTTTTCACATGCGATTTATTTACAATGATGTCTGATTAAATAACATCATGGAAGCCAGTCAAATACAAAAATAAAACATTAAGTAGCTTTGTTGGCTGGTAGGAATCAAAGTTACCAAACTCTGGCAGATGGACCTTAATCTCAATGACCTTTCCCCCACTCTTCTTCCATATCTGCCTTGGCATACAGGTGTCAAACTTCCTTGTCTTCACCTACAATATCTGAACTTCTGGCACTTATCTCAGTTGGGCTCAGAGACCAAGAAAAAACTTTCAGTGCCCTGAAAACTTTAAAAAATCAATCCAGAAGAAAACTAAACAAAACAAAGCGTACTTACCTCACAATTTCTATGCCTTTTTCAGATGTTTCTTTTCTCACGTCCTGTTTTTCTTATGTGTTGTAGTTTAGGTTTTGATTTTACCTTTGGACACAACTGACCTCTCTGAGAGCTTGCTTCTCCCCTAATGATCTCCGAATACTTCTGAGGATGCAATCAAGGACTCATTCCTCCTAGTCCCTTTACCTCTAGCCACACCCACAGCAGGCCTGTACATTATTTCATCCTTTAGTTCCACCTCACCGGTAACAGCTATGTCATGTTCCTCTAACCCATAAGGCAAATTCACATAGATGGCCTTGGCTATTCCACAATAAGCATTTACTGAATATCTACATGTGCCCGGTTTTTTACTTGCCAAATGCATCTAACTCTCATCCTTTTGAGGAAAAGGTATTTGGGGCCTAAGATTTTTCAACAAGGCATGTCTTCCTTGTTTAGGGGCAGGAAGAAGAAGAAGAAAAACGTCACTGGTATTACTGTATCATATAACCACATATTAAAGCTGGAAAGAACCCTAACGAATATCCTATCAGCTTACTCAATTTTCAATTCCCTCATTTTATAGATGAGGAAAATCTACAACCAGAGAGGGTAAGGTATTTGATTAAGTCATAGGACTAAGTAGTGGAGCCAGCTAATAGATCTTTTGACTTCTGTTAGGTTGTTTCATTAGTTTTGGAGGCAATACCACAAACACTTAAGAACAGAGCAGTCAGCTAACAAGTAACTCATACCTTGTACCATAGTATAATCACATGAGATGGCCAAGTATTTACCTTTAGCTCTATTTTTTGCTGTGTGTTGTTACTTTATACCACAAAGAAAAAGCTGAAAATTAGACAAATAAAAGTTTGATGATGTGCATACCATGGAGATTTGTTTCTTTTTGCTCACCAGGTGGGTCATGCCTCCCAGAACTGGTCACACTCCCACTTTGTCGGCTTTGCTAACCTGGAAGTCTCCCTAAACAAACCAAAGAAATCTAGATATCAAAAGCACTGCATTAGATAACCCACAGAATGGTATACATATCTATATCCAGGTACAGATATATAAAGAACTCTTGTAATTAAATAATAAAAATATAAATAATCCAACTAAAATTTGGTAAGGGAATCTGAAAAAGATTTCTCCAAAGACATACAAATGACCAATGACTACAGGAAAAAAAAAATGCTCAACATCAATAGCCATTAGGGGAAGGTAAATCAAAACCATAATGAGATACCATTTCACACCCACTAGGACGGCTATCATCCATAAAAGAAATATTGTCGAGGATGTGGAAAATTCAAAATCAAAATCAAAATCAAAATCACTGCTGGTAGGAAAGTAAAAAGTGCAGTCACTTTGGAAAACAGTCTGGCAATTCCTCAAGAGATTAAACACAAGGTTATCATATGACCCAGGAATTCCACTCCTAGGTATATATTCAAGAGAAATGAAAACATAATGTCCAAAGACTTGTGCACGAATGTTCATAGTAGTATTATTCTTAATAGCCAAAAAGTGGAAACAACCCAAATGTCCATCAACTGATGAATGGATAAATAAAACGTGGCACATCCATACAACTGAACGTTATTTGGCAATAAAAAGGAATAATATACTAATGCATGCTACAGCATGGATGAACTTTGAAAACATTATGCTAAGTGAAAGAAGGCAACCACAAAGGATTACATATTACAATTCCATTTATTTGAAATGTCCAGAGTAGGCAAATCCAGAGACAGAAAGTATGATTAGTGGTTGCCTAGGGCTGGGATGGGGGGGGTTGGGAAGGGGTGATGGCTAAATGCTATGGGGTTTCTTTTTCAGGTGATGAAAATGTTCCAAAATTGATTGTGATGATGGTTGCACAACTCCATGACTATACTAAAAACCACTGAAGTATACATTTTACATTGGTTAAACTGTATGGTATATAAATTACATCTCAATGAAGCTATTATAATAACAAAGAGAGAAAGAAAGCATTACCACATTAAAAAAAAACAAACAAAAAAACCCGCCATAAACTCAAGATCACTGGATGCTAGCATGCACCTGGAATTCAAATACTGACCTTGAACTTGCTACTTCCTGAACCATAGAAACTGAGGGAAACAATCATTTGAACGTTCTACAAGATATACAAGTTTTCACAAACAGAGCTGAAGACTTTCCCAAACCAACTGCTTTTTGTACCAGAAATCTCAAAATTCACAATTAGGCTTGGAATTTCTAATTTCACATTCTGTTTCAATCTACCTTTAACTGCAGACACAGGTTTTTTGGCTTTTTTTTTTGGTTTGGTTTTGCTGACATCTTACATCACCTTCAGCGAGTGTGAGTGACTGGTGTTTCCTCTAACACCAACCAACTCATCAATTCTCTGACACCAACTGGGTGCCCAAGAAATCAATTCAATTCTGACACTATCCACCTGGAGTAAGCTCAGATCCCACAAGTTAAAGGACTCAGTCCTACAGAAGGGCCCCATCTCAGATGCCAGCTGCAAATCCCAGGCAACCCTTAATTCTGCTATAAATTGGGGGTTCCCATGACTACCTCTTCATGCTCCATAATTTACTAGAATGGCTCACACAACTCAGGAAAACACTTAACGTTTACCAGTTTATTATAAAGGGAAGTATTATTGAAATATTTAAAGTATTAAACAGCTTATAGTCTTATTTGGCTGAATAGCTGAAAACAGTTAGAAAATTAACTGATGATGGTATCTCTCCACAACAGGATTATGAAGAGCCACCCTTCTCTCAACATTCTAGATTCCATTAAATGTTTATTAATGATTTCTTCTACTAACAACAGCAATTATGGGCTTCCTTGCACTTTAATCAACTTAGATGTTTGAGTAATTTTCAAACTGAGGCCTGTGGTCTCCTTACTTTTACATCTAGAGTCACATCTAGAGTCTAATAATGCAATTACTAATCCAACATATTATTGAGCATTCACTACAATGCCAGAAGCAATAGGAGTATGCAAACTAATGCAAAAGGTATGATTCCCTATACTACCTCTCATTTACTTACAGTTATGAAAAAAAAGGTGTAAATCAGTCAGTCCAACCCAAATCAGTAAAGGACAGGTACCACATTAAAACAAAAGACAACAGATAAGGTAAGACTTCAAAGAAAAGTGTTACCACTTTGGTGGAGAGGACCCAGGGAAAGCTTCATAGAATGATCGGTATTTGAGTTGGGCCTTGGGAGACAGTCTAGATTCTTATCAGTCTAGATTCTGATAAGTGGGGAAAAGGCATTTCAGGTGGGAGAAACAACATGCATCAAGGTTAAAAAAGGCAAGTGGAAAAAATGTATTGTGTGCTCAGGAAAGGGTAGGTTCCCAGGAGTGAAGGGTTTGGTTAGTAGACCAATAAACAGTAAGCCTGGAAATCAGGGACCATGTAACCTTCTGTAAGCTCAGTGACTGTATCAGCAAGCATTGATAAATGTCTAATAACTGAATGAGATAGAGCTGAAAGGTAAAGAAGTGCCTGATATAGTGGGCCTTAAGAGTCTGGGTAGAGATTGAACTTTACTCTGGAGTTAGTCCAAAGTCTTTAAATAAAGCTTTCAGAAGAGGAAGAAAACAAACTTGTATTACCTACTATGTAGCTGGTAAGAACTTTACATTTGTTAAACTCAATCTTTACAACTGTCTTATGACAGATAAGGAAATCAGGCAAAATAATTTGCTCAAGGTCATTTAGAAACTAAGTGGCAAAAGCTGACATCTGAGTTTAAACACACATCCTGTCTACCATTCTACACAGCAAAAGTCAACCAATCAATCAAGCCAGGGCCAAAAGATGTCTGGCCACAATGTCTAGGATAAAAAGAACATATTACGTCAAATTAAATTTTTTAGTCTGCTTATTACTACATTATGGTAAAATGGGTTTTTGCCAAATTTGGGTAGAATGCTGGGATAGTCTGACCCAAAATATAGGCTGTAGTAAACACATAAAATTCATTTTGGGGATTCTTGGGAAGTCATCTCGAAGAAAGAGTTATCTTTCCAGACAGATTAAACTGATATAAGAGAAGTTAATCTGAAGAGGGAAACATATGCCAATTCATTAAGATGAAATGGATGATGTAAGCCATAGAAAGCCCACAAGGACACAAGCAGCATGGCTCCTTTTCTAGTTACTGATTCTCCTCAAAATTTTTTACTGTTTATTTATGAAAATCTATATTGATGAATACAGAAGGTTGGTGTGGGCTCCGTCAGCATTTGTGTACGTTAATTGTCAATTTCTCCCAGAGGGAAAGCCACACAGGGAGGATTTGTACCTTTCCTTTTTCTCAGGTTGATGGATCAAGAACAGATTAGTAATGTGGCTCTCTCCTTAAGTGAGATCAGTTGCACACATGTTTCTGGAAGGCAAGTATGTAAATAAAGTACAAAGCTGTATATAAAGCTGAAAGATGCTTATTAAACTTTTTAAAACTAGCCAGGCCAAATTGATCAAAAGGAATCTGTTTGATGTTGGATATGGTTTTCATATTTTTAGGTACTGAGAACCAGGACAAACCTGACCAAGGATGAGTTTACCTATAAGAATGAGAAGCTGGCTGGGGTAGATTGGAAGGAAACTAAAGAAATCACTCATCTGTTATGATTTTTAATATTTGTACAATAAAATCTAAAACCTCAGTTTAAAAAAGTCAGTTCAGCATAAAGAAAAAGTATGACAACAATTATTGATTCCTCTTTATATCTTGACAATAGATAAAATCTCTTTACACTATATTTTTTCAATAGTGGATAGGCTACCAAGACCAGAAAAAACATTCTCTTAAAGCATATTAACTTGCAAAAGCCCAGGTTGTTACATAACCCTTTTGCTGATATTTATTAAACAATAACAATAAAACATGGGAGAACAAAAGCACAAAACTCATCCAATTTCAAGCCATTAAGAGTTGGTTTGAAAACTTTTCAGAGTACGATTCTGTATAAGTTTGTTTGGAGACTATGCTTTAGTAGATTATGAGCATCACAGCAATGTTTCTTAAACAATGTTAAGTGAGTCAGGTTTTTAACACTGATGAATCGCAAGTGGATGCCTTTTGGAACTTCGTCGTGTTAAAAGTATATTCATTTAATGCTGCTTTAACTGTTTTTCTCAAACTCTATTTCCAACCAGACCTTGACTGCAACAACTGCAATTTTGCTAACCATAGTTCTTCTCCTTGTTGTCAAAGTAATTTTGTACCTGAAATTGGAACTAACCTGGAAAATCTAGGTTGTTGCCTCAGTTAACATTTGAAAGTCAGAATTTAGCTTCCCTCTAATTACATTTGTTAGGAATGACCACTAGACAGGAAGAGATCCTTTTTTCAAACTGGTTCTCCACCTTAGTTTATTGACTTTTTTCCCATCAGTCACCTCAGATAAAACCAGATTCTTCCCATCCCTATGGTTTAGAATCTATATTCTGTACACCAGATACCTGAAAAGAAGGAATGCTGTTAAATCGAGTTCCCTTTCAAGTAATTTCAGTTCAAGCTAAGATTGGGTAGATGAAAAACATCAGTTTTCTTCACATTCAAAACTGAAAACCTATTTGTATCAAAACTGACATACAAAGGTGTGTGTGTGTGCTGGGGGGTTGGGGGAGAGTACAGTTTTAAAGGCCAGAAAAATAACACTGTCTATCCTGAAATTTCTAAAGTTAAGGTTAGTTCTGTAAACATTTATGAAGGGCCTACTATGGATCAGGTACTGTGCCAGGAGTTATAGATACAAAGATTAAATGAAAAATATTCTTATCTTAAAGGAGTCATTAAAATTAGGGAAAACACCTTTTCCTCCTAGAATTCTTCTGAGGTTTCCTATTTTAACCATATAATGGTCTTATAAGCAAATAAAGTTATACACTATACAGGTCTATGCTTTTAAAGCTAAGCGATCAGATTTGTAAATGTACTTTTTAAAAGTACCGTATACATTTTAATTGCCACCACCATTTCTTTCTTTTTTCCTCTCCCACTACAGAATATATATATATTTTTTTACACGACCTCAAAATTTTCCTAAAATTTTTCATTTTTTTTTTAAACATTTTTATTGAAGTATAATTGCTTCACAATGGTGTGTTAGTTTCTGCTTTATAACAAAGTGAATCAGCTACACATATACACACGTTCCCATATCTCCTCCCTCCTGCATCTCCCTCCCTCCCACCCTCCCCATCCCACGCCCCCAAATTTTTCATTTTTAACCAGAGTTACAGACTGAGTTGAACTAATATGACATCTGTAATGAGTTATTAAAAAATTCTTAATTTGCTTCTACTGTTATCTTTAATTGTTTGTCCTAATTATGCTTCCTGCCTTTACTGGAGTTTTATTGCAGACTATATAGTATGTTTAAATTTCCACACATATCTTTGAATTTCATACAATTTACAATGCTTAAAGAGGACTGAATGACTGAATTCCTCTATGAATATTTTCACATATTAACATTTGTCAAAGCACTGAGTTTTATGTGCGTTAACATGATTATTTTTCATAATAGAAATAAGATTTAATTAACATATTGCTCTTTCTCTTTGAAGGCCCTGACATAGACAAGAAATTGCTATTTGGATCTGTAAGTTTGGAGGGCCTTTGGAGTTTTTTGGTTTTGTTTTTACCTTTGACCATATAGCATTTGGTCTATCACTGTGTTTACTGAGCCAAGTATCTACAAAGACAAATAGCAAAGCTTCCTATTCATTCCACTAAATCAATTAGGTTATTCACACATTTATTGAACACTTGCCAAAAAGCCCTTTTTTTTGGTAGCAATAAAAAGCAACCTTATAATAAAGGTGTATTTTGTTTTGGAAAAAGAAAAGCCAGGGTTCTCAAATTCATATTGCAACTCTTGCTTCACTTGCCTTCAATATTGTGTAGGTGGAGGAAAGAAACCAAGACATTCAGAACAAAATGTGAAGTCAAGGGAAATTTTTAGACAGCAATAAATGGTGAAAATGACTTCAACTTACTGTCAGAACAATCTTTTGTAGAGAAACATAAATGTAGGCACTTTAATATACCCCTGACATTCAATGAAAAAAATACTAGGCACACAATACCACAGATTCAGATCTTATTTGTTTAAACTAATTTGGGCTCTTTTTCATATAATTCAATAAACTGCAATTCTAATCATTCGAATAGGCTTTGTCTAATTGCTCTTTTTAAGACTTAAAAAGACTTAAATTCTTAATAACTCATGAAATATATTACTCCCTTTTTTATTATAAAAATGTTCTTCAGTAAATATTCAGACTATTTATAAATTTTCTAAGACCACTCATTTAATGTCACAATGTATTGTGGAAAATCCACTTTAAATGAACCATCCTATATTTGTAAAATGCACTAACACCTATATAAAAACCACATAAATAAATACATTGCTGATTCTAGAAGATGTAGAATACAGTCTGCAATTGGTAATACTGCTGATCCAAATACCGTTACAGGGATTTCTTTAATAATGACTCTAATGTTAGAACATTAATTTAGCACCCCCTAAGGCAATGTATGTACTGTTAAGTTTTTATTCAAATCATTGATTACCTACAGAGAAACAATGTAATTTTTGTTAGAAATGATTCTCAACTAGTATTTATACTAGGAAGAGTTACTGTGGTGGCTGAAATAGAAAGCTCCCCAGTTGATGTGCCCCAATAAGCTCCATTACTTCAACTTTTAAGTTTTAAAGCATGTGTCTTTTAAATCCATTGTAATTCAAATTCTTTCCAACTTCTTCCCAAGTATAAAGTGCCATGGCTGTCCCTCTCTATGTCATATATAACACACGTTTTTGACAAAAATGAAACTGAATATATAATAAATGCTCAGTAAACAGTAACTTTTAATGTTATCCCTATTTACCTGTAAAAAATTCTGTTAATGTTTCAAGACCCATTTGATATTCCTTTTCCAATCAGGAAATTTTTCCTCATCCCCTGAACTCTTATCCTTATATCCAGCTTTGCATTACAGTTGTGTATGACCTTGTGCTATCTCCTACGAAAGCTGAAAACTCCCCGAAGAGAGTGTTTTGCTCATTTTGCAGCACTTAATAATAAAGAAAAAGATGATGTTAATTATACATTTACATTAGATCCTTTGGAGTCTTCATTTTAATTTTGGTGGATAAAGCATAAATATTTCTGGGGTATCAAGAAATTTAAAAGAAAAAAACTAAAATTTCCTAGAGATTATAGAATGTTAAAGCCTTATGGGGATGGATGTACTCATTCATATACATATTAATGTAACATAAAAACTAGAAGGAGATAGCTAAATGATCATATTAGAGACTGAAATGTAAATATCATTTGCCACTTCATTTCATATTTTTGATGTTGAAAAGCAAGAAAAACCCTACAATGGGTATCTTATTTTTTCAGTAAGAACCAAGTTTTCATTTTCAGACTAAAATCAGTCATAGAAATCAATATGTAATGTCTTTACTAGTGTCCCTTATCGCCCCTTACTCCACCTCCTCTCACCAAGGCCCTGAGTGTCCAGGAGAGAATATTCGATTTTATGGTTCTTTATGAAGTTCTTGGTCCAAGAGCCCAGTCTGCTTAAGGCATTAAAGAAGTGTCAACCTAGCAAAAGATGTTAATCCATAAAGACACTGCCCTATATCACAAGAACTAGCTATCAACAAACTGGATTACCATAGATAATAGGAAAATTAGTAGTATGGTATTTGTTAACATAGCACCAAATTTTAAATTTTGATACATTCTCAAAGCTCTTCAGAGGTGAAAAGTCTAGCAATTCCCATTTACATATTGCTTTAAACAGTAATTTGGAAGTGAAATTATACAAATTCCAAATTAGCGCTAAATACTAAATTAAAAAAAATCAAATTGGTCTTTGAGTGCTAACTCTTAAAATGGAAAAGATACTATAAAATACATCTATTTTCCACTGCCCAAAAAACATTCACTCTTCTGGTGGTATAATGATATCTTCATTCCCTTATTGTAAATACATATAGTTTATGTGTGTCTTGGTGTAGTTGACTACACCCTCAAACTCGATAGCTGGGTACATGGCTCTGTCCCAGACAATCCAAACTTCACATTCCCTTGGCTACAAGGGAAGTGGGCTACTATGAGCCCATGAGATGCAGTGAGACTTTTGCTGGGACTTCTAGGAAAAAGATGGTTAATCTCTCCAGATACGTGTGACTCTAAGGATTTAGGGGCTGAAGGGACTGAAGTTATCTTTTGCTTATGTAGGGCTGGAGAACAAAGCTAACACTGAGGAAGCAGTGCCAAGAAACATACAGAAATTGAGTCTTGATGACATTATTTGAGCCTTGGGTGGAGCCATTCTTGATGCCACACCTATCCTGGACCAGTTTACACAAACCGTTATAAATCTCCTTCCCCCGCCCCCCCGGGCTCACCCCTACTTAAGCCAGTTTGAATGGAGTTTTCTGTCAAAATACAGTCTAAGCTGATATAACAACTATTTTAAGTGTTTTCCAATAATAAATACACTAGGTCATAGAATTCAGTTCCACAAACAAGGTAAAAACAGACTCTTCCCCATAGATGATTCTGGTTTTTCAAAATCCACTCTCCTTCTCAAGAACCCCCCACCCCCTGCTAAGTTCAAAGACTATGAAAGACTTTATATCTTCTGCCTTTATACTGTCTTAATACAAAATTAAAAAATTTTTTTTTTGCTGCAAAGGAGTAAGAATAAAAAAATCAACAATGGAAAAAAGGAATAAGTAATTGTGGGTAGGGGGGAAGTAAATCCTCTATAGAAACTGTAAATAATATCCAGATGTGCTTTTTACTAAACAGTTAAATGAGAGTCAGAGACTAAAGCTTATAAAATTCAGCAGATTCAACTACATCTAGAATCTAATACAAAGATATAATGCTAAAATCAAAGTTCTTATTTGAAAATCAGCCGATAAAATTAAAATTCAAAGACAAATTCCTTGGGAAATTGAAATGTCTTAGACTTCTGAAAACAGACAAATCACTACATAATTTCAAAAGAGGTAATAGTTCATCAAAATCATAAAAATTATTGATTTTAAGCATATCATGTGGATACAACATGCTATTGAGCCCCCAAGTCATTCTGAAAATTTTAGCTAAAGAGGATTTAACAGAGTAAGTAAATGACAACAACTGAAGTCACTTAGGAGTAATACAGAATTAGTACTTCCATCTTCTAGGGATTTTTGTGACTTAACTGCTAACAAGAAAGGGAAAAAACCAAAAAATACGCATGGAATAAAATGGAATTAAGATGTGTATCATTGTGCTTCTCATATCTTACTGAAGTGAAATTTTACCTGTGTATTTTAGATCGTCTACATTTTAAACACCAGATGTGTTTGCTGGAATGAATTACAATACTCTTAGGATCACGACGAGACCATTAATTTGGAGTCCGTGTGCAAAAGGATGAGATAAATTCTTATTAGTTGAGATGAAGTAAAATAGAGTGGTTAAGGGAGTTCTGGAGTCAGACTGTCTATGTTGACTCTTGGCACTGTCATTTAATAGGTGTGAGACTTGGACCAACTGTACTGAGGTTCAGTTTCCTCTCCTGTAAACCTGAGATAATAATAAGTAATAATCTTAACATGTATGCAGTGCTTATCATAAGTGCCAGGCATTTTTCAAAGACTTTTACATATTAATTCTTTAACTCCTTCTCAGGAGTTATTAATGTTCTTAGGAGACAAATAATAACTCTTGAGATTCCCATTAGTTTGACTTTGAACCTGAGAATCTGAGTTACCTTTGAGACATCCATGGAAAACAATTATATGTACAAATCTGGAGCTTGGGACGGAAATATAAACCTGGCAATGTTCTACAAAAGAAACTACCTAGGAAGAGTACAGAATAAGAGAAGAGAACCTAAGACTAACCCTTGGACTTCCCTGGTGGCGCAGTGGTTAAGAATCCGCCTGCCAATGCAGGGGACACGGGTTCGAGCCCTGGTCTGGGAAGATCCCACGTGCCGTGAAGCAACTAAACCCGTGCGTCACAACTTCTGAGCTTGCACTCTAGAGCCCACGAGCCACAACTACTGAGCCCGCGTGCTGCAACTACTGAAGTCCGTGCTCCACAACAAGAGAAGCCACCACAATGAGAAGCCCACACACCGCAATGAAGAGTAGCCCCTGCTCGCCACAACTAGAGAAAAGCCCGCACACAGCAACGAAGACCCAACGCAGCCAAAAAATAAATTAAAAAAAAAAAAGACCAAGCCTTGTGGAATTCAAAAATTTAGGATTCTGCAAGAACGGCAGCAGCTTCTGAAAGAGATTAAAAAGCAACAGCATTAAGGTGTTGGTGTAAGGTATACGGTGTCCTGTAAGTGAAGAAGAATGTTTCAAAAAGTAGGAAGTAGCAACAATGTCAAATGTTGCTGAGAGGTCAGGTAAGATAAATACTGGAAAAGTGTCACTGGATTTAGCAACATGGAGATAATAAGTGATCTCCACGGCTTTTTTCTCCTCTACAAAACCAAATCAGTATGCCAATAAGAAGAATAAAAATAGCTTCTGATTTTTGAGCACCTACTTTATGCTTGACACAGTGCTGAGGGCTTTATATATTATTTCTATTCTTTTCAACAGCCCTACTTGGAAGGTATTCGAAGCTTTGAGAGGTAAACTGAGTCAACTGTCCAAGGCTGCTGACCAGTGGGGGAGGGATCTGAATCCAGTTTTCTTCAACTCAAATCCTCTTTCTATTATACTACTGTACCTCTAACTTGAATGACCACCTATGAAGTTGGTTCTGGAAAAAGAAAGACAGCAAAACTGAAGAAGCTGCCAGACTGAGAAAATAAGGGATGAGTCTAGGAAAACAAGAGGCTTCCAAAAGAACAAGCTTAATGAACCGATGTGAAACAGTTGGAGAGAAAGAAGTAGAGTTAAGATTTAAAGACCCAGCCAGAAAGAGCCTCATACCATCACAGTACTTTTTTAAAAGCAAAGTGTGGTCCACGGCATACAGTAGTAGCACACCTGGGAGATTGTTAAAAATGCAAAATCTCAAGGCCCATCCAGACTTACTAAGTCAGAATATGCATCTTAATATGACCCCCAGATAATTCGTACACTATATTAATGTCTGAGAAGCACTGGTCTGTTATCATTACACAGATGAAGACACTAACTAGCTTAAAAAGTTTGCAGACCCAGAACTCAGGCTTCTTGTCTCTCAGTTTAGTATTCGTTCTGCTTCATTATGTGCCCTCCAAACAGACACATCACTTTGAACTTCACTAACCTGAGGGTTTTGCCACAGAAACACTTAGGAGTTGACATGAGTTATCACTGACCATTTTTACTTGTTTCCACTTCACTTGGAATTTTCAGTGTCCCCATGAATTTTCTCCAATCATCTGTTCTTAATATCACAACATACCTTAGTCCATTCGGGCTGCTATAACAGAATACCATAGACTAGATGGCTTATCAACAATAGAGATTTATTTCTTACAGTTCTGGAGATGGAGAAGTGCAAGACCAAGGCACCGGCAGATTTGGTGTCAGGTGAGGGCCCACTTCCTGATTCACAGACGGTCGTCTTTTTGCTGTGTGCTGGCTCTGCCCTCATGACCTAATTACTTCCCAAAGGCCCTACCTCCAAATACCATCATATTGGGGTTGAGGTTTCAACATATGAATTTTGGGGAGACATAAACATTCAGTCTACAGTACTATGTGAAACATAAACATGCTATCCCTGACCACAAAGAATTTTTAAATTCACATAGCAAGTTTCAACCCTGAACGCTCATGCGAAAAGACAGTAAAGACTTGGAGAGAGAGACTTCCTATAGGCAAATCGTTTAAAGTCATGGATTCATGGAGTTGGAAGAGATCTTATAAGGTCGAGAGGACAGATTTCATCTAGAATGCCAGCCATATAGCTGCTGACAGTGCTGTACCAAAAAGGAGTCTAAAGCCACTGTGAGGTCAGTTATTAGCTTTATGTGCCATGGATTGGTTCCAAAGAGGGCTCTCATAGAGTTGCTGACCTTCCTTGTAAAGAAAGGAAACTAAGGTTCAGCGAGGTTAAGTGAAATATGTGAGGTAGTGGATACATCCTAAATAAACGGACTGGGAACTCTATGTCTCTTGACTTCTGAATCAAGAGACTTTCTTATCCTGAATCATACTGCTTCTCCTTTCTGATATACTTATTAAAAAATAATAATAATAAATCATTTTTGTGTAATAGATAATAAAAATCAAACCAATTAAAATTTAACTGGGGATAAATAAGTCCTCAGAATTTACAAGTCCTATGATAAAGACTTACATGTAAGTACATTCAAAGATTTAAATGAAGCCCACAACCTCTAAGTTGTATCACTGTGATCAATGAATTATCTCTGACTCAGATTGTTTTCTGACAATTTTACTTCATGCCAAGTTTTTCCATTTGACAAATTCTTCTTTAGAATTTAGCCATGATGACTCAGGGCACCTAGATGCTATGAAGGAGCTTTCAATTTAAGAAGTAGGAGGAGAATGACGGGGCATACTGAATCATTAACAGCCTATTCAGTTTGGAAAACTACCAAATCCTATTTGGAAGCCATTTTAAACACAGCTTCAAGAGGCAAATTCTGGCGGAAGCCTTAAAAGACTGGTCTTTTAAGAGCTCAACTATACGCAGATAAACTGGCGTGCCATTTCTACAAGAGATATAATCAAGAAGCTTCAGCAAAATGGGATTTACTTTTTGTTGAGGAAGTGTTGTTGGTGATGAAATTTAAAAAAGGTAGTCCACCTCAAAATTCATAACTCCTTCAGTGAACTGATAGGACTAATTCAGAGACTGAATCATCCCATTTTAAATGAAAATTACAGTAAAGCAATAAGTAAATTTGAAAAGCTTTCAGATACATGAAGTCTGTCTATAGGGCTGTGGTTCCTAATTAGAAGCAGCCAGAACTTTATAAAAGAGACACATTTCACACATTTTCTCATGAATGATAAACTTAACTTTGTAATTTGGATGTTTTGGTCCTTTGGTAAGTTTTAAAGTATGGTAGTGAGAGACAATTCGAAGAAAAATCCATTATGTTAACTGCAGTCTAAGATTAAAGAAAATCAGCTTTGAGTGTTTCCAGTACATGCAGTTCATTAAATCTGGCATAAATCCCCAGAAACATGAAGTACTGTGGATAGTATCTGCCAAGAACCAGGAATACAACACTAAGGTTTTGAAGAACCACACACCTCCAACTGTTTTCGTTTATTGTTACAAAATAAAATTAAATTTAATTGTGCCTTCTGAAGATTAAGCCAACTGACATGTTGAACACTACAACTAGCAAAAAATCAGGGCCACTCACCTCATATTTCATTCTATGGAAGGAAGAAGTTATAAATGACTTCACCATATTACTGATCTTTTTCTACTTTCCTCTCGACTGTCAAAAAGCAGCTCAACATGAGTCTAGACACAGTTTTTCCCCAAGGCCATTTATGATTAACTATTATTACAGTGATGATGAAGTCCCTGATTGTTTGACATTTTCAGAAAAGACAACAACATACACCAAGAGCTGAAAACAGCTTTTGAAATTCCACTAGGCTAGTTTAAGTATAGATTCTGGATAGATGCAGGATTAACTTATGAGGCTTTCAAATCAATGAGTTTATTACTATTTCCTACATTACTGAGTTCAAAAAGTATTCCATCCTATAGGTCAGTTAGTGCCAGCTAATGCAATATACCATCCCTCAACCAGAATACACACCAAAAACAGCACAAGATAAAAAGAAGCTAAGCACATAAGACACAAATAGGGAAAGTGTTATACTTGCCATCTACATGTCACTTCTTTTAGGTCCTTAATTCATTCCAAGCCCTCTTTATAAATATAAAAAATGGCAGACAAATGTAGAAAACACTGTATAAGAGCAATGGGCACTACTAAAGCTGGCGAAGGAAGATAAACAGAGCCAGTGAGAGTGATGGAGAGATGAGCATGAGAAAGAGATGAAGTGAGAGAGGCAGGGATGTGGAATATGAGTATTTGCAATGCACAAGGTGAAAGGCATAACCTAGAACCTGATGCTGCAACCATCTATAGAGCTTAAGTAATAGACTGAATTTCCATATAATTCTTAACTACTGTTAATCATCATCATCAATTCCAAGATGAAGTACAGGCTTTATCATGGTCATAATGTTTAAGTCAACATGAAATATAACATGTGCCTTTTGCAAAGCAACTTTTTTTCTTAAAATAGAAGGTGTATTATCATTACTATTCTCTACTTCATTTATAAGTTTGAGTCTTAGCTCATTAGGTCATGGACACTTAAATAGATTCAAGTTACAAGAATTATCTATCCATGGTCATGTTTACTATTTTGTGAGAACCAATTTTTTTCTTTCCTTCCTTCTCTTGCTCCCTCCCCTCTCTCTCTTTCTCTTCCTCCTCCCTCAGAAGTTATTTATTCCACAAAAATGGAAATGAAAAACAGATTCATAATCCTACCACCAAATCAAAAGACTGAAAGCTATTTCTAAAATGAGCCACACATAAGTACAGTCACCGCCTTAGAATTTCAAAGTCCTTTCTGAAAAAATACCACCACTTTTATTTTACAGATGAACCAAAGATAGCTTTTAAAAGACTTTCAGTTAGTGGGAAGCCCAGAAATTAAACATGGGCTCTGTGTTCCATGCTCATAGGTTAGTGTTCAAAACGCATTAAATAATCCAGCCTAGCAGCTCAATCCTAATAGTATGTGCAGTATATGAAGAAAGGGTTTGGCTATCTACCTATCTATCTATCCACCAAAGGGACAAAAACTCTTGAGTGAATTAAAGAACTAGATTCCTAACAATTTTCTGAAAAATAGGAAGCTTTGTTAAAGTATTCCTTATACAGTTATATACTTACATGCTTAGTGGTCACTTTTTGCAATCTATTATATAATAACATTTCACAAATTCTACTTAATCCCATTATATTCTACACATTATTGGTTAAAGAAAATATTGTGCCTTCCCGTTACACATAATTAACTAGAAAAAGGATGTCTTCTTTATTCAGTGTTATCAGTAGAGTAAAAATCACTGAAATATTTTTAGTTTCTCAGGTTGGAAAACTTATTCTTATAAAAAAAAATGAACTAGTATAAAAATATTCAAAACTAGTAATCTCTACATGTATATTGCCCTTTAAGTAGATTTTAAAAACCCATATTTATGGAGGGCTTTTTCTGGGGGTGGGGCTTCCAAACATTTGGAGGATGAGGACTGATTTTTCGATAATTTTAATAAAGATTTAAAAAGAGGGACTTTCCTGGTGGCGCAGTGGTTAAGAACCTGCCTGCCAATGCATGGGACACAGGTTCGAGCCCTGGTCCGGGAAGATCCCACATGCCGCGGAGCAACTAAGCCCGTGCGCCACAACTAATGAGCCTGCGGGCCACAACTACTGAGCCTGCGTGCTGCAACTACTGAAGCCTGCGAGCCTAGAGCCCGTGCTCTGCAACAAGAAGCCACCATAGTAAGAAGCCCACGCACCGCAACGAAGAGTAGCCCCCACTCACCGCAACCAGAGAAAGCCCGCGCGCAGCAACGGAGACCTAACGCAGCCAAAAATAAAATAAATAAATTTATTATAAAAAAAAAAAGATTTAAAAAGAGTTCTTTATGGGAAATCAGCATGTTCTTGAAAAAATTACTAATCTGAGATTTGAAGCATGAATACAAGAAGACTTGAAAGCCAGATTCCTAACACTAAATGTGTGCTAGTCTTTCAATTCCCAAGTGTATGCCATTGCAACAAGAAAGTTATACAATTTCATTACAACGATGAATGCCATCTCTTCAGTCTTGGATGCATGACACAAATGAAACTTATCAGCAATGACTGTTTTGAATACTTTAGAAATATGCATTGTCTTGTATGTATATGTTATGTGTTTTAATGTATGAGACAGAACTTAAATATCCAAATGAGTATAGTCTCTTCCATATTAGTCACTCTCACAGGTTATATCCTTACTTTAAATGATGCTACAATTGTCCAGAACATTATTAAAATTCCTCTTTAGTCTATGGGTGGATCTGATTTTCAGAAACAGTAATGGCCTTCTCAGAGTAGATCTGACATTTACAAACAGCCTGAAGTTATTTCCTATTTTCTTTCTGTCAAAATCCTTTCTGAGTCATATCTGATAAATAAGGTATCATGTGGCTAATACCCCCCTTTTCCTTAAAAACAAGGCGGAAATAGAAAGTAATGAGCTCTGTTCATGTGTGGCTCTTAAACTGGCTTAGAAGGCAATAAAAAAAAAAAAAAAAAGAACCAAAAAAATTTGAGTAATGCTAGTATTGTTGAAATAAGTGTAGAGCTTCCAGGGGGACTAAACTAGACTTATTTTAGACAAGTGTATAAAATAAATATCCTTACTTTAAAGGAAGGATGGACAACCAAGTCCTATACCATCTGGTCTCCTCTACCCTTCCTTTATATTTCTGACTATCCCCTGCTATTCTCTCTCACTCTAACCCAGACACACTGGTTTTCTTGTAATTTCTTGCATTCCAATCAAGCTCCAATCTCAGGGTCACCGTACTCACTGTTCCCTCCACCTGGAATGTCCTGCCCCAAGATTACCTGCAAGGCTTACTCCCTCACCTCCTTCAGGTCTTTACTCAAATAACTATCACCTTCTCACTCCCATCCCATACTCACATCCCACATATTCCCTCTTCCCCCTTTCTGCTTTATTTGTGTGTGTAAAACTGTTAATTATGGAAATTTTCAAACATACACAAAAGAAGAGGGACTATAAGAAATCTCATGTATCCATAATCTAGTTTCAAAAATTTTTCGATATATGGCCAATATTGTTTCATCTATGCTCCTCTCCCCTGCAAATTATTTTAAAGTAAAAAAAATCCAGATATCATATTTTAATTCATAAATATACCTCCAAAAGGTAAGGACTCTTGTTTTAAAACCATAAAACATTACTACACCCTAAAAAATTGACAATTCCTTTTTATTAAATACCCATCAATGTCCAAATTTCCCAAATTTTTCATCAATGTCCTTTTACAGTTAGTTTGCTCAAAGCAGGATCTAAAGTCCACATAATACATTTGGTGGATATGCCCCTTTAGTTGCTTTTAATCTTATATCCGCCCCCCCATTTCTTATTATTTATTTTTTAAAGAAACCAGGTCATTTGTCATGAAAACACAAAATATTTTACCTTTTTATTGTCTGTGTCTTGTTATTAGAATGTAAACACCATAAGGCAGAGATTTTAGTCTGTGTGATATCAGCATCTAGACCAGTGTCTGACACATAAAAGGCATCCAATAAGTACAAAATGAGTATTTGGCATTCATGCCAAAAGCCCACCGCCCACCCAACTGCAGAAATTGCTGATCACAGCACTCGCTCCTGCTGAGTCTGAACCGGGACTCCCAATTTTCTAAACATAACACTCCAGGCAATCACCACCAGGCAATCAGATTTGGTACCCAAGATGAAATCTACTGGCTATATCCCTGCTTTAGCCCCCTTCAAAGTAAGTATACTTCTATCTCTAAAACAGATTCAACATACCTTGTATTTAGAAATTCAGCTGAAGCTTAGCATAATAAATTACTGACTGTATTTCTTGCCAAGTATGTTTAAACATTTCTTAGCTCATTTTAGACAATTTAGGGGAAAAAGCAAATTGCAGCCAAAAAATTAATAGAAAAAGAAACTGCAGAACATGGTGGGAAACTGGGGGGTACTACATATTTTTAGAACTAGCAACATCCCAAGAGGTTCATTATAAAATAAAAATCAGCAATAAATTCTTTGAAAAGGAAGTAAATTACATGTGTACTCAATTAAAAACTTTTAACTACATGAATGGTCACGATTAACTGAGGGATGACAAACATCAGAATTTTCCCACAGGCACCAGCAACATATTCTATTTTTCTGTAAATGGTATTTTGAGGTGTAAAAAAGCATTACAGGCGTGACAAAAGGAGTAACATGTAGAACTCTACTTCTCTGAAACGGAGTTTATTGTGGCAAAAAACCTAAAACATCATGTACAACATTCTGAAAAAATAATCAGGTGTTCTCAGACTCATCTGCAATTCAGTTCTCTTAAATCACCTGATGAAGCTCTTTTCCTCTTAAGTTTATTTCTGAAGGAAGCTATGCTAATTGAAGGGCTCCAATCACATGTTTATCAGTTACTTCTATTTAAAAAGAAAAAAAGCAGAAATTCTCTGACTCAGGAAATCTTGTGCTTTCTCTTTATTACTTGTAAATTCATTCAGCAAAGACAAAAACTACGTAGGACCTACTAAGTGCAATTATTTTCAGCCTTTGGAAGGAACAATTATTAGAAGGGATCTTTCAAGAGAACATAAAAAAAGCTAGTGGTACAACTTGAAATTATATCTAGTTCTTTCAGTGTCCAATTTTTCTTGTTTTGAGGTTCCCACACATTAGTCTGGGGAAAATGTTCTCTGGCAGACGTCAAACTTAAAGAAAAACAATAAATCTCCACTACCACATGTGTAAAAAAAAACTCCAACAACCCAAATCCCTTGAAAGAATGCTTTCCATTTACTTTTCCTGTGTGATATATTTAGAGAGAATCATGAAAAGATGGCTAGAGATCTATAAACAGAAAATGCTAAGTGGAATTCACTGTTCACAGACTTCAGCTAGAATTTTGTCCCTTATACAATGTTGTCAGGAATCTGTAATATTGTACTCTATAAAAACATCTTCACCAGGTTTCCTTCATTCTACTGATTTTCTTCTTTCTACTGGCTTTTAAATTTGTTTTATTCTCCTCAATTAAAAGACACAAATGTAACTTTATGAAATCAGATGATTTTTCCAAAGAAACTCCTAGAACCATCTCTCAGTGCCATCATGTGTTTGTCATTATGTTTTCATATATACAGTTAAAACAGATGAAATAATCCATATAAGCCTTTCTGATTTAACAAATATGAGACTAGGTCTATATTGATATGCCATGGTAAGATGTATGCAAGAATGTTAGGATAGTTTTCAATTCTACCTCCTCCAGCTTAAAATCTCTATCAGTTACAGAAGCTTCTGTCTGAAAACAATTGTTCACAGAGCAGGACTACTATAGTCCTTATCATCTGACCTACTGGACAACCACAATAAGGCATATTCTGAATTGACAGAACTCTTCATATACAAGTGGCATTTTGACAACCTGAAAGGAAGCTGAAACAAAGACAAAGGCAAACACACTCAGGCTTCCCCTTGAAACTTGGCTCAGTAGCTCAGCAGTACTAGACTCAGTTCCCTGCTCTGTACTTTTCACTCATTTCCTTTAAGGGGTCCCAAAGAAACTAGGAAACCTGCAATGCCAGCCTTTGACAGTCAACACTAACTTCTGTCTTTGGATTCCAGTGACTGAGCAGACATTGTGTTAGTAACTACCTTAAAGTACAAATGCCTCTGGCAAATCTGGTTTGTAAACGCTACAGAAAAAGTTCAACATAACCAACTGTAAGGTCACCTAAATGAAAATTTTAAGGAGAGCACAGATTTCCGCCCCCCCTCCCCCAAATCTGCCACTAAGGCACAATTCCCAGATGACTTTTTTTTCAAGTCAATAAATACTACTATTATTACGTTACAGCACTTCTATAATATTAATAAAAACCTAGGTGGCAGTTTTCTCTTTAAAAGTCTTAAATTTATTAGATGTGTATTATAACCACTTCACTACATACAATTTTCCATACACTTAACTGTATGTTCCTAACAACTTATTTTTCAATTTTTTAAACTCAAGATCCCTTTCAACATACTACAGAAAAGGGACAAGTTAGAGGATTGGGGGAAAAAATATTAAAATAACAAATGTCTTTTTCTTTTCTGATGGGACCACCAGAATCTAAAATCTGGGGGCAACTATAAAATACAAAATTAAATTCAAGAGAATTTAGGGTAAGAGAAAGTAGTTACTACAGTTCTGATCATTATTCATCTCAGGAAATAACTAGTAGAAATGATGCTTGATTTAAATTTTTAGTACCTTCCAGTTTGGTTCAACTACCAAAATAAACAAACTTGTCCTCAGAATTATGTATTTTCCTCCAGAAGAGGTTTTTGATGTGAATAAAAAACATATGGAATTCATATGCTGTATTTGTACAAGAAGGACAATGTTTTGAAAGATATAAATCTGATCACACCGAGAAAACATTTTCTCTGTTAGCTACAAAGAAAACGTCATAAACTGAAACCGAAGAACTGGAGAAACTGAACCTTCTCCACAATTCAAAAATTTAAATTCACACTACTATGCAAACTAAACAACAACAACAACAACAACAACATTCTTACGATTCTGCTCAGCTATAAAAGTAACACATATTCAATGTAGAAAAAGACAAAGCCATTTCAAAAACAAAAGATCAGCTGCTAAGAAAACAAAATAACATTTTGCAGAGTAAGAGAAGTACACAGTCTTTGAACCAAAACAAACAGATGACCGTTTCGTACACTTAAAGCGTCAGTTCTTAGCACAACGAGCGCCTTATGGATAAAGTGCTCACTCAATTATCTGATGACTAAACGATGGGAAGGTTGTTGGTGCTATTAAAACCAAGACATTTCCTTGCACGTAGTGACTAAAATCTGTTAAGCCTACATTAAAAAAATCTCTGCCCTCCCTCCCCCAACCCCCATCCCCCATCACTGCTCTCCCGCCTTGTAAGAGACCTGCATGTACAAAAATAAAAGTAGATGGGTGAGGTGAGTTTGTGATGTACAGTATTTTCCCCACTCGGAGCATTCTTCAAGACTCTTTTGAGGTTTTAAGATTCAAACACTATGTAAGAAGAGTTATTGTTTTAACTACCTAACAATCACCCCGACTTCTTTTAGACTTTAGTTAGCCTGTAAGTAAAATGAGCATCTTTAACTTTTCCACGGGGCACTGAAGAACGAGTTCTTACTCATAGATGCTTTCAGGTTCTCAGACACCAGGTGCGGTGGAACAGCAAGCGTATCCATCAATTAGAGAGCTCTTCTGGACCTCAGTTTACCCACTTACAGGCTTATTAACGTGTTTCGTAGGGGCCCCGGAGGTGTAATTAATTAGTGTTTTTAAGTGCTCTGAGATCCAGAGATGAAAGAAAACGCGAAGGGCACGCAAAGATGATGGCAATAATCGTAACAATAAAAAGAATGACTAACTTGGAAGTCTGTATTATGTAAGGAAGAAAGAAGTTATCAGATTCGCACAAACAAAAGCCCACAACCCCCTTTGTTTCTCTTTTTTCCATCTTGCTCCCCGCCCCCGCGGAGCTCCCCTCCAGCAGCTGGCGGCCCGGCGCCGGGCGTAGGGCGCGGGGCTCGGACTTGGCCGCCGAGCGCCCGCACTCAGGCGGAGGGGGAGGGGGCGCCCGCCAGCTCCTGACAAAGGCGCTTCCTCCTGCGAGAGCGCGGGATGCAGACGCCGCAAACTCCTCTCCCGGCCGCCTCCGGCGCGGGGGCGCGCAGGCGGGCGGGGAGAGCCGGCCGGCCGCCGAGGAAGTTGCGCGCCCGCCTGGCCCGCATCCCTCGGTGGCCCCGCCGCGACCCCTCCCACGGCACGCCGCGGCCACACTCACCGGACAATTGCTGGTGGCCGGAATCCCAGCACGGCCCCGAGACCCGGAGCGAGGGGGGTGAAGGGTGCGTGCGCGAGGAGCACGAGCAGACAGCCCGGCGTTCCACCGCAGCCTTCCTCGCCTGCCGGCCGAGCCCGGCGAGAGAAAGTTGGCCGCAGAGCCGAGCGCTGGAGAAGCCGCGGGCGGAGGGAAAGCCGTGGGGTCCGCTTTGTGATGCGCTCCCGGAGGGCTCGAGGCAAATCCGAACGCGCGGCGCGGCTTCTGCTGCTGCTGGAGGCGGCGGCGGCGGCGGCGGCGCCCCCCGACGGTTCCTCCGCCTCACACCGCCTCTGGGTCACTGACACACTCTCGGAGGGAGGGGAGGGGACTAGCTGGAGGGCGGGGCCGGAGGGAGGGGACGGGGGCAGGGCCACAGCGGGAGGCGGTGCCGCGGCGCCCAGTGGTCTCTTGGGAGTTGTAGTTCTCTGAAGAAAAAAAGGTGTACCTTGGTGAGGACGTTTCCGGGCTCGCTCTGCACTGCGCATGCTCGAGGGGAGAGGCTCGGCCCCACTGTTACTATGCTCACCGACACACTAAGGAAGGGAACGTGTTCAGCGCTGCTCCTGGCTGAACAAGGCCCTCCTTGTATTATGCTGCTGTTAGGGATCCCGCTCTTTGCTAGTCCTTCTTACTTCGCTCCACCTCCAACTCCTACCCTCACCACTCATAAGTGCCCAGTGAAATCTGACTTCCTCACCATATCTCGGTCTTCCCTGCTGCTTAATTTTATCCCATAAATTCGGAATCACGAATAACCATTTCCCTCCCTTCCCTCAGGCGAATCCTCTCTGCCTTAAATTCAAGGTTTTCTTTGCTTGTTTTTGTTTTTTTTAACCTAAGACTTGTAGAAAGGTAGTTGCTTCCAATAACTTAACAGTTAATTAGGTTATAAAACGGTTAGGAACATTGCCACTGTCAGATTCTGGTAGTTTATTTCTTCGCTCAATTAGTCACATCTAATAACTTTAAGGCCAGTAAAGGTAAAGCTCGGGATTAAGATCGCTGTATCTTACTTGATCAGTGCAAAATAATCCAGATTTCTAAAATTTTAAGGCCTACAATTTTTAAGAAATACTAATTTCATAAAGTATAAGTTCAAAAGATAAGTGGAAATTTGAACATTGTTTACGGTGTATACATTGGCCAACTTTCATTTGGCAATAAGAGAAATCTGAACCAAGGTCTGAGTATGCTGTTGGGCTCCTCAGCTAAGGCGACACCCACACAGGGCACCCAGGTGTGAATAGGTGGTGGAGGAGAGTGGTGAAAGGCAGGACATGTTACTGGATCTCCAGAGGACTATAGGCAACCTGTCCCAAGCTCTCTTGTTTTCCTTCTCTGCCTACCTAGAGCCCCATATTCTGGAAGAAAAAGATTAATGCTTAGAAATCAGAAACACAGGAAAAGTTAAGGTTTTCGGATAGAGAGTTTCGAGATCAAGTATCCTTATGTTTGCAGACCACATAATTATTCATTCAAAAAACATTTATTGAGTATACTATGTCTCAGGCACTTTATTAGTTCCCAGAAATAGAAATACAGGAATGTAAAAGAAGGATTTATTGTTTTCAAAGTGCTTACTGTGCAGAGGAGGAGCCAGGTAAATAAACAAACTCAGTGTGATAAACACTGTAGTAGGAAAGTACACTAGGTGCCTTGACACACAGTTACCCCAGACTCAGGCAGGGTCAGGAAATGCTTCAAAGAACATTTAAACTTGAGGATGACTAGGAATTAGTGTGTTTGTGTGCTTTGGTGGAGGAAGGAGAAGGGAGAAGTGAGTGAGAGCATTGGGAGCATAGGTTAGGGTTACGGTTAGGGCAGCGAGAGTAAAGTGCTAGAGGCGTGAGATCAAAGAGTAGTTTGGTTCAGCAAAGAGTTCAGCATTGCCTGTGGTAGGATGGGATTGAACGGAGTGGCAAAAGGGGACACGAGAAGGTAAAGGAGACAGATCATGAAGAATCTTGTACAATATGCAAAGAATGTAGAGTCTTTTCTAGAAGCAAGGGAAAGCCATGTCAGGATTGGAAGCAGATGAAATTTTGGTAAGGTATACATTTTAGAAATGCATTTTATGCACTTAAAAAAGATGAGAGCCTGAACTGGCACTGGCAGTGGCAGGAGACAGAACTGAGGGAAATCAGACACTATTCAAGGAATAGAATTACTAGAACCTAGTGAGTAAATTGCCTGTGTCTGGAGGTGAAGGGTGAAGGAAAGTTATCAATTATGATGCTTTGGGTTGCAAGCAGCAAAAAACTCAGCTCTAACTGGCTTAACCAATAAACCAATATTGACCTGTCTAGATAGAAAGTCCAGTGAAAAGATGGGCTACAGGGCTGAATGATTCAACAGCTCAGTGATGTCATTAAGGACACGTTTCTTTCTTGTTTCACTGCTTTTCTTTCCTTAGTATTGGCTTTACAGTTGCCAACAATTCTTATGGCTGTGAGTTTCATCATCTAGGTCCAAGAAGAGAAGAAGAGCGAGTATTTATGAAAACTCTTTTAGAAAGGAAAGAAAACTTTCCCAGAAGCCTCAAGAATTGATTCATGGTGGCCAGGGGATGGCATGAGGCTAGTTATATTAGGATAAAGACATATGCCCTGCCTCTAGGTCCAAAGCTGTGATGAGAAGGTGTGGATATCCCAATGAAAACTGAGGTGATTACCTAGAAAAAGAAGAATGGAGGCTGAGAAGGAGAGAACCACAATACCTACTACTACAAGGAAGGAGAAAGATGATGACTCACAGATGTTTGGCTTATATGATTATGAGCTAGTGATGCCATTCACTGAGTTAGGGAATACAAGACATTGAGCAGATTTTGAGGAGTTCATTTTGAGAATTTGACGAGTTCATTTTGGATATGCTGAGTTTGAGATGGCTCTGAATCTAGGTGGAGAAGTGGAGTGGGCAGTTATATATATGAATCTAGTGCTCTGAAGAGAAATCTGGACAGCAGAAGATATAATCGGAGTATACCATCATATAGATGGTAACTGAAATTTTGGGAGCAGATGAGATCAGCCAGGGAGAGAATGCACAGCAGAAAAGGAGGAGCCAATAATAGCATCAAGGTATCTTCATGCTCTTCCTGCCTACGTCTTAAGTGCTGGGAACATCAGCACTTAAAGAGTAGGCAGGAAGAGCATGAAGATGCGTTGGAACTAGCAAGAGAACTAGGACATATTACAAAGTAGGAAAATGTAATCTATTACATTTTCAGGAAAGAAAGTCAATAAACAAAGCCAAAAATGACAGAGATGGTAGAATTAGCAGTCAAAATATTAAAACAATTATTATAAATATGTTCTATATGCTGAAAGAGAGAAATTAAAGACATAAAAATGGAATTTCTAGAGATTAAAATTGCAACTTCTGAAATAAAATTTTCACTGGATCAGATTAACACTCAGAAGCAGATTAGGCACTCATAAGAAAAGATGAGTAAACTTGAAGACATAGTAGAATCTAGCCAAAATAAAGCACACGAAGAACAAAAACCAAAGAAAAAGAAAAAGAAAAAACCAGAGAGCCTTGGTGATCTGTGGGATAATACCAAATATTCTAATATATGTGTAACTGGAGTTCCAGATGAGAGGAGGGTGAGAGGGGTGATAGAAAAATTATTAGTAATATGGCTGAAAGTATTTTCAAATTTGATGAAAATTATAAATCCAGAGACTCAAGAAGCTCAGTAAGCCCTCAGCAGGATAAACACACACATTCCCACATGCTCACAAAAACCACTGCAAAAGACATCATTAAATTGTTGAAAACTAGTGATAAGAAAAGATTAAAAGCAGCTGGTGGAAAAAAAGGTAGGTTATGTATAAGGAAACAGAGACAAAAATTCAGTAAACTTCTAATTAGAAACTATGCAAGTCAGAAGACAATGAAAGGGCATTTTTAAAGTGCTGAAAGAAAAAAAAGTCTGTCACATAGAATCCTATATTTAGAGAAGATATCTTTCAAAAATGAAGGCTAAAGAAAACAAAAGCTGAGAGAATGTTGCCAGCAGAACTGCATTACAAGAAATGTTAAAGCAATTTCTTTGGCATAAAAAACCAAAACCACATGGAAACTTGGATTTATGCTAAAGAATGAAAAGTGCCGGAAATGATAACTACATGAGTTAATATAAAAGACTTTCCCCTCATTTAAAAAAATTTAAAAAGATAATTGACTATTTAAAGCAAAAATTATAACATATAAGTAGAAGTAAAATGCTTGACCACAATAACTATTTGAACTCAAAGGATGGAAGCAGGAAATGGAATTATATCGTTAGAATTTACATTATACTATTATTTGAAGGTAAATTGTGATAAATTAAAAATGCATATTCTAAACCTTAAAACAGCCCTCAAAAATAAAACAATCAGGTATAGCTAATAATAAACAGGTATAGATAATAACAGGTATAGCTAATAAAAACAGAAATATAGACGAAATCTGTGTCCCTAATGACCATGGAACTGACATACAGCTCTGGACTTTTCACCTCCTGACTTCTTTTAAGTGAAAGAGAAATAAACTTCTGTCTTGTTTAAAGGCATATTTATTTTGTAGTCTGTGCTATGTACAGCTGAACCTGATCAGAATAGTCACAAGCCTAAAAGTAGTTTCATCAAGTGCATTTCCCAGAATCAGGCAGACCCGCACATTGCCCAGAATTTGGCCACATGGCCAATAACTTCAACACATGTTCTGGAGTTCATAATTGTCACTATAATTCCAAGGATAGTTCATCTTTTGTATGAACATCAATTACTATTAATTCAATCAGTTTTTCTTGAAGGAGAAGATACATGTAAATTGCTTAGCGTAGTCCTTGGAATATAGTAAATGCTCAGTCAATATATGTTACTTTAAAACAGATCCACAATAATAAGATAGATGTACCTTAGACATATGGTGGGGTTTGTGCTCCAAAGTTAGGTGTAGAAAATCAAGGTGGCATTCACTTATATACCAAAATCTGTGAATCTCTTTTTGAAATTGTATCCACCACACAGTTCTGTATAGTGCTTCAAAATCTGCAGTCCTTTGAACAGAGGACAGCTCAGTCATGAAAAGTGAGTGCACCTCTGATTACCATCTACTCAGTCCACATATCTAGTTTAATACCTTCATTTCCTTGACCAAAGTAGCTAATCTTTTGTTGTCTATCTGCAATTTCAAATTTGGTATATTCAGATATCTAGCCATTTCAGTCAGAAAGTGAATCCTAAGGGACTAACAAGTTGGATTATTTCTATCCCTTAAATTCTAAAAAGTTTTTCATCTTGGGAAGTTGCTCAGTAAATTTCAGCATTTCCTCTACCGTATGACTATGTAAAAATCAACTGAAACTATGTTTCTACTCTCCCCCAAGCAAATAAAAATGGTATTTAGGATATGAACATAAGGAAAAATCACAATATTGGTACCTTTCTCTAAAACATCATGCGATAAATCTAATTTACTAGTACATGATGCAGAGGAAATTGGACACACCAAACTTTTCTTATGACTTGAAAAAACTGTTGCAAACTTGTTTTTCTCCTTTTATTGGAAAATTTTCATTTCCTGCAAGTGAACATATCTTTTTATGTTTAGTACAAATTTCTCTTATTTTATACGTACAAATGATTATATACTGTTAATTCATGTATGCCAAAAGTTATTTTTTGTTGCTAAAAATTCAGGCAGACTTCCCTTTGGGATCAGAAAGACCCTAGACTGCATTTTGGACTGCATATCGGACTCTTGCTGAGATTCTTGGATTTGAGAGTAATAAAGTATGTGTGTGTGTGCTCGTGCATGTGTGTGTGTTCATTTCAATATTCAGATAATAAATAGGTTCTCTCTCAAAACTCCTACCTTCCAACATTCCTCCCCCAAATAAAATTATTCTCTCCTAATGTCCTCAAAGTCTCCAAATAGCTCATAGCCAACATGGAACATGTTCCTATTTTAAACCTGTGAATGGCACACAATTTGAAGGCCTGGGCTTTCACTCAAAAGATCTGTAGGCCCCAAATGCTGGCTCTGACATTTTAGATATATTTGGAAAATGTCAAAGACAAGCTAGTTAAGATTTTAATGTTTTAAAGGAGTATGCTTGAACACCAAAGAATGCAGCCTATATATTCTCAGTATTAGTCCAACCAACATGAGTGCCAGCAGTTATTTTGGAACTTTAACAAATACTGAATAATGAGAGAAGTGGAAAACTCATGAAGAGAAAATTTAGATTGTGTTTCCATCCCTATCGATTTATTTACTCATGGAATAATTACTTGTATTTTTGTACCTCAAATTTCATGCATTCATTCTTTCACCAAATACTTATTGAGCATCTACTATGGTGCCAGGCTACGGACACAAAGATTAATTAGCCATGTTCCCAACCCTGAAAAAGCTTATAATCAAGTGAATAGATAAGTGCAATAAAATTTTATAGGCACTTTTCTAGAACGATGTTTAGGGAATAGTGAGAATGTAGACGGGGTAATAATCAATTTTTCATGAGAATGCAGTCAGAAAACACTTCTAAGAGGAGTTGGTGGTTGAGCTGAGTCCTGAAAAATGAGAAGGTGTTCATCAGGTAAGCAAGGACATTTCAGTATAACTAGCACTTTAAGAAAAGACATGGAAAAATGAAATAGCAGGGCCTATTTAGAGAACTACAAGCCGTTCAATATGGCCAGATCATAGGGTGTGACATGGGCACCCTGAATGTTGAGGTTGGGGGAATTTTCTGGGATCAGATAATGAAAGTCATTGTATGCCATGCCATGCCATGCCAAGAAGTTTGGCAATGAGGAACTGTTGAAAGATTTTAAACAGAGGAGTGACATAAATCATATTTATCTTTGAGCATGGTGATCGGTTAAGGGACTATGCAATAATTCAGGTGAGAAATGATGGACAAACTAAATAGCTGTGGAGCATGAAAAGAAGAGAACAGATACCAAAGACATTTAAGAGGTAGACTGAACAGGACTTGATTGCTGATTGGATGTGGGAGGTAAGAGGAAAAGGAGGGAAGGATAATGTGGAGGTTTCTGATTGTGTAACTGGGCATTACATATTGGAGTTATTCATTAGTATAGTGAACACTAGAGGAGAAGCAACTTTGTAGAGAAGGATATGATGAATTTCATTTTGGACAGTTAGGCTTGAAGTGAACTCTATGATAACCAGTAAACATCAGATAAATATTTAGGACTCATCCCATCACTGAATCCAAGAATGTGGATAAGATCACCCAGGAAGAGTGTGTAGAGTAATGATGATGACAGTATTTAACATTTATTGCATTATTAAGATCTTATTTGTGCCAAGCAACTGCTGTATAATATTTCATTTAATCTTTGCTACCACCCTATGAGATAAGTACTTGCAATGGTTAATTTTATGTGTCAACTTCACTGGGCTAACGGAATGTCCAGATATTTGGTTAAACATTATTCTGGGTGTGTCTGTGAGGGTGTTTTTGCATGAGATTAACATTTTAATTGGTAGACTGAGTAAAGAAGATTGCCCTCCCTAATGTGTGGGCCCCATCCAATCAGTTGAAGGCCAATTTGTATAGAACAAAAAGGCTGACCCTTCTGCAAATAAGGAGGCTTTTCCTCCTGCCTGACTGCCTTGAGCATGGACATTGAATTTCCCCTGCCTTTGAACTCAAACTGAAACATTGGCTCTTCCTGGGTCTTGAACCTGTCAGCTTTCAGACTGGAACTACACCATAAGCTCTCCTGGGTCTCCAGCTTGCTGACTGCACATCTTAGGACTTGTCAACTTCCATTAATTGTGTAAGCCAAATCTCTTTGTGTGTGTATGTGTGTGTGTGTGTGTGTGTGTGTGTGTGTGTGTATATATATATATACATATACATATACATATACATATATATATATATATATATATATATATATATATATATATATATATATATATATATATATATATATATATATATATACTATCGGTTCTGTTTCTCTGAAGAACCCTAAACTAATACAAAACTTTAACAGTTGAAGAAACCAGGGCTTATAGGCCTGAGGTTACTCAACTATACAAAATTGTGAATCTAGAATTCAAATCCAGGTTGTCTGAGCTCAGAGCTTGATCCTTGAGAACCAGGGAAAAAATCTTGAGGAATACCAACATTAAGGGCTGGCAAGAGGAAGAAAGAGACATTCATGAAGGAAACAGAAGGAATAGCAGAGAAGTAGGAAGAACCCATTATGCATTATCATGGACTCCAAAGGAGGAAAGTGTTTTAGAATGGGGGAGGTTGGGTAAGATGAGGTTTAAAAAAATCCATTGCATTTGGCAGCTAAGAAGTCCCTAGTGTCTTTTTCCAAAGCAGTATCTTTTGGAGTATTTCAATATTTACAGTGAAAGGATATAAGAAATTTTAAAATATTTTATCAAAAATTTTAATTTTCTTATTCAAGATTAAAAACCTGATCAAAGAAAAAAATAATAAAAGATTAGATCTGGGTCTAACCAACAAATTACTTATAGTTGAAAAACCAATGCTTTATATTTTCAGACCAGTTAAGCATTATCATTAATATATGATTCTAAATCTTTGAGATATTCCATTTTTAATTTATTGACTTTAATAGATACATTACTGTGGAAAATATGTCTATAAGGTTGTAGATATCTTTTTCAGATAGGGTTTCATAGAAAAGGACAGTACCTCTGACTGTGATAGAGGAAATGGGAATCTTTTTGCAAAACAAAATACTCTTGCAAAAATACAGATGGTAAATGAGTGTTCTTTAAAACAAATTAAGATATTTTCTAAATCTAAGAGTTTACAAAACAAAACCAATGAATGCTGGACAGGGTGTGGAGAAAAGGGAACACTCTTGAACTGTTGGTGGGAATGTAAATTGATACAGCCACTATGGAGAACAGTATGGAGGTTCCTTAAAAAACTAAAAATAGAATTACCATACGACCCAGCAATCCCACTACTGGGCATATACCCTGAGAAAACCATAATTCAAAAAGAGTCATGTACCAAAATGTTCATTGCAGCACTATTTACAATAGCCAGGACATGGAAACAACCTAAGTGTCCATCAACAGATGAATGGATAAAGAAGATGTGGCACATATATACAATGGAATATTACTCAGCCATAAAAAGAAATGAAATTGAGTTATTTGTGGTGAGGTGGATGGACCTAGAGTCTGTCATACAGAGTGAAGTAAGTCAGAAAGAGAAAAACAAATACCGAATGCTAACACATATGTATGGAATCTAAGAAAAAAAAAAAAGGTCATGAAGAACCTAGGGGTAAGACAGGAATAAAGACACAGACCTACTAGAGAATGGACTTGAGGATATGGGGAGGGGGAAGGGTAAGCTGTGACAAAGTGAGAGAGTGGCATGGACATGTATACACTACCAAACGTAAAATCGATAGCTAGTGGGAAGCAGCCACATAGCACAGGGAGATCAGCTCGGTGGTTTGTGACCACCTAGAGGGGTGGGATGGGGGGGTGGGATAGGGAGGGTGGGAGGGAGGGAGACGCAAGAGGGAAGAGATATGGGAACATATGTATATATATAACTGATTCACTCTGTTATAAAGCAGAAACTAACACATCATTGTAAAGCAATTATACTCCAATAAAGATGTTAAAAAAAAAAAACAACAAAAACAAAACAAAACCAATGGGTGTGACAATGTCCTTAATTGATTCTTCCCTGTTTTTCCTCCACCATCCCTTTCCTAGCTTCCATTGATCTGCTCACGTTTTCCTTATTTCCCCCCATTTTATCCTTCTCATAACATGGTTCCCAGTTAGTGGTGTCACCGACCTCTTAGGGGGCATTTAGAAATGTGTGTGGTCATTTTTTGTTTTTCACAATGACTGAGCACTGCTATTGGCATTTCATAGGCAGGGCCAGGATTACTGCACAAAGGAGAAATGTCTTACTCAAAATGCCAATTGCATTGACTGGTTAGGTGGTTATACATTCCATATCCATCATTTCAATGGTTACCCTTAGATTTTTAATAGGGTATACTTATTTAATCAACATTTTAAAGCAGCTCCCAAACAATACAAGGAATTCAGAAAGATTCTGATCATACCCTGTCTGCCCCACCTTCCATATTATTGTTTTTAGTACTACCTTGTTCTTAACTCTCTAAAAGTCAGTTGTCATTGTTATTTTATTTTTTTTTTACAATAAGTGCTTATTTATATTTGTGTCTACATTCTCACCAACCTCTATTTTCTGTCACTTTCATTTTAGCTATTCTAGTGAGTATGTAGAATCCCACTGTGTTTTTTATTTCCATTTCCCTGATGGTTAATGAAGTTGAGCAACTTTTTATAAGAATATTGGCCATTTGGGAATCCTTTCTTTGAAGAGTTAAAGTTAAAATCTTGCCCATTTTCCTATTACAATTTCTTTTTATTATTAATAGAAGTCCTTTATATATTCTAGTTATAAGTCCTTTATCATATATATATGTCTATATGTGTATATTGTATAAATATATATGTATATAATATTTTTACTACCTGGACTAGTTTTTATGAAAGTTTCTCAACTTGAGAGTCTCTTATCACAAAGGTAGTATAAATCCAGACCCTATAGTCACCAATTATGGAGCTTTGGGTTTAGATTTCTCCAAGGAGAATTTTTTTTCTCTACTCAGAACTCAGAATAGAAAACAAACTGCTTGCAACTTGTCTAGTCTGCTAGACAAAACTTTTCTAGCTCCTTTTCACTGATTGTGCAGCTATTTAGAAGTCCTGGCATTAGCAGGAGTCCCAGTTCTAACCTTTGCACTGCAGGTGGGAGGGCACATCTCTTGTCCCCATGTGGGCATTGAAACCCTGGCCCCCAGCCCCTCAGGCCTAGATTCAGGTCTCTGACTTTGAGTCCCCTCCCCCTGACACAACATTTTTTTTTCTGGCAGCAGGGATTTCTCTTTCTTTCTCTCAAGTTTCATTTTTGTTTCTGTTGTTATATTTACCCAGCATGTCTATGTATTTGTATCAGAAAAGGTGGCTCCAATTAGCTCAGTCTGCCATGATAGAGGAACTTATTTTTCATTCTTTTTGAAAACTATTTCAAATACTTAGCCATATACCATTACTTTTAAGAACACATCCAACTTTCTAAAATACTACTTCATTAGTATTCAAGTAAAAAAGAAACACATTGACTGTTAAGCATTACAGTCTCAGGTGGTAGTATAGAAACTCTTGTTACATGGTTAGGGAATACTGGGAAGCCAGGGTAGGATGGGGAGAGGGTTTTGGGTGAAGAATCATATTTAAATTTGGTAAGTTACAGGACTATAAGCTCACGATACTCACTTTAATTCTCCCTATTTCATCCTCCCAGCTAGGTAGGTGCCCCATAACCCAGTCTTCCTTGTTTCCTCTAGTCCTCTGAGTTACTTTAATAAGTAGCAAGTTACTCCTTAAACTCCTCAGTTTTTTTGGTTTCTGTTTGTTTGTTTTAATCTCTTTGTAGACTTAAGTACAGGAATCCTGGACTTTGCCAATAGAAATTTCCCATTTGAGTTCTGCCTCTCTGAGGATTGATCCTTCACAACTACCTCTCTTGAACTGGTACTGCTTTAATATTTTCTCACATAATTCCCCCATGCAGTTTCACATCCTGCTTTAATCATCTGTGTCTCCTCCTGCTTGTCCTGCCTCCACAGTTACCTCTCAGAGCTCAGTTTCTTCACAACCCCACCCCACTGTGTTACCATGCAAAGCTCCCAGCCTCCCAACCTGAGTCACCATACGCCCCCTTCTAGTGTTACCAGCCCAGGCTCCTGTCCCCAATCTACCCCGTCTCTTCTCAGATAGAATCAGCATTGCACATTAGTAGAGATACAGTTCCATCCATTTGACTAGACTTAGCCAGCCTGGAGGTTTTCAATTTATGGGAGTACTTTTTTTAAAATGTAGTACTTGGAAATCTTTTTATTACAGAAAATTTCAAATATACAGAATGGCAGAGAATAGTCTAATGAACCCCATGTACCCATCATCCAGCTTCAACAATTTTCAACTCCTGGTCAATCTTGTTTTATCTCTACCTCTACCACACCCACTGGTTTATTTCAAAACAAATCCCAGATGCCATATAATTTCATCTGTATTTCCATATGTGTCTCTTAAAAAGTGGGTATCTTTATTTTAAGAACATAACTATAATGCAATTATCACACCTAAAAATACCCTCTCTTGAATATTTCTTTAATATCCTCAAATATCCAGACAGTTTTTATGAACTGAGATCCAAAAAAGAATATATATGCCGTTGGTTGTTATATCTCTTAAGTTTCTCTCTATTAAAAAAAAAAAACAGGGCTTCCCTGGTGGCGCAGTGGTTAGGAACCCGCCTGCCAATGCAGGGGACACGGGTTCGTGCCCCGGTCCGGGAAGATCCCACATGCCGCGGAGCGGCTAGGCCCGTGAGCCACAACTACTGAGCTGGCGCGTCTGGAACCTGTGCTCCACAACGGGAGAGGCCGTGACAGTGAGAGGCCCGCGCACCGCGATGAAGAGTGGCCCCCGCTTGCCACAACTGGAGAAAGCCCTTGCACAGAAACGAAGACCCAACACAGCCAAAAATAAATAAATAAATTTATTAAAAAAAAAACAAAAAACAAAACCCAAAAAAACCTTTGTGTTACGGAAATTTCCAAACATATACAAAGTAAGCAGTATAATATACGTACTCAACACCCAGCTTCAACAATGATCAACAGTCTGTCATTCTTGTATCATCTATACATCCACCTACTCTCCAATTTCCATTCAATTATTTTTTTACAGTCTTTTGAGGTAAAATGTGCATGTATTTAAATATACAAATCCTAGTTGTACAATTTTGACAAATGGATATATGAATGTAACCCAAACCTCTGTTATCACACAGGACATTTCCCTCTCCCTAGATGGTTCCCCTGCGCCTCTTACCTCCTCACTGGCAACCACAATTTTGATTGTTTTAAGCCTTAGATTAGTGCCTGTTCTAGAACTTTATACTATTTTATGTTCAGCTTCTTCTCTGTATAATGCCTGTGAAATTCATCCTTGTTGTTGGATCAATCTGTTTCTTATAATTGCTATCACTATTACATATGTTTATCTTTTCTCCTGTTGATGACATTTGGTTAATGCAAGGTTTTGGCTAATGAGAATAAAGCTGCTAAGAACATTCTTATATAAAACTACCAGTGATTATTAAGTCTCTTTTAAGCTCCAAGTTGTGTGTGTGTGTGTGCATGCGTGCATGCATGTGTGTATGGAGGTTGTTAGTTGTTGAAGAATCCAGGTAATATGTCCAGTAGAATCTCTCGTCTGGATTCTGCTGATTGCATCCACATATATTTCACATATTCCTCTGTCCTTTGCATTTTCTGCAAATTAGTAGTTAGATCTAGAGGCATAATCAGATTCAGGTTCAATTTTGTCAAGACTATCAAAGGGGTGCTGTGCACTTCCATTAGAAGATTCGAAAAAAAAAAAAAAAGAAGATTCGTAGTGACTGATGTTCTTTTATTTGCCACTGTAACTCTGGGATAGATTTCTAGAAATACAATTGTTGGATCAAAAGATAAATGTATATATAATGTCGCTAGATTTAACTTACAGGACTTTTCAGGGGCTTATCCACTATAATATGCTGTTTAGTGAGGTATTAGCCAGTTGCAGTAATTTTACTACATGGAAACACACACACACACACACACACACACATGCACGACTGAATCTCATTACTGGTAATAGTTATGTTTGATAAAGTCACTGTGAACACTGAACTAGCAAATACTGAATGATTGCTTTTAGAGGAAATACAAGGTTAAGTTCCTGCGAGTGTCCGGTCCCAACATTTTAGTCAACTGATCAGTACATAACCATGTTTTATGTGTACTTCTGTTTAAAGACACATTATTTAATATGTATTGTTGATTCATTAACATTGAACTCACAGTCAACAGCACTACAACTCATGCCAAATGAAGCTTGTACTAACACATATTTTCTCCAAAGGCAACATCACAGTCTTCTTGCACTTAGGAACACTAGACAGCACCTCAGCACTACATTTGTGCGCTGTTTTAGACATTGAAATCACCAACGAAAAGCACAAACATATGAAAAATTTGTCACTAAATGGACCACAAAAAGGACACTTGTTGACAGTGTGAGAGTTGAAACAAGAAGGCAGAGCATTGTGTTTCTCAGTCTCAGGTAGTAATGTGAGCACCAGGTGACTCAAATTTTGGCTGTTCTTCATACGTTCATGAATGATCTGCAAATCACTATGAGTATTGAATTGGGGGTTACAAGTAAATTTTAGTGAGTAAGCAAATTCACAAATATGTCCTCCACGAATAATAAGGATCAACTGTATATATAAAACAGGGTTCTCATCTCTTCCGGATCCCCAGAATTGGGGCAGATAAAAAGAAGAATAAATTTCCTATTTTCAGCAAACTTGAAGGGACTATATTCCCATGAGTCTTGTGCTTGATTTGGTGTCCCACCCCCAAATATGTGTAGATTTAAGGGTTATCATGACTCACTGTGATAGGAGAAGATGTAAGTAAATTGGGTTTTAGATATGATGACATTTTTACTAAAAAAGAATCCTATCTAGGTGACAAAAAAATATCATATGTAGAGGTAGAAATGGCATGAGGTCTAGAAAGATAAATATAAAAGTGTCTAAAAAACTAGCTAAATATATGACTTGAAAGAAAGAGAAGACTGAGAATTGAGTACTTAATTAAGGCAAAAAATCCATTTCTAAGATATTTCAATGAAGAGGAAATGAGAGACATACTACCTAATGAGGATGTCTGGTGACTAGAAGAATCACTACTAGATCTACTACTAGAAGTAGAGGTGGGGCACAAACAGAAAAGACTTTGCCTCGCCGATGAAAAGGAAAACAATTCTGACTTGGACTTGAGGGTATATGTATGGGAAACTTTAGTAAGAATAGACCAAGTGATTGCAGAATACATATGGGTAAAGGAAATTGTCTCAACGTGGGCATGAACCTTAGAGAACAATTTGTTATAAATCTGATTGATTAACTTAGTGGCATTAGATTAGTACAATAAATAAAACTGTATGCCTGTGATTTACATGTTGAGATAGATTTTATTCCTTCCAAGACCTCTATAAATTGTAGTCATATGTTTTGTTTTCTACTTCACATACTAAGCCAATGCTGGAGTGAAGAACATTACCAGGGATACTACAGGGGATACAGCATATCTCCAAACATTACCATAACAATTACCCTTTCCCACCTCTACGCACTAGTACAATTTTGGGGGGAGGTGACAACACTCCCAAGAAAATACACCACTAGACTTTTGCTTTGGTCTCATCCTTAAAATTTCTCTCCAGGTCAGATATCCAGACTAAGGCATTTCTTCGAGTCAAGTCCCAGAGACACTTCTAGTGCTATCTTGCTACCCTTGACCACAACACTTGTATCCTTACGTCAGAGACTCCAGTTTCCTTCCCAACCTCAACCAGGATTCCCGTAAAACTCTTCTATAATTCCGTCTCTTACACACTCTCACGATAGCCTGTCCTAAGTCATGGTTTGTTAGCCTGGGTCTCCCTTTGTTTATTGGACATCTTGCTTGCACTCACTGGATTTAAGAATTTCAGAGACTATATGTGGGAAATGAAAAAAATGCTCCCTTGATATAGAGGGGAAAATGGTGCTGAAAAAGTCTACCAGTAGTATATACTTTTAAAGAAAGCAACTTGGCTAATAAGATTATTATTACTATGATAGACACCTACATTTTAGTTTCTGACTGGCCAGATTTCACAATATTTAGGAAAATTGTGAAAAGTAATTCTTACCTCCCAGAAGACTAGAATTCAAGAAAGCTCTGTCACTCAGAAGTAGTTTTACTGATTGAGAAGAATAAATTCAGTAAAAAAAATTCAGTAAAAACCTTGTCTGTACACATAAAGTAGTAGGACTGATATAAAATAAGAAAATAAGCCCTTTTGTAATTGCAGGTTCAGTTTGAACTTTTGTTTACTCCATTTCTAAATTTCATTGTTCAGTTAGAACCCTATGATAACACTTATGAGATTATGTTGCTATCCAAAGCAATCTGTTGCTATCCACTCCTCAACCATAGCTATTACCCTCATCGATTCCAAATTCCAACAGATAATACACTGGAGGGTTAGACTGGGCTAGGGGTTGCTGACAACTAGGTGATATGTAATAAGAAAATCAGAATAGGTCAAATCACTCTGAAGACAGATCCTCATGTAAAGCTGTGAGAGTCACAAAGGGCCTGATTAGTGACCCTGTCACTAATTTGGAGTCAGATCTGAGACTTGGGAATGGTCTTCACTGGCAGTCACTTTTGCCTCTCACCTTCCCCCTTGGAAAAATATCTGCTATGTTGCAATCACTGAGCAAATGCCAAATGCCTTCTGGGATGTTCTGATCCTGCCAGGAATACCCTGTCCCTCAAGCTCTCATCTGCTCCGTGGGAAAGTTTTTGAATTTCCAGTCTCTAGCCTGCTGCACCTAGATCCTGGGCAACCAAACCTAACAAGTGTGTGGTTCAAGTGGTCCCTTCGATCTCATGGGTAACCAAACATGTCCAGGGAACAGAAGAGAATTATCACATTGATGATAACTTGTGCCTGTTTAGAGCTTATGTGTAACTCTTAACACAGAGGGAAGAAATTGCCATTAGAATTCTACTGATATTGACACTGATATTACGATCACACTGATATTACGATCAAGAGTCGAATTATGTCTTGATTGATAAGCATAAGAAGGAACACAGTAAAAACCTTGTTTTATAGGTATAGTGAGATTGATACAAAATAATAAATAATCCCTTTCATAACTTGAGGTTCACTTGAAACTTTTGTTTATTCAATTTCTAGATTTAATTGAACCATGAGTGTATACCACTTAAGCGATTATTTTGCTCTCCTAAACAATGTTACTATTCACTCCCCAACAATAGCCATCTACTCTCATTTTTTACTCTCCATTTCCAAATTCCAACGGATTATTCAACTAGAGGATTAGATGGAGCTAAGAACTGAAGACACATAAGTGATACTTAAACACAAAGAAATGGAATACATAATGTAAATATCTGACAGTTCTATTCAATTATGAGACGAGTTTGGTGTTAAAATTTAGAAATACAACTGCTGTGAATTTTTACTGATGACATGCTGAATTGTGGCCTTAGCTATTGACACGGTTGGCCGTGTCAAAGGTTGGCCTTTATGTGAATAAAAGGCAAACATTTATATGCGACAACACAGGCAAACTGGTTAGCTTATAAGAAACTTCAAATCTATCTCTATAAATAAAACAGAGAAAATGGATTAAAATAACATAGTAAGAAAAAAAGATCAGTTATCTCACAGTCCTATATGGTAAAAATTCCAATTATCTTGAGATCATTTATCTAGCAATCAAAACAGGACCCACTAACCCAGAGGTAAGAATAAAACTTCTGAGCTGCTAGAAAAAGAAAGAAAGGAAAAGAAAAGAAAAGAAAAGAAAAGGTTTAAAAAGCTATCCTAGGGCTTCCCTGGCGGCACAGTGGTTAAGAATCCACCTGCCAATGCAGGGGACATGGGTTCAAGCCCTGGTCTGGGAAGATCCCACATGCCATGGAGAAACTAAGCCTGTGCGCCACAACTACTGAAGCCCGCGTGCCTAGAGCCTGTGCTCCGCAACAAGAGAAGCCACCTCAATGAGAAGCCCCCCACCGCAATGAAGAGTAGCCCCCGCTCGCCGCAACTAGAGAAAGCCTGCACTCAGCAACGAAGACCCAATGCAGCCAAAAATAAATAAATTTATTTAAAAAAAGAAAAAAGCTATACTAAAGCTCACAAACTTTATTAGTAGAAATTGGTCTAATACTTAAGCTCACTTAAATAAACTTGATTATTTCATTTCTGGGGCCACAGAAGATTAGAAACAATAAATTGTTTTTTTTCTCCAGTCATTACAGACCCTTATATTTATGGTGTGTTTACTACGTGGGAGGGATAGTTACAGAAATAGCTAATTCGATCCTATGAGGTATGTACTATGAGTCCCCTCATTTCACAGACAAGGAAACTGAGGCGGAGAGAGGTTGATAAATTCGCCCAAGAGCACACAGTAGAAGTGGATAGGGTCAGGATTCAAACACAGGTATTTTACCAGAGACCACACCGTCAGGTATTCGTGGCAGAGATACAGTGATGAACAGGTCTGAGGAGGTTCCTGCTGTCACAGTCTACAAGCGACAAGGAAATGTAAGAGAAGAGAGCTGGCAGGAGCAAGAACTGACACACAGCAGAACAAGGAAGGAGGTTGAGGGCTGGCGAGTACCAGACCCTTTACAGTTATTATTTAACTCTCTCTTTGCAACCATTCTGCAAGTTAGCATAAGCACTTTGCAGATGAAGAAACTGAAGCTGTAAAGAGTTAAATAAATTTCCCCAAACTGCATAACTAGTCAACAGTGGATCTGTGGTTGGAAGCTTAATTTCTTTCTCCTACACGTCACTACTCAAACACAGGCTCATAGACAGCGTTTCAGCCTAGACCACTCTGTATGAAAGGAAACAGCCCTGAACACACTACATCAGCCTGTGAGGGCCTTGGGTAATGCATAAAATGGTTAAATGTAAAAATGGTACAATAATGAATGTGTAAAATCGAGACCTGAATAATCAACAACCAGTTACATTACGTTGATTACTCTCTAAGAAAATGTATAGCATATTTTTAAGTCTAAAAATAGACATGGTGAAAATAAAACTAATTTGTGGATTTAAAGAAATGAGCTTCGAGTAACTGGAATATTTTGGAATATTTCTTTTCTAATGAAACCAGATAAAATTTTCTATATTGGGAAATAGTACAAATAGACATATTAAATAAAGGCTAACACAATTTTGTGTCACAGGGCCCAACAAAAATAGTCCCAACACTTTAATACCAGGTTGGATTATGTGTTAATACTGAATCAGGCAGCATCTAAAAAGTGTTTCTACAAGTTATGAGAGATTATAATTTATCAGGAATTCAAGCTATTAGGAAGGTAAAATAATTGAATTTCCCCCCATACCGTACTTTCGTGAGCAAAAAAGGACATTAGGTATTTTTCAAAGACTTCTGAACTTAAAATTCAGGTATTCAGTGCCAAGTAAACAAAGGGTTTACATTAAAGAACAATATACATGGCATGTCTTAAATTCAATGTTTATCTATGTTTCCTACACTTTCCCATGTACAGTGCTGTATTGATGATTGTCTCATAATGATAATCATGATCCACAATGTACCCCCTGAGCTATAAAAAGGCCAAAAAGCTAAAAACTACAGTCAACGTAATTTGGGAGTAATATATTTGTCTCTGTCTTTTAAAAAAATTAGCCAACTATTGCTTAACTCAGCGGTCCCAGCCTTTTTGGTCCCAGGGACCGGTTTCACGGAAGACAATTTTTCCATGGATGAGGGGGGTTTCAGGTGGTAATGCGAGCGATGGGGAGCGATGGGGAGCTGCAGATGAAGCTTCGCTCGCTCGCCCATCACTCTCCTCCTGCTGTGCTGCCCGGTTTGTAACAGGCCGTGGAGTGGTACCGGTCCGCGGCCCCAGGATTGGGGACCCCTGGCTTAACTAACAGCTTTCAGATAACTCATATCATTAGTTAGAAGATATTTTATTATTCTCCAGCCTACTCAAGGGAGCATTTGAAAAAAAAAATTATGGAAAGTAGTCCTAGAAATTCAAGAAAATCATGTTTTCATCTATTGCACATTAGTTGTATGGACCTGAATGCTCTTTTAAAGTCCCATGTCCTGCTTAGGTGTTTGGTGTATTTTTAATGAAAAAGTTTAATAATTTAAAAATAGCTCCTAAGAATTTTTCAGTTGGTTAATGATCATAGACAATTCAAACAGACAAAAATACTATTTGTTACTGAATAGCTTTAACATTTTACTGTGTTGCAAGAAAACTATGTGTGGGAGATAATTACTTAATTTAGACCTATATATTTGTGCACTCAAAAGTGGCGCTTTATGTCAATGACAAAAACATAATCATAAATAAAGGTTAAGTTCTGTTCAAGCCCTTTTGCTAATTGTGGGGGGTTTTCAAAAGAAATCAAAGAAATGGATGTAGTTTAAAGTACAAGAGAAAGCAAAACATTTTCTTCCTGAGCTTTCACACAGTGGAAGATGTGTAGCTACAATTACTTTTTCTAAAATTTCCAAGACAGTTCCAATGTTAATATTACGTTTTGAAACCATGTTAAGCCATTCGCATTGACTTTTGTTTCAAAATGTTTGGACACCAGAGAGGGTAATAGTCTAATATTGATATTTTTAGGAAAATCTTACTTTTACTTTGATTCCTAATGATATTTAGGAACATCAGAGAGTTTGTAAAGGTAGGTCCCACACTCATTTAGAAACTTAGAACATTTAATTAATAAAAAGTAACTGATTTTGAGTAGGTCTTTCTTCTGATGGACTTCAGAAGTTTTATGAAATATGATCCAAGTTTATAACAACACAGAGAAATTTACTTATGAAATTTCTTATGCCAAAGATACTCTGATAGTTCTTTCTTCCAGCCTTGGTCTTCATATAGTGCATATACACTGATTAATCTGTAAGTTAAAAAGAGTCCATCATCTATTATTAGGACAGCATTTCAACCATGTAAGAGAATGTATTTCTCCTTTTAAAAACATTTGCTATAATTATATTTTCTAAGGAATCATTTAAATATTGAATCAGTATGATAGACCTTATCAAAGCAACAATTGAGTAATTGGCCTAGAATGGTACTTTGCACACCTAGAAGAGGCTCAGCTAGTAGACTCATTAAAAGAACATTATGTCCTGTTTTTTTCCCGTTTAAAGGAAAGGAAGCATTTTAGCACAAGTATAAAGACAGGACATACCTACTTCTTGTTTATTAAGGAAAATGTTGAAAGGGAACCTTATCTCCACCTGCTTGACATCTTCTCAGAAAAGACTAATCTTTTAATTTCCTTTCCTTTTTCTCCTTACAACTTTTAATTGGTTCACATGTTCTAGACCTCAGGGGTCAATGTCATCTTTCATTTTTAATGTGGCGTGTCCTCAATTTCCTAATGCCCATGCACACACAGGTGGTGTGATATTGGTGGCTCATAAGACATACTTGTCTTTGTGTCATACTTGTATTATATAGCTTGTGTGACAGTTATGACATACTTCTTACATCTCAAATAAAGATTTAAATTTAATTCTTTTTTGAGATAATGCATATAGATGTCCCCTAAAAAGTATACATATATATGTAATAGACACAGAAACTTATATATTAGTGTCATTATTACTGACTCACAGTATGACCCTGAAGGTATTTTTTAATGACAAGATCATACACACGTACAAAAGAAGGAAGCTCTTAAACCATCTACATATTCATATAGATTGGATCTAAAAACTGCCACAGAGGGCTTCCCTGGTGGCGCAGTTGTTGACAGTCTGCCTGCCAATGCAGGGGACACGGGTTCGAGCCCTGGTCTGGGAAGATCCCACATGCCGCGGAGCAACTGGACCCGTGAGCCACAACTACTGAGCCTGCGCATCTGGAGCCTGTGCTCCGCAACAAGAGAGGCCGCGATAGTGAGAGGCCCGCGAACCGCGATGAAGAGTGGCCCCCGCTTGCCACAACTAGAGAAAGCCCTCGCACAGAAAAGAAGACCCAACACAGCCAAAAATTAATTAATTAATTAATTAATTAATTAATTAATTAAAAAAAAAAACTGCCACAGAAAGCTCAAGACTCAATTCAAGTCAGGGGACTGGAAATGAGAGAGCATTTCTGTTTATATTTGATTTCCTGGTGCTGTGTCTTTATATAACTAAGAAATGATGTGAATTCACATAATCATGGCCAACAGCCAAATCTTCCACAAGCACTTGTGAGCGTATGTGTATATTCATGAATAGATATATTAAAGATTCCTATCTTTGTAATTCATAAACTTCTTATGTCTAGACAGAAACAAATACAGTGCAATGTCTGAGCATTATTTCTGATGTGTGTGATAATAATTTGCAGAGACCACTTACACCGACTCAAAATATGTGAATTAAATGTGGTGCTTCTAAACAGAAGCCCTCTCTTTTTCACTCTGGAGAAAATAATTTGCTCTTTTACTTAACTATTTTTCCCCCTATGACTCCAGGGAACCCATGACTTCAATATATTTTTCTTGTAGGTATTTTAAAGAATATACTATAAAAATAACATATAGTAAATTCAAATTTAATTAAATAGGGAAATGTTTAAGAGTGCAACTTTTAGACTACACTCTTGAAATTTAGAGAATACTCTTCCCTGAAATTTTAGTGAGCTTCAAAATTTATAAATGTTTTGCCCTTTCTTGAATAAAACATTATCCAACATGTAATTGAAAAATACAAACTTAACATATCACAATATTATCATTGTGTCTATTCATCATATATGACGCACTACTTTATGTGATTGACCAATTTAATCTGGAAGTGACATGTGGCCTCTATTAGCTGCTTAAGACAGTCACAATGAGCAGCAACATGGATGCAACTAGAGATTATCATTCTACGTGAAGTAAGTCAGAAAGAGAAAGACAAATATCATATGATATCACTTATACGCGGAATCTAAAATATGACACAAATGGACCTATGTATGAAACAGAAACAGTATCAGGGACATAGAAAATAGACTGGTGGTTGCCAAGGGGGAGGGGAGTGGGAGAGGGTTCGGTTGAGAGTTTGGGATTAGCAGATGCAAACTGGTGTACATAGAATGGATACACAACAAGGTCCTACTGTATAGCACAGGGAACTATATTCACTATCCTGTGATAAACCATAATGGAAAAGAATATAAAAAATAATGTATATATATATATATATATATATATACATATACATATATATAACTGAGTAACTTTGCTGTACAGCAGTAATTAATACAGCACTGTAATTCAACTATACTTCAATAAAAAATAAATTACAAAAAATAGACAGTCACAGTAGACTAGATGCTGATTTTTTAAACTTAAAGAGAGCATCAGTGGTTCACTAAATTTTCTGGGCAGAGCAAGACCTTTTGCCATCCTGTAGGATCAAAATTCATTCTCTAGTTACGTCGTTCAACCTTCCTTAGTGTACACCAGAATGAGAGTCAGCAGCAGCTCACAAGGCCCCTATTTCACCATCATTCTGTCTCACTCAGCTCACAGCACTGCTTCTCTTTGCTGTTCCTTTGATATCTCCAGAGAGCCTCTCTACTGGCTCTCTCCTAAAAATGCACCCGCCCCCCGCCCTTCCGTGACCCTACACTCTCCTTTTAGCTCTCACCATCTCTCTCTCCTTCTCTTCCCATTCACGCTTCCTGAGAGAGGGCTATATTCAGTCCCTCCATTTTCTCATCTCTCATTCACTCCTTTATTATCTCTCTTTTTCCCTTTTAGTAAAATATGCATAACATAAAACTTGCCATTTTAACCATTTCCAAGTGTACAGCTCCGTGGCATTAAGTACATTCACATTATTATGCCACCACTACTGCTATCTGTTTCCAGAACTTTTCCATCTTCTCAAACTAAAACTCTATATCCACTAAACAATAACTTTCTATTCCTCCTCCCCCGCACCCCAAGAGCCCCTGGCAACCACCATTGCACTTGCTGTCTCTGAGGTTGACAGCTCTGGGTACCTCATTTAAGGGGAATTATACAGTATTTGTCCTTTGGTGGCTGATATTCACTTGGCATAATGTCTTCAAGGTTCAGCCCTGTTTCCTTTATTCTCTATTTTCCGACCCTGTCTTCTCCAGGTCACTGAAATGTTCCTTGCCGAGGTCACCAGTGATCCCCTATCTACTCCTCTGGAAAATCATCTTTATTTTTCAGTGGCATCAACTGCACTTGACACTTCTTAATACTCTCCTCTCTTTTCACCTTCAAGACATCCCTCTCTCCTGATACATTTCTAGCATTTCTTTGTGGGTTCCCCTCCACTTTAAATACTGTTTTTCTTTTGTGTCTATGTACATTCTAGAGCATTCTCCTTGGGTGATCTTGCCCATTCCCATGGCTTCTACTACCATCCACCTGTGGATTCCGACTCTATCTCCAACCTAGATTTCTCTCCTGAGCTCCCAAGGAGGGCAAACACCTGTAGCTGGAGACCTCCACATGAACGTACTATGGACAACATGTTCAAAACTGAACTTAGCATATTTCCCTCCAGATTTATATAAACAAATGGATGGAACCATCCTCTGAGTCATTCTTTTCTTTTTTTTTAATTAATTAATTAATTAGGCTGTGTTGGGTCTTTGTTGCTGCGTGCGGGCTTTCTCTAGTTGCGACGAGCGGGGTCTACTCTTCGTTGAGGTGCGCGGCCTTCTCATTGGGGTGGCTGCTCTTGTTGTGGAGCATGGGCTCTAGGCTGCGGGCTCAGTAGTTGTGGCACATGGGCTCAGTAGTTGTGGCTCATGGGCTCTAGAGCACGGGCTCAATAGTTGTGGCGCAAGGGCTTAGTTGCTCCGCGGCATGTGGGATCTTCCCGGACCAGGGCTCGAACCTGTGTCCCCTGCATTGGCAGGCGGATTCTTAACCACTGTGCCACCAGGGAAGTCCCCTCTGAGTCATTCTTGACTTTTAAATTTTCCCTACCCATAACATTTAATTGATGTCAAAGTTTTCTCAGTTTTGCCCACTGAAAATCAGTGGAATATCCATTCTCGCTGCTACTGCTACTTGTCAATTCAAGTATTATTCTTCTCTCTGGATCACTGCCACAGCGTCCTAACGAGTCTGCTTCCCTTCCTCAGTTTCATCCTCATCTAATATATTCTCCACCTGTTGCCAGAATGATCTTTCTACAAAACAAATCTGATTATATCACTCTCTGAATAAAAATTTTGAATGTCTTCCCATTGCCTTCAGGAAGAAGTCCAAACTCCTTAGCATAGAGCGTCATGCTCTGCATCTAAACCTCAGCACTTACTGCTTTCCCTTAGGCGTTACTCCTTCCTACAGGCGTGACAAACCACCCTGAATGCACTCTCCTCAGGCTGTCATGTCTTTGTACGTGCCCTTCCCCTGGATAACTCCTGCTTGTCCTTTAGGACTCAGCTCCAGGGTCACCTTCTCCAGGAAACCCTCCCAGGAGGTGGCTGAAGTGGATGCGATGGCGTGATGCTTGGATTCCTCTACCTCCTCAGGACTAAAACACTCATCCTTCTAACTGCTCAGAGTGTTGGTAGCAGTTTAGACCTCGGCTAAATTTCATTTTGGAGATTACCCTGGGTTGAAGAGCCACTTACTTAAGGTCATGCCTTCCTTCCTAAGGGCAGCCCATACTCAATGACTAGTCACAGAGGTATACAGAAGTATAAAGGCTGGTCCCATGGCCCCAACTGGGACAATGCTACAGGCCATCCTAGCACCATAGTTCTCTCTTGGAAAGGCAGAGGATTTCGTTGCAACTGCATCACAGCCCAACTTATTCTTCTGCCCAGTTCACCTTCTTTCACTTCTTCCTACAGGTGTTGATCATGAGAACAAGCCTTCCGCACATAAATCTCCATCTGAGAGTCTGTTTCACAGGGAACTGAATGGTAACATTAGGTTAGGACTCTCAACACCACTTGCTTATTCCTATCATAGCTCTTATGCCACGATATCATCATTGTCTGTTTACTCGTGGGGCTATGCCTAAATATAGTGAGCAGCTTGAGAACAGGGATTTTCAATCTTGTCTTTTCATCTTCACTTCCTTTTTATCCTCACTCATTAAATCTTTTTGAATAAGTGAATGCATAAATAAATGCATGAGATCACCATCTTCAAAAGCCTTGGGGGCTTTCCTAAAATCAGTTCAATCCTTCCTGAATCTTATTTCTTCTAGGAATAGCCCCAGAAAATCTGGAATGTCTCTCCCAGAATGTATTTTAGGCTTGCTGCTGCTTCTGCTTCATGAAATTGTTAAAGCATGAATTTGGAGATCTGGATTTATTAACCTGGAAGGAATACTCAGTCATCATAGCTGTGTGACTTTGGGAAAGTCATATAACCTCTTCATGTCTCGGTTTTATCAGCTGGAAAATAGTAATATCTAGCCCATAGATATTCCTTGGTGATAAATAAATGAGATAATGTCTGTGTGAAGCAATGGCACATAGTAGATACTCAGTAAATTTTAACTCTTTTTTTCTTTTTAGATTTAACTTACTCTTTTTATAATAATTTGCAAAGAAATAAATTACAGTAGCTTGGTCCTACTGAGATGATCTCATTAGCTCTCATTACCTTCTCCCTCCCCCTTACCACATGGCAAAAATCCATCATCCTCTGCTACTATTCTTATTTTAGAAGGAAAAAAAAAGGGCTGCTGAAAGCATCTACTCAACAGTGCAAGTCCCTGCTTGCTATAAGTTTTGCTATTTATCATGAGGCATCAAATTTGTTAGTGGCATGAGGTGTGGCTGGGTGTGTCTGAGAGTGAATCAAAGTGAATAAATGACATGAATGTAACACTACCTGATGGGATTCAGTGAAGCGTATGAAGGGCTAAAATGATTAAAATAAGGCACCAAGAAAAGGTTAAACATATGGTAGCAAGGTATTCCATATATTAAGTACCTGATTCACCCAAATTTCCAGTTTTCTTCTCAGTACTTAGAAAATCCCATTTCTCAGCTTCCTTGCAGTTGAGTGGACAATGTGATAAGCTCTGGCCAATGGCTGTTAGTAGAAGTAATAGACCACATGTAGGAGAAGAATTTAAAAGCCAGTGTTGAGTTTTCAGCTAGAAGTCTGGAATGTTGAAGGACATAGGCCCTAGACAGTCTCCTAGATCTGGAACAGATTCTGTGAAGAGTGAAATAATCTGTTGTGTTAAACTACTGAGATGTTCATGTTCCTTGTTACCACCACAAAACTTAGCCAGTTCTGACCAATGCACTGGAGCTCAAGAAAACTCAGGATAAATGTGAATAAACAAAACATCTCAGGAAAAATAGGAACCGTGGCCAGCTGTCTCAGAAAACAGAACTGGAAGGGTATTCAGGGTCTTTGTCAATCTTTACTGTTCCTCCACGAAAGTAACTTAGCTTCTCTCTTTGAATCTGCTCCTTTCTGTGTCTGTCTCCTTCTCCCACTTCCAATTGCCAGTTGTTTTTCTTTGCATCATTGTGTCTCTGCATCTCTGTATCATTCTTCTTTCAAAGAGATAGAACTCGGTCCAATTTGGACAACCATCAGAAAGAGCTCTGGTACCAGATTACTTTGTAGGCTGCTGCGTAGTCTACAAATTGGCTTTCCTTGAGTCAGATGCCCTTCCCTGGTCCAATTAGCAAAAACCATGGGATTAGGTCATGAGATACAAAACATGGCCACCCATGTTTAAGGAAAGGCTTGGGATCTCCCCTGACCTTCACACTCCCTACCATCCCCTCATCAGGAACTGTAGGTTAGAGTGCTGTTAGATGGTGCTGCAGATATAGTAGGCATCACGTTGGCTTGCCCAGTAAACTGGGATACAGACCTTTCAGGTCAGTGAGAGAGAGACTATTACTCCACTGCTGTGCCCACTGGGCATAGAACTGGTTGCACAAGTGCCTTGGCCTTGACCTGGAAATTGACCTATGACTTCTGGGTCAGGACAGAATTTTTGTTAAGCTGATGAGACTTCCTAGATGAGACAGGAAAAGTGGATCCAATGACCCTGGGTCAAATGCACAAGATTTCTGGCCTCCTAGATACTCATTGATCAAGAACTAGATATTTAGAGAATTTTTTTTGGTTGATAATAGACACAAAAGGTGATAGTTGTTTTAGGGTAGTGTAATAATCAGTGATTTTAAAATGGTTTTAGTGTCAGAATATAAGTTAAGGACCATTTCACTTCACCATGAGCATTTGGTTAACTTATTCATAAACGTGAAATAAGAGCTTCCCTCTGCTCTTAACATCACCCTCCTGCCACAGTCTCTTACAAATATTCTTTTTAATGTATGGTCGTCTTTGTTTGGACTGTATTTTCCCTTCTTAAAATGTTTATTCCATTTTAAACTCCACTCCTTAAGCTGGTCCCTATTGTTTAACTTTCCCCTGAGGCACCTTCTTATCTTTCCCCAAATACTCTACTACTCCCTCAAATGGCTTCAACTCCCTAACTGCCCTCAGTCCATTCCCAATCAAAATCCTCATTGCCTCTGAGGTGATCTCAGTTGGAATTAAAAGGAAATAAGCCAATTAAACTACTATAAATTAAGAATGTCTGGTAGTTAAGTGACAAAATAAAAACAATGCAGAAAAGTCTTTTGATCAGAGATGCCTTCCTCCTGTTCTTTAAATTATTGCAGTTAGGTTCTTTTAGCTTCCTTTTGACACTACAAACAGAATAGAGGCTCCAACACCAGCTCTTGGTCAGAGGTAATGACACAGGATAGGGATGGTGGATTTAATATTTTTTGAGAAACCATGACCACATCTCAAGTAGCTGAAGAAGCTATCATTTATAAAATGCATCCCTATTTCAGGAATGTTAAGTTGTAAAAAAGGTGTGCCATAAATTCTACAGAAATACGGTAAATGGTAGACATCATGTTGGTACACTGTGGGGAAGCTGCAGTGAGGGAGTGGAGTGTGTGCTGATCTTTCATTGAGAGCACGTTCAGCTTCCAACCCTCCCCCTTATTAGCTGTGTGACCCCGGGCAAAGCATTTCACTTCTTTGAGCCTAAGAATCCTCATCTGAACAATGTGGATAAAAATAGTTACAGAGTTATTAGATGTTTTACGGAATATTATTGTACATGAAAGATCCTGACACATAGCAGGTTCTCAGTGGGTGTGAGCTGAATTTGAATCTGCCTTTTAAGCACCCTGTAAACTTGAGGAAAGAGGTTCTTGCCTTATCAAGAGGATTGATAGAGGACTGGAATGAACTCTTTGGTTGGGAGAGAAAAGACTTCAGCCGTGGATACCCCATCTCCTTTGTACCATTGTTGATTAGATAATAATTTACTTGTTGTTCCTTCCTTCATGTGTTCCTTCACTCAATCATTATTTTTGGGGTCCCTACTTTTTGGCAGGCACTGGGATAAAGTGATAAATAAGACATGGTGATCTCCACGGATCACTGAACCCAACAGGGAAATAAAGGCATGTGAGCAAATAAGCGAGAAACACTAAACAACCTATTCTTTAAAAATCTGCAACCATTTCCGTTTAAGAAACAATTAAAAAAAAAAAAAAAAAACCCAAACCAAGGTAGAGTCCCAATATCTTCTATGATTTGCAAAATGTTGTAGAAGCATGGGTGATCTAAACTAAACTCTATCACAAAGAATATTGCCTTCTTCAACTTTTCTCTCTTATTACAGTTAATTTTGACTTTGGCATCAGGACACATTTTGTTTTCCTTCTGCTCTCACACTCTGCATCTGTTACCTTCTCTGTCAGGCAAGTAGAGAAAGTAAATCATCAGGCAAGAAACAATAAGCACAGCACACATCTAGAAACTGAAACAAAATTGGTAGGCATAATTTTAGCTCTACCTGCTTTCATAGTGCTTTGCATATGGAATACTGTATCTATAGGACTTTTAGATTTTTGGTGAGGCAGTATGGCACAGTGGGAAAAATATAGGTGTAGAAATCAGAGTAAGTTTAAATTTTGGCTTCATCGTTTGCTAGTTGTGTGGGCAAGTCATTTAACCCCACTGACTCAGTTTCCTCATTTGTAAAAATGAGTGATAATAATACTTACGGGATTATAGTAACGAACATATATGCTTACTCATAGGCCTTTAATAAATGTTATTATTGAAATCATACGACACAAAAGAAAATATTTTCTCAGCCCTTGGATAACTGTATAAAATACTCAAACAACTTAATATAAATTGTGTATATTAAGGGCAGGATTTGACCTGATTATATTAAACAGGCAAGTAGTTATTAAAATTGTCTTAACTTGGGTCACCTACTGGGAAAAGATCATTACAAGCTGTAAACGTCTAGCTAGAGTGATCAACCCTGAAAACAGGGCTGGGTACAGGTTGGAGCCAGTCCTCAAGGTGGGAATGTGGAGCAGGGAATTAAGCTCGACCTCTTGGAGGGCGGTACATGTAATATTTGGAGTTCTTGGGTAAGAAAGAGTTGTTTCTTATTCATTTATTCATTCATATGGACTTGTGTATATTTTATATTTTAGGTAATATCTAATGCTATGTTATTTATCTTGCTATTCAAAGTGTTCTAGCTTTGGCCATGGGGAGCCTTTTCAGGTTGGTTCCTATGCCCCTCTGACACACCTACATCCTTTTGTTTTTTTGAGCACTACTTACTTTCTGGGACTACAACATGCTTTGGGCTCGTCTTCTATTTTCTCTGCCCCAGCCCTAGAATCAGCCGTCTCTCCAAAGAGCCCTGGTTCCTTTGATTGGGGAATGGCATTTAGAAATCAAGATCTTGGTGATAGGTGTGCTCAACCAATATTTTCTGAGCATTTTCTATGCATCTGGCACTGTTCTGGGCACTGGAGATAACAACAGCCAAGGTCTCTGACCTCAAGGAATTTACGTTCTAATGGATCATGAAAATTAAAGGTGATACTATGAACAAAACGTCCAGAAAAACACTTGGCTTATAAAAAGTGCTCAAAAATGTTAGTAAATCCTTCCCTCTCTCCCTCACTATACTCACTCTACAATTGTTCTAATCCCTTTCTTGGAGATTGGAGCAAACTGGGCTATGCTGAGGGCTGGGGTCCCATATAGGAGTGGGTGTAGGAATTGTAGGGATTATTGCTGGTGCTGGGCTGCATTGCACCTGTGCTCCACAAAGCATGTTTGAAGTGTTCCTGAGAAGGCAAATCAAAGCCTGTAATAGAGGATCAGTATCTAACCCTAACCCAAGGGGTACAACTCAGACCATTGAGGAGATGAGTCAAAAGCTCAGAATTTCAGTTGATCGAGACCAAGTGTGGAAGCAGAGTACAAGTTGAATCAAGTATAAAAGGTCCCAAGTGAAGGCCATGAATGAAGTAGTGGACCTGGGTCTTTATTGGGTGCTGCCTCCATGGTATAGGAGCGCCTTACCCGCTGATAAACCCAGGCAAGGCAAATACACTTGATCTTTGAATGTCTGTCTCTCTGTTTTGCATCTTCTGTCACATTTCCGGTCCATTGGTTCCAGCTGTCCTGCCATGCACTTCAGAGTTCAGATAAAAGCCCACAGTCATCTGGAGGAACTCTTAGTGCAAGCATAATGTTGACATGACAATGGCCATATTGTCACCCAGAATCATAACGCAGGGACTGGAGAGTAAGCTGTAAATAGCTGCCCCCAGAATTGAGGCTTACTTAGGGAACACCATGTCTCTCGGCTCTCTGCCTTTATGCTCAGGTCCTCTTTTGTGTCGGATGAACTGGGAAGTTGCTACCTGGGAGGGTCTGTGCTGAGGAGTGGCAGCCCAGGGTCTCACCAGGAATTGTGAACAGAGGGAGAGGCAAAGGTCAGCACCAGGGAGGTGGTAAGCAGAGTCCTGCCCGGGGCTACAGATAAGAAAATAACCCAGGAGGCCAGACTCTGGGAGGGCTGAGAACTGGTAGGGAAAAGAATATGAGAGGGGGCATACAGAGAGGTACAGGACAAAGGCTGAAGGTTAGGGCTCCATGTGCCCAGTTACCTGTGCTGCTGGCTGCTGAGGGGTTGGGCTTAAGGGGTTGGGCTTGATGGGCTAAAGGAGCTTTTCCAGGCCTCGCTCCAGAAACTCCCAGGGACTGATATTTCCCCTTCTTTCCACAGTGATAGTAAATAATGAACTATTATTTATTATAATATAATGATAATTAATTATAAGATAATTAGCAACCATATTATTTATAATCATATATAAATAATAATAAATAAATAATAAATAATAAATAAATATAAATAAATAATAAATAATAATAAATTATAAATAGTAATAAATCAAAAATTTGCCTTCTGATACCATTCTGAGGCCTATGGTAACCCCTTAAGAGGCAGAACTCACCAAAATCTAGTGAAAGAAATCCAGAAGAGAGGTAGTCTTTTAAAATAACTGCATTTTAAACCGTACGTTGAGTTGAGCCTGCCCTTCTCAATCTCATCTTGGGACAGGAAGAGAGCAATGGGTTGTCACAGCAAGTTTGGTGTCCCCTTATCCCTTTGCAGCCTGGCCCCTTGACTAGGGACTGCGGCATCATGGAGCTTAGAGGGAGGACCAGGCCTAAAGGAGAGACAGATGGTTTGGGGCCAGAGAACTTCTTCTGTCCCTGTCCTCTCATAAAACCTGTAATCCTGGCTCAGTCTTGCCAAAAACATACTGACCAATGCTTAAAGTGCAAGTCAAGAGCAGTGCGTGGGCAGTCATGCGGGATGATGGTGGAGATGAGATGATTTGTCCTTAGACTCAGGTACAATGTCCTCTCGCCTGCATGAACATCAGGACATTTGAAGAGCACTTTCTGTACTCAGAGTCTCAGCTGCTTCAAAGTGGAAAAGAAAATCCAATAAGATTTTTAACTAATTTCTATGTCTCCCTGGCAACTGTAATATTATTCATAGTAAACATCTAGGGTAAACCAAGTAGTCACATGGGAAAATGATATTTCACACCTCTATTTTGGAATTATGTGCAAAGTTTGCCGCATCCCTCATGTTGAATATCACATAGCTAAATTGTTAATTACCCCAGTTGAAAATGATGATCTGAAATTAAATTATTAGTCATCGTTCTGTTGCATAAAATATTTGATTTCTCAACTCATGGACAAAATCTGTAATAAATGTTGCTGGCTTACAAGTCGATATTTACCACTGATTTATGCAAGGTTCTAAAAAATTGATTAACAAAGGCTAAAACAAGAGAGTGAAGAATTTAAGAAATTATTAGGTTCTCTGTTGAAAAATAAACACAAACCTCTTATGAAACTTTAGATTCAGTTTCTAATAGAAGGGTAAAACCGAAAGGGCATTTGCTTCCTCAACAATTCAACACTGGAACTCAGCAGTACTCTGGCATATATTAGCAATGCTTAAAATTCCCCCTTTAAGCTAAAAAGGAAGTATTGGGAATTCCCTGGCGGTCCAATGGTTAGGACTCGGCACTTTCACCGGGGGAGGGGGGGGGGGGGCCTGGGTTTGATCCCTGGTTGGGGAGCTAAGATTCTGCAAACAGCCTGGTACAGCGTGGCCAAAACAAACAAACAAACACAAACCAAAAAAACCGCTATCCCGTCCCCTTTTTCTTTGATTACTCTTCACTTTTCTCCCCTTCTCCCCATCTAGTTCTCATCGTTTCCTCTCTCCTTATTTATAACCTTCAAGCCTTGCCTCTTTTCTTTCTTCCCAATCTCCTTCCTTGTCTCCCTCTTCAAGGCAATGCTGCTCAGTGGTTATTAAGACCATGGGCCAATTCTGGCTCCACCGTGCACTGAGTGACCCTGGGTAAGCTGCTTCATCTTGCCATGTCGCCACTACCTTGTATCAGTCAAGGTTCAATTAGGGAAGCAGAACCACTAGTGTGGGAGGCACTGGGGAAGCAGAGGTCTGAAAGGGGAGTTGAAAGATCAGAGGGGTCACCCACCAGTTCATCTGAGAAGGCAGGTGTGTCCAACTGTCCGAATGGGTCTCTGAGTAGAGAGCTGGTGGAGAAATCTATGGGAGCTGTTGCCTCGAAAGGTTTGCATTCAAGCATCTGGTAATGTTGAGTCTGATCAGGCGGGCCAGAGGTCCCCCCAAAGAGCAGGATGTGGAGTGGAGGAGAGCGGACAGCTGGAACCTACTGGTACCTTCATGTCTGTCCATTGCTGCATCTAACCATGATGACCCACAGAGAGTAATGGCTGCTGCTTTATTCTGCCTTCCAAATCTCATGCAAATTCCACTTTTGGCCAAATCAAACTCAGAACCATACAGGGAAGAGGATTCTGGGGAACTTAGGTCTAGTTTAACCAGGGTTTTTAGTACAAACCACCACGTAAGTAATTTTGAAAATGCAGTTATTAGGAGTTCGTAACTCATGGAGATGTGAAAAGTAAATGAGACTTAAAACATGTAAAGAAAGCACTTATCACACTGTCTGACACATTGTAAGCTCCCACTAAATGTTAACTATCATTTCTTCTTTGTTTTCAATCCACTTCCTCTTATGCTGTACACTTATACCTAAGCATTATGACCAAATTTCTCAATGTCATTGACATTGCATCATCAATGTTCAGGATAATTAGTAAATGATGTGGGAAGTGTAACAACAAAGCAGATATTTATTGAGTACTTACTAGGTGACCTTTGTATGCATCAACACCTATGATGCTAATAACAACCCTACGAGCTAGCTATCATCATCATTCACAGCAAACGATGAGGCCACTGAAGTAGAGAGATTATTTACTTGCCCCAAATTACACACAATTTAGACACAGTACCAGTTGAGAGTGGAGTAAGCCCATTTTAAACACTCTGTTTTCATTAAGGGTGGGAGTACCACCTCCAGGAAGATCATCTTCAGAAATACAGCACCTTCAAAACTAACAAAGGATCTTAGAACTTCTTTTCTGTTGTTATTGTTTCACACAAAATTTGGACGAATTATAAATCTGCTCTCCATGGTTTGGACTACAAAGCCAGTGGTCAGAAAGAACTTGGTACATGGCGATGTTGCGCAAAGCAGCCTTGATCAAGCCAACGTGTGTTGAGGTATTTGGGGAGGGAGTTGGAGAAAAGTTGAAGAAAGGTTAAAGTTACTTCATAATTAGATATAATTTTGCAACCTAAAACTTGAAAAACTTGCTCCAAATGGGCTCCCTGGCCCTTTTTAAAGCATGGCCTTGTGACTTTTACTGGAATGCAAAGTTTGTCATTACTCCAGCCAGTAACTCTCTCCCCGACCTGCCCCAAGCTCAAGCTGTCCCCTAAAGCAGAAACTCCAAATTTGCAACTCCACTGACTGTACTCATTTTTTTCAAAAATTTAAATGTTTTCAGATGGGGCTTATCACAGTTCCCACTCATCTCTCTCTATTTTCTGTCATCCAGCCTTACTTCACTCATCGATGTTACATGCCTTGAACTACAAGGCATTTGAGCTTCCAAAACTTGCAAGGTAATGGTCTCTAGGAGCACAAATTTCAAAGGGATTGTCTGGTCTTGGATTTCCACACAGAAGTCAGCAGAGATGAGGCGCATGGACCTTCCCAATTCTACTTTCTACTCATTTGGTCCCTCACCACCCAACAAACTCCTTAAAGTCCTTTATGGATAAACTTGCTGTGTGGCATTCTGACAACCCCTAGGTTTACCTTTTAAGAACTAAGATCTGAATTGCTCAAAAGCCAAGTGGAGAAATCATACAATTTCACCTTTGCCAAATGTGACATGCATTCTGTAAAAGAAAAACCCTGAGATATGAGGGCTAAGTACTGAAAGAGTAAAGCAGAAAATCTAAGAATGTTCATAAGTAGACACAGGTGCAATCCCTGCAAATGCACTTGAAAAAGGGTTAATAGTGTACTTTTTACTTTGTAGGGCTTGAAGTTTTAAAGTGTGCTATTAGGGAAATATTTGATTTCTTATGGTTTGGAACACCTGTGACATGAAAACTTGAAGATACTAAAATATGATAAATGATAATGTTTTAGCTATGTTGACAAGCATGTTTGGCATTGAGGTGGTTACCTGTCAGAAACAGTGCTGGTATTCATTACTTTTATTAATGGTCACTGAAACCTGGGACATGAAAGTGATGGTTCTGTAAAATGTATTCAGTTCAAAAGCTGGTTTTGGTATTTTATGATACAGATTGACAAAAGTTTGTGATATGTAACTTAAAACATGTGGGTGCAGTTAAAGTAACCATAGTATTTATTGGATAGAATCTTTTGTTGTTTTTAGAGATATGGAAAAAATCGGATTAGATAGAGTCTAGCTTGCTAAAAAGAGACACAGAACCTTGCTTTTTATTACAAGAGACAAAGCCTCCTAGACGTTTGCATTTGCAAATTTCTCCTGGCGTCCTTCAGGTTTGTGTACCTGAATCTGAGCACCATATCATCTTTACCATTCTCTTATTCTCTCTCTAACACTTACATAACTAAAGATGCTTTTGCTTAAATGGGCATTTGAGTCAAATTATTACTTTTAATTAAGTATAAATGTTATAGTTTTGCTCTCCTAACCCCTGGCAACTTTCTAATCTCTGCTCTCAAAAGCAAAATATATGCTTTTACTGTATAGAATAAGATGGTGGTAACTAGAGTCTTAGGTTTTTAAAAACTGCTTGATTGTCGAAATGAAAGGATCTCAGTAAACATATCGAGTATTATTTATTTGGAACACTATACCAGTTTAACACATAATTACAATTTCAGAATGTGTGCCATTATGCATTTAACATAATTAATTAAATTAATACAAATCCAAATTCCTCATACACTAATGATGACTCCTAGAACACATTATATCTTTCCCATTTTTATTCTCAGCATAGTGCATAGAAGCCTGGCCTGTGTAATAAATGCACTTTTAGAACAGTGGATTTTCTCAATTTCAAGGACTCTCTTGGGTGCTTAGCAAGTATACAGAACAATAAGTCCTTGGACCCTTACTGATCAAAGCAGCCAAATGATTTGTTGATGTTTTGGAAGAAACAGAGGTGAAATATTCAGTTTAATGATTGAGTGGAGAATAGTTTTATAGGAAAGGGGTTTAAGTCACACAGTTAATATTAACAATAGCAGCAATAATAATGAGTTGATTGAGCCTGGAAAAATAATATTCTCCTTGGCTAGAATTTTAGGATTACTTGAACTGTGGTGTCCAATAGAACTTTCTACAGTGATAGAAATGCTCTACAATCGGCACTGTCAAATATGGTAGCCGTTAGCCATATGTAACTATTAAGCATTGGAAATGTGGCTAAGGCAACTGAGGAACTGGATTTTAAATTTTATTAATTTTAATTAATTAACATTAAATTTAACTAGCCACATGTGTCTAGTGGCTATTGTGTTGGATAGTACAGTTCCAAAGTGCTTTTTTAAAAAATTTATTTATTTTTTATTATTTATTTATTTTTGGCTTCTTTGGGTCTTCGTTGCTGTGCTCAGGCTTTTCTCTAGTTGCGGCGAGCAGAGTCTACTCTTCATTGGGGTGCGCGGGCTTCTCATTGCGGTGGCTTCTCTTGTTGCGGAGCATGGGCTCTAGGCGCGCGGGCTTCAGTAGTTGTGGCGCCTGGGCTTCAGTAGTTGTGGCTCGTGGGCTCTAGAGCACAGGCTCACTAGTTGTGGTGCACGGGTTTAGTTGCTCCGCGGCATGTGGGATCTTCCCGGACCAGGGCTCAAACCCATGTCCCCTGCATTGGCAGGCGGATTCTTAACCACTGCACCACCAGGGAAGCCCCCAAAGTGTTATTAATAAAGCCTCTTTGAGTAATTTCTTTAGTTCACTCATCTATTCATGCACACATTTTATATATTTTTACATTCATTAATTCAACAAATATTTTTTGAGCACCTTCTTTGTTTCAGGCACTGAGGATGGGATGAGCAAAACTGACCAGGGCCCCACCCTCACAGAGCTTATATTGTCTCATGGAATAGATGAAAACCAATCAAATAATCACACAGCTGGTGGGAATTAGGAGAATGTGATCGTTGTAAGATTATCCCATGTGGCTGATTTCTGTGAGGAAATCCAGGCTTTTCAACCTCTTTAAAGTCTTCTGATTTCCCACAAGGGAGTGACCTCTGACCTGGGATCTGAAAGATGTTTGGCCCTTTGAAAGGGATAGATTTTATCAGTTGACACTACAGAGATCAAGCAGGATTGGTAGAAACAAATTTAGATAATTATCAGACTGACTACACATGTAAACAAAATCGCTGTTTCTCTTTAGAAAGAAGAAGAAGAATATCAGGAGCTTGGTGGCTTAGAAGCATTAAAGCTGTCAAAACTGAAAGTAGAGCAGTTGATCATAGGATATCCAGGGAGTTTCCAAGTCATTCTGTCTCACAGTATATAAAGGTACAGACCCTCTTAAATGCTTCTTTCTCTTTTATTGAAATAAGGTGTAGAAAACACACACACACACACACACACACACACACGCACACCTGGGTATAACTAAGAAGTAAGACGTTAGGTAAATTACATTTCCTTAAAGAAATATTTTGATGTTCTTGGAAACCTATACTCCTACTGAATACTAGGTAAGTTTCTGATGTAGACAAACTGCATCTCCTGTAAACATGCCATATGAAACAGCACTGATCTCTTCCATCTAAATATTTCCCAGTACCCTAGGATGGTCATCTGTGAAATAGATGATCTGAAGGTTCAGGAAACCAAACTATCCAAAGGAGCACAAATAGTCATCAGAATCTAGTTTGCATGTAGAATTCCAATCTCCCTGGAACTTCTAGCTGGTAATCTAATTTAAGCATGAAATGATATATGATAATTTGAAAATAATTATGTACTCTTAAATGAGAAGCCACTAAAGCACAGCAGCACAGAATTAAAGTAGCATGTGACAGTCTCTAATTTTACCTGCTGTAATTTTAATTTGGGGTTCAGAGTCAGGGTGGCAATGCCTTTTCAAAACATTCTGATCTTGATAAAAAATATCCAGGCAGAATATCTAAGAGAAGTACACTCTGTCATCCTCAAAAGAGTGTAAAAAGTGCATCTAGCACTTCCCACGGTGCAGTATTTCATGAATCTGTCTAGTTTTGTGGAACGCTGCCAGGTGGCTGAGCTCTATTTCCACACACCCCCACCCCTTTTCTTGGTATGCCTGAGAGCATATGACTTAGGCTACAGCCATGCCTACAGCAAAATTACACCGTGCTTAATTAACAGAAATCACTACATAACACACCTATGGACCATTCCTGGGGGCGTGTTGGATAGAGCCACTAGGAACTCTTGGGTCAATGCAGTGTTGAATGCTTTTCTCTCACCTACAAATATTAACACGTATTCTTCCCTGAACCAACAGGTAAGATCTCCACAAGTGACGGGCCACTGTTCCGTAATTCAAGTCCGCAGATACCCTGAAGCCTCTGAACTAGATTGTGCTGAGTTCAAGTTTCTATAAAACCCACGACGACTGTCTTTTCATCAGGATACATGCTCACTCCCTCCCCAGAGGTAGGCATTGCTACTAGGGGATCCCTAGGTTGTTATTACCCTACACCCAGTCTTTCTAACCTGCAGTTTTTCACAGGAAAGAATTCTTGTTGAGAGGGCTTCTGTGTGCAGAGGGGAGGATGGGAGGAGTAGTGGTTTGGGGAGGAGAATTCAGCCCATTTCACTAGTGGTCACTAATGCCTTTCTGTCCAATCACACTCCTCCAGGCCCAAACCATTATATAATACATGTTGTAGCCTTTTGCATGTAGGTTATAACCTAAGCAAATAATCTTGTGGAATACTTTAACTTTTTATAATGTAAAATTTCAAACATATCCGAAAGTGAGGCACACTAGTGTGATGAAGCTCCATGTATTCCCATCACTCAGCTTCCACGTGACCAACTCATGGCCGGTCTTATTCCATCTACACCCCTACACCCCTACCACTTGTATTATTTTGAAGCAAATTCATGAATAGTTTGCACTTCGATGGAGCAGTTAATAGAGGAGGCCACTTTTTCCCTAAAGCCGGCTTTGATTCTTCTCTTCCCAGCAGGAAGAAACTGTGATCCTTGAGACTCCCTAGCATTTTATTTCTACATTTCTTCTAGCACCAATCACGTCTTGTCTGGTATTATAGGTCTTTTTGTACATCCTATCTTTCCTATTGAACCCTCATTTCCTTGAAGGCAGGACTTAGGACTAATTCATCCAGCATTCAATAAATGCTTATTGAATGAAAGAAGAAATGTACAAAGATGGGCTACAATGACTAAAATCCAAATTCGGATCAATATAGATACACATCCAGCACTGGGAATCAAAGAAACAGACATTTCTTCACCTCAGATTTGCTCCTTCTGTCTATAAATCGTAAGTAGAGACCTTGAGTTTCTTCCAAACGCCAATACAATCTTTAGGGAAAATATGTTTATCTTGAATTGGATGATAAAGGACTTAAATATGGTGAAAGATGTATTTGTTATTTACGATAATGTAGATAGAAGTGGTTTCTTGTAGCTGTGCATTTAATATAATACAAACTTGAAAACAGTGATCCATATTTTGCATGAAATAACAAAAGAAATTTGGGAAGGACGATTTTCTTCCACAGGGAAAGAAAATGGACTTTGGAGTTGGGCAGACTTGGCCGCAGAGCCCTGCCTTCAGCAAGTTACTTAACCTCTCCGACCCTTACCTTCCTAATCTATAAAAGTGGAAGGATCTTTTTCTTGCTTCACATGATTGGGAAGGATTAACTGGGATAGCATATATGAAATCTTCAGCACTGCCTGTCATATAGTTGGTGCCCTTATGCACTGGTAATAATATTAGCAACCACTTAAGAGTTTACTATATGCTGGTCCTGGATTAAGCAGGATACATGTATTATTCTAATTAATCTTCACAGTAACTTTGAGGACAGTTAATATTTCCATTTTGTTGATGAGAAAACAAAGTCTAGAAACTTAAGTAACTTGCTCAAGGTCACATAACTAATAAGAGGTAGAGCTGGGGTTTGGAGATTTAAACCTGGGTCTCTCTGACGCTAAAGAGGAATTCTGTGTAATTATTGTGCTGCCTGACTTTCTTTCATTAAAATTTCTTTGAAACTTTGTATAGAAAAGGGCCTTTCTTAAAACTTTAAGGAAAATATCTTTTCTTTCAACCACTTATTGCTGCTGTAACAGAACCTGAGAAATAAGCAGCTTTGAATAATTAGGAATTTTTGAAAGTGGGAGGGTTAATAATGGAAGAGTGAACATTTGAAGACCACATTCACTTTTTTTTTTTTTTTTTTTAACCCATGTCCCCTGCATTGGCAGGCGGATTCTTTTTTTTCTTTTAATTAATTAATTAATTAATTAATTAATGGCTGTGTTGGGTTTTCGTTTCTGTGCGAGGGCTTTCTCTAGTTGTAGCAAGCAGGCGCCACTCTTCATCGCGGTGCGCGGGCCTCTCACTATCGCGGCCTATCTTGTTGCGGAGCACAGGCTCCAGACGCGCAGGCTCAGTAATTGTGGCTCACGAGCCCAGTTGCTCCGCGGCATGTGGGATCTTCCCAGACCAGGGTTTGAACCTGTGTCCCCTGCATTGACAGGCAGATTCTCAACCACTGCGCCACCAGGGAAGCCTCACATTCACTTTTATTTTAAACACTTATAAGAATAGTGATTGTATAGAAAATTAATGTATTTATTTAAGGGATGTATAATATACAGAGACTTTTTGTAACACTAATTCTAGTGATGTTGCAGAAAAATATACCTGAAGGCACAACTTCCGTAAGACACCAACAGAAACAGCAGCATCAAAAATGTATAAAATTTACAAAATTTGAAAGATTTTAAGTGAAAAAGCTAGTAAAGTGTTTAGTGCATGATATATAATGAACATGGAATAGATATTTGTTGGATAACATGAAGCATGAGTCATAAAACACCTAATATATTAAGTCACTCAGAATCTGAGGCAGTGTCCAGTGCCTGATTAAGTCTTATGAAAACCTCTAAGAGTATATATTTTCTTTTTCTCCTTCTCCTTATTAGAAGTTCTGGCATTTCCTAAGTCTATTAGTTCCATTGGTTATCCCAGTACAAAAGCCTAGAAAGGCTTCCATTGAAATATTCAGGTTGACTATTAGAGGTTGTCAACACTGTCCTCTTTGAATAAAAATATTTAAAGGGTTTGTTCTTCTAGGAAATGTAGTCCAGCTTGAAAATTCATCTTTAAGATAGAGCTGGAGTGGCCGGTCCCTACAACTCCCCACGTTCTGAACACAGATTTACTGTAGTAAAGAAAAATCTGAGTCAAATGTCTGAGGAACAGGGTGTGATTTAGCTAAAACTGCCAATTTTGTTACAGCATGTTTGGAAAAGTTGCCCCCAAACCGGCTGTCATGAGTACTTCTTCAATTAAAATAATTCCCACTGAATCTTTTGAAAGTAAATAGTTGATGTCCAAGAATCTCCCAGGAAAAGCCATTGTAAAGTCTCATGAGGACGGGAACTTTTGTCTGTGGCACTCACCTCTGCATGCTCAGGGCCTGGCACCTGGCAGGTGCCATAGATCTGTGTGGACTTGGGAATAAAGGAAAATTATTTGTGCCACAGTTCAGCTATACCAGGAGCCTGGCTTTGTGCTTATTCCTACAGTTAAAGCTTTCCCTAAGTGAGCTCTAAAATTCCCAGATGTTATAGTAAATACTCCTCAAATAAGTTTGGGGTAACAACCTCGATATGGTTCAAGTCATATGTGGCAAAGATAAACCTGCCCTAGTATTGTTGCACCCTAAAACTCCCCATGGATTTGGAAGCTGGCAGAGATAAAGCAGACCCCAAGATGGTCTCAGCTGGACAAATGTTGAACAGAACAATTCCTGCCTCCAGTTGCTTTTGACACAAGTATTTGGTGGGGTGGGGAGCAGAGGAGGATAGTATGTTTGCTATTCGTGGACAGGCTCTTTCTTTTTTATCCTGCAGCCTTTGGAAGTTAATGATAATAAATTAATACTGCAGGGTCGTCAAGGTCAGACACCCTGTATCCTATGGGGTACCTGGACTTCCGATCCACTCAGATAAGGGGAAAGACAAAGGAGCAGTAGCCACCTGTCTTTATTAGAAATGGTGCTTGGTGCCCTGGTAGGGTTCTGCCAGTCTGCTTTGGCTTGTGTGTGGGTTGGGCAACTCGCCACTAAGAGGTCCTCACGGGGAGAAAGGCTTAAGAGGGTGGGCAGCATGATAGAAGAACCACCAGATTGAAACACAAGTCTAAATATATTCATCTTGTCCTTGTCTCATCTTTAATGTAACCACTTGAGGAATTAAGTTGCTCCTGTATGTTAGGGTGCCTCAGTTTCCCTAAGTTTTGCTCTCCCCCAGTTTAGCCATGGGCAGAGAATACACTTCTACCCTAGGGGCTGCTGCTTGTAGAAGGAGATAATGCTCTTGCACACATTACTAAGCTCAGCGTGAAATTAGTCCCCAAAGGGAGGAGGCGTGACCAATGCGTGTCAGATGTTCAGGCTTTCTGCATGACTCCAGCCAGGGGCAGGGATGTGGCTATGGGGAAAATAGGGTTTGGGGAAACAAAGGAGTTTGAAGGCAACCAGAGTTCCAGGCTAACCCCACAGAATAGAATGCAAGGAGTGAGGAGTGGGATGGAGGGCGAGTGGGAGGCAGTGGAATAAAAGAGGGAGGGGAGATCTTTGCAAGCCATGTGTTAGAGGTCTTGTTAACTGGCCTGGCCACTCACCAGCAGTGTGACCTTGGGCAAGTTAACTTTCCTGGGTCTCATTGTCCTCATTTGTAAAACGTCATCAGGTTGTTAAGAAGTCCAAATGAATACATGGAAAACATTTTGGTTTGCACCTGCACCCTGCCCCCCCTCAAAATGCTCAGTAAACATTAGCTCTTATTATCTGTAGCTCAGGCTTGCTTTTATGATTTGGTTTGATTAGTTTATCTACAGTTTGTACCAAGACAGGGTTATTTTGAAACACAGAGTTTCCACTCGGTATCACTTCACAGTTTGAGTAAACTCACCTAACCCTGTGCTGGGAAAGGTTGGAGATCCTTAAGCAATGTTCTTAAGAAGGATTACACCTGCCACTAGGTGTGAATTATTTGGCTAATTTAGTGTTACAACTAACAAAAAGAATGAAAAAAAAAAGGCTTTCCTTACATCTGTCCTCACTTGGTAATATAATAGGAGACTTAGTGGCTCACTCTCTCACTTGTTCAAAAAAAAAGGCAATTAAAGAACTTCGCAAAACATTTGGTTGCAAAGCCTGAAAAGAGTGCACATCTCGAGAGCAGTTCCTTTCTTCTGCAGGAATACGTTTTCATTAGGTCTTGGGTCAGCCTGTATCTAGGCTTTGGGAGAAAGTGTGCTGGCTTAAGGCAGACCTCTGTACCAATTTACAGTGGAATCTGATAAAAAAGCCCACGAGAAGAAGAAAGAAGCTATGAGCTTCCAGATAACTACATGGTCAAGAATTCATAGGACTTGAAATTCTGATCTAGACCAGAATGTGCTTTTGACAAACACAGGGGAGAAATTATTGTAAATGTGCTATGCTAGCTGGCCCAGTAGGAGAAGTGGGACAAAAATGTAAAAAAATTTTTTTAAATTTTATTATTTAAATCCTGAGGTGAGGGGGAATCAACAACCTTTTAGGTTAATCTTTACTACCTACCTTACCAAGGGAGTCAAAACACTTGATACAAGGTCATTTTAGATGTAAAACAAGAATAACATGCAGGCATAATTATTATATACAAAACATAAATCACAGCAAACAGTGGGGAGAGGGATGGGCAAGATAGGTGATGGGGATTAAGAGGTACAAGCTACTAGGTATAAAATAAATAAGATTAAGGATATAATGTACAGCACAGGGAATACAGCAAATATTTTACAATAACTTTATATGGAGTATAATTTATAAAAATGTCGAACCACTATGTTGTACACCTGAAACTAATATAATATTGTAAATCAACTATAATTCAATTAAATTTTAAAAAAAATTACAGCAAACAAATTTTCATAGAGACTTGGCTAGTTCTGGTCAGGAGAAAATTCTTGGTGTATTTTCACTGGAGTTACACTAGTGTAACCTAGTAGTGGAGTTATTGGAAAGTCATTATTGTATAGTGGCTTCTATAATTAGTCTATGATTAATAGGTCCCTGACGGAAATTAACTCTGAGGAAAGCGTCATAGGGAAACTCAGTTTTAATCTAGGGTTTTGCAAGTTCATACAATTGGCAGTGGCCTAAGGAGCAAAATGGGTTAACTGAAGTGGGTTGTTACCAAATTGTTTGCGTTCAACCTTAGTTTTTTCTTATTAATAAAAAGGTAATGTGTTTTCAGGACAAATATTGTGAAAGCTCCATAAGCAGAAAAAATTAAAGTTATAAGTTAAATTGCCATAATTCATTAGGAAGGAAAGAATTAAAAGAGAAAGAAAAGTTGAACTTGATACTTTCAAGTTTAGTGTCAGAACCTTGAAGTCTGGATCTTGCCCATTTGTGACAGTGTAATCCTGAATAGGTAGGTAACTTAGTTTCCCTACATATGGCCTTGAGTAAATAACTTAATCTTTCTGGTATAAATTAGGAATACTTTATGAACATTTCATCAATGTCTACACAGCAAAAAATAAAAAAGTTATTGCTGATTGCTCAGTTTAGGTGGTCAGTGAAGATAGCAGAACCAGCCAAGACAAGTCTGAGATTTACTGCCCTTGACTTGCCTGCCTTGATTACTTACATGGCCTTTATTAGCCAGCTTGGTGCAGACTTCCCTTCACTTTGTGCTCAGCAAATTCGACTGCAGAGTTGTTTTCCTCCCCTGTGAAAATGAGCAATGTTTATATTACTAAGATCTAAAAGAAAAATTTTAAAGATGACTAAAAACTAGAGCGTGGAAAATTTTCATTTACTGAGCCTCCACTTTCTACTTTCTTGTATCACCCAAAGGGTGGCTTCTCACTCCCTTGGGTCACCTGCCTCTAGTTCAGTGGCTCTCAAACTTTTTTTAAAAACTAATTTTTCTTGGAGTATAGCTGATTTACAATGTTGTGTCAGTTTCTGCTGTACAGCAAAGTAAATCAGTTATACATATATCCACTCTTTTTTAGATTCTTTTCCCATATAGGTCATTACAGAGTACTGAGTCAAGTTCCCTGCGTTATACAGTAGGTTCTTATTAGTTATCTATTTTATATATAGTAGTGTGTATGAGTCAGTCCCAGTCTCCCAATTTATCCCTCCCCCTGTCTTTCCCCCTTGGTAACCATAAGTTTTTCTACATCTAGGAGCTCTCAAACTTGACTAGTTTCAGACTCACCTCAAGGGCTTGTTAAAACAGATGGCTGGGCCCCACCCCCAGAGTTTCTGATTCACCGGGTCTGGAGTAGGACCTGAGAATTTGCCTTTCTAACAAGTTCCCAGTGATGCTGGTGCTGCTGTTCTTGGGACCACACTTTGACAACCACAAAGGGAACTGGCCTCCTGCCAGCTACTTAATGGTCCCCATAACACCCTCCCCTCCCCCCACCTTACCCCTAAGCCTTTATCTCCTCCTAGGGCCCTTGCTTTCACCACTGTAAGTAACCAGTGGGATCCCTGGCCTCTAGCTGCTCCCTCTGGGTGGCCCCTGCTGGGAGCTGATGTGAAGGAGTCTTACTTCCTCACAACCCCTCTAATGCATGACTCTTGATGTTTTAAATGAAAAGACAGAAATAACTAGAAGGAATTAGAAACATTAGTGGGTGATGTGAAACTGAAGCTAAATGTGATTGTTCTAGTACACAGAAGCTTGGGTTGAAAACCCCATCTCTGCCAACTGGTGACGGTGGCTCCATTATGATGGCCACTGTGTGCCATATTAGTGACTCCTACTTCCTGTCCTGGAGAAGACATTAGAGGTACCCTACTTGAGCCTGCTTATTCTGTACTGAGATGTGAGATCCAGATGGGTGCCCTGGCTGTTCCTTCCTCTTCCTTTGCTGTAAGTTCAAGATTCTGTTTTTCTCCCAGATACTACTGGGATCTGTAAAGTCTCACAGTAGAGAAATCTTATAGGTCTGTCTGGGTTTAGGCTCCAGTTTTCTGAAGAACTGAAGGAAACAAAGTGACCTTTTTGGCTTCTGAATATGAGGTTAAGGAGAGACTATAGAGAAGGCCTATAGGTTTATAAGAACTTCCCCACATTTCAGGAACCTCACAGTGAGCTCCAAAACATTTTCCTATGGTTGCCACACGACCAACATGGAAACCAAGAAAGGAAACAAGGAAGTTAAGGGAGAGGTCTGGACAAAGATTTCCCTTTCCTTCTCGAGTTCCTCTTCTAGTATGTGACGCTGTAGAAGCAAGATCCAATGACATCAGCATCTTTGGTGAAAAGGAAGACAGAAGTGGTGGGTATACAGAGAGGGGATTAGTAGTCTGGAGGCACCCGACCTAGCAAATCCAGCGTGGGTGTCCAGCAGCTTAATTAGTGAAAGCACCATCTGAACGTGGCCTCAGTTGCAGGTTTGGGGCCAGATTCATCTGTGACTTGACCTAATTCAAATCAACAAGTAAATATTAAGCAATGATTATGTGTCAGGGAAGTGTTATGGGAAATAGAAAGAAAAGCATGACATGGATCCTGCTTTCAAGGAATCTATTATCTAGAAGGGGAGAGAAGAACTGTATACAAACCACTAAGGTGCAAGACAGACTAGGACTCTCTGGGAGCCCTGGGCTAAGGCTGCAAATGGGCTCCTGGCCATATCCCGTGCATCTGGGCCACTATCAGAAGGTTAGAGATGGCTGAAGTAGAGGCCTGTGCTAGGGAGTTGGTGGCAGTCAGTTAGGGGATTCGGTGCTAAAGAGGTTATTAGTTGACTGCAGAAGCAACTACATACTTCTACCTAGCTATTTGTGATCATTGAGGCCAATTTTCAATTTTAATCTATATATTTGCATCCCTAATTTCAGTGAGGCCCCTCTTCCTACTCACAAATCTGTGCTTGTAAATGATTAATTGTTGTTCTATCCACTTGAGTAGTTAAGCAACTAAATGACTGCATGTGCAAATTCAGGGGTTTGGAGGCAAACACAACTGTGTTAGTGGTTGCATAACCCCAAGGTGGAAAGGGAAAATTAATAGGCAACCTGTGAAAATCATTACTAATGTTTTTCTTCTGAACTATCAAGAAATAAAATTACATACTTGGTCTTTGGAACATGATAGATGGGGTAGACTATCAGACAAGGAACACAGCAATCTTCTGAGTAGCTGATGCCTTGTTATTTGAATCAGTAGAATCTATATCAACAACAACAACAAAAATAAAACCAAGCCATGAGATCCTGAATATTTTGAGGCCATTCCAATTTCAGTTTCAGTGGGTCTAGGGAGTTTGAAATTTTGTGTGGCTGAAATGGTTACGAGATCACCCAAAATTCATCATCCTCCTTCTGCAATGGAACTGTTGCTGGGAGGTGGATTGAGGCCCAAAGAAAGAGATGATCCCACAAAGATTCCTATGTTCCTACAACCCCAGAACCACCTGCCTCTGTCTGCCCCCTCCTCCCTGATGGAATGCCACAGGAGAGGGATACCAGGAGGATGCAGACAGAGTAGAAACAAAGAAACATTTCCACTTCTCGTTTTTGTATGAGGCTGTACCCTTTACATGGCTGGACTCTTTTGGAAGCACTGGAAGAAAGGGGTAGGGTCATTTAGGAGCTCCAGGGCCCTTGGAGATAGGCATGTTGGGTGGGTGTGTGGGATGGGATGTGGGAAGGGGAAGAAAGGAAAGCTTGTGATGGAGCCAAAGTGATACAAATGCCCAGAGGCTCCAACTAGCTAATCCCCGGGCACCTCCAGCAAGGCACTCTTATCTCTCTTGCTCAGCATGATGGTTAGGCTCCTGAGAAGCAGTAATTTAAAAAAATAAAAGTGAATTTTGTCGTAAGAAAAAAATGAAATCATGCTCCAGTAGGCTGAAAAAAAATCTGTCAGGTATTTTGTATGTGTGTGTGTGTGTGTGTGTGTGTGTGTGTGTGTGTGTGTGTGTGTGTGTGTGTTTATCTCATTATTATGACCATGGACTTTATGTCCACAAACAATAAATTTATGGAAAAAAAGTAAAGACATAAAAACGATTATTCATAAACTAGAGAATAAAGGTCCTTAGTGATGTCTAAGTTGCAGAGGCAGTAGCTCGCAACCATTAAATCTGCCATTCTCCACGCTCTTCACTGCATCCATCATAGGAACACGGGATGGGAAGTTTGTCCTACTCAGTACTATGTGCTACCCCACTCTTTTAAAAATCTGGTTTGCTCTCTCACACCATCCTCTGGCTGTGGTCTCGCTCAAGTCATATTGGTCATTCATTAACATATTCTGTTTGGCAGATAACATCCATTCTTACTTTGTCTTTTGCTATTTCTTACCTTGGTAGCCTCTTGGCCATGTTAATGGATGTATTGTAATCAGAAAAGGTGGATGGTGAGTAGGACTGGGCTTAGCTCCTCACTGCGCAGGGTATTATATCACATCACCCCCACCAGCAACACTCCCAAATTACACCATCAGCTCCAATTCCAAAATATTTTGGTGGGCAAAACTAGTCTTATTATTCCAAAACTAGTCTTAATTTCTTCTTTGTTTTATTAAAAAATTAAAATAAATGTGTGAAAATTGGGAGGTTGGCGTATCGTGTGAGTTGAAGCCTTGGCAACAGTGTGTAAAATCTATATCTGGGAATAGTTGACACCAAGAGTTAGACTGTGCATTGCTTAGTATTACAGGCTTCAGTGTATTAAAGGAATATACAATAAGTATGTAACTTTTGCTTCTTCCTTTCACCTGAAACGTAGTTAGTAAAGAGTAAAGTCTATGTGGTTCATACCAAAAAATACATCGGTTTGAAAATACAGCAGGAAAAGATTTATTTTTTAAAGAAGTCAAATCTTGGTGTTAACAAGGCACAAGTATTGTGATTCAAACTTTATATTTTGTTGAAAGTGCTTTCACATTTGTATTACTATTATTTCTAGTCTATTTTCCCAGAAGAGCAAAGTCAAGTTCGAGATGAGGGAATTGGCAGAACAGGAGGCCATAAAAGTGACGGAATGCCCACAAGGCATATAAGAAACTAAATATTGATCTTTGTTCTTTCAGGGAGGACTCTCAAGTTTCTAAGGATGTCATTACAGCTACGGTGGCGTTGGTTAATCTGATCTGCTATTCAGCTGTGGTCTTGCTCAGCACTGAAAGAACACTTTGTTCATGAGCTTCAGCTGACAACCAGAGAGTTCTCTAAAGCAAGGGTTATAGAGAGAACATTCCTCTCCATGTGTTATGTAAGATATTCAAGGTATGTAGGACTCCGAGGCAATGAATAAAACTTGTTTTAAAAAATGACACAACTAGCTAGTGGGAAGCAGCCGCATAGCAGAGGCAGATCAGCTCGGTGCTTTGTGACCACCTAGAGGGGTGGGAAAGGGAGGGTGGGAGGGAGGCTGAAGAGGGAGGGGATATGGGGATATATGTACAGCTGATTCACTTTGTTATAAAGCAGAAACTAACACACCATTGTAAAGCAATTATACTCCAATAAAGACGTTAAAAAAAATGACACAACTTATACATTCAAATTACTTTTTATCCTTCTAAGAGTCATATTGGAAGACACATACTTATCCTAGCAAAGCACTCTTCAAAGCATTTTGGAATTTTTTGTTTTAGTGTTGCCTTTAGAGCCAGGGTTAGGGTTTGTGAACCACTTAGGACTAAATACTTAGCATGTCACCTCAATTTTTAGCCATGACATGGAAGGTTGATTGTTTTGCTTCCCCATAGACTTAACTCTAAATAACTTGGGATATTTTTTTAAAAAACAAATCTATTCATTTACCCACTGATTCATTTAATCAATAAATATCCATTCAGTGTCCTGTGTGCCAGGCTATATGTTAAAAGTTGAGGATTCAGCAATGCACAAGACAGAAATAGTCCCTGCTCTGTTGGAGCTGACGTTATAATAGGAAAGACAGACCAAATCCATCCCCACAGCAACATGCTAACAAACAAATTTTAAAAATACTTGCCAGTTGGGATAAGTGGTATAAAGGAAACAGATAAGGGGCTGAGCTAGAGAAATAACATGAAGAAAACAGTTTGTTAGATGGGAAAGGTGACATTTAAGCACAAATTCAGCCTCTAAAGATGTCTACTTGCCACCATTGGGAGTATTCAGATGAATACACTTTAATTTTGGAGAACAATTTTGAAGCCTGAGTGGGGGCAGAGCCCACTTTCCCCACAGCAAATTTTCTTTCTGTAGGATATGAAAGTGTGACCCTAATCAACGAAGTGGCTTCAAATGTGATACCTCAGTTACCATAAATAATCTGATAGCAAATAAGTTGTATCTCACTTGGCAGCCCTGACCAACTGATAACAGGCCTTTCTTTTTTTCTTTTGGATTAAACAAACATACACACAATTTTCTCCCCAGATGGTAGAGCTGTCTGACATCTCGACAGTGCTGTTTGCAAGGCCCCAGGATCTTTAATCCTCCATCTACTGAGGCTCTCAGAGCCACCTGGGAGACGTCCTGGAGGTCCCCAGTACTACAGAGGTAGTAGCACTTCATGCTATGTCCATTACTTGCAGGACAGCATCAGCACCCTGTTTAGGTTCTCGAACACCTTCTGCAGGATGATGCCAATGGTCTTGAGAGAGATTCTGAGTCTGTGCCCTGGCTTCATGGGAAACCGTGCTGAGAACCATTAATGATGTCTGCTACGGGCTTGGAATGGGGTCACATAATGTCAGTTTGCCCATTATTGGAGATGTTAAGTTTGATCACTAGGTTAAGCTGGTGTCTCACAGATTTCTCCATTGTACAGGCACCCTTCTTCCTAAAGAGTATTAAGAAATACTCTGTGGGGTAACATTTTGAGATTATGTTAATTTCCTGTTCTCCAACAATATTTCACTGCCAAATGACTTGCCCAAGTTCATAGCTAACAAGTCACAGAACTGTGACGGGAGTTCTATTTCTCCAACTCCCAGCCCTGGCAACTTCCACTCCACTATGCTGGTTCCATCCATTAGCATGTGAACATTTCAGGTAGGATATGAAGAAGTCAGGGTTTCTAAAGACTCTAAGAAAATCTAGGTGCTATTTAGACCTTCATAGTTTATTAAATGCATTGAAAAATAAAATTTTCATTAGAAACTCCTATTTTGTGTGAAATAATTAGATTTCCCTTAATGTGGCTAAGGAAGCAATACATGGTAACACTGCTAGATAGATGAATTGTTGCTATTACTACTCAAAAGAAACAGACAGATATTGTGGCCAATTCTCCTGCCCCCAAATATTCTTAAGCAGGTTTGGATTCTGTTTCCTCTGCCCTTCTTCACTTAGAATTTTTTTTTTTGGCTGTGCCGCTCAGCTTGCGGGATCTTAGATCCCTGACCAGGGATCAAACCCGGCCCCGGCAGTGAAAGCGCAGAGACCTAACCACTGCACTGCCAGGGAATTCCCTGCCCTTCTGCACTTTGAATACCAGTATAGATTTGTTGGATAAAAGACTCTGTGCTGAGTGTGAGTACCAGTATCTTTCTTTAGAATCATTAACTGTAACTATAAATCAGATGGATTTATGTTCATTTCATTTCTTAAACCACACTGTGGTGGTTTTTATATGAATCGAATTCCTATTGTTGAGTCTTTCTAAACATCAGAAGCTGTCCCAAAGACTTCCTGTGGCAGTATAGTCCATGGGGTAATTGTATTAGGATAATAGGGTTGAAACATTTCATAATTTAATGAGTTTGTAGATTTCTTATTCCCAGAATTAAAAAAGAACCTCTATGAATGTCAAATTCCATAATTATCTGACAGAACAGAATTTGGCTCTATTTAACCAACTGGCATACTCTCCATAGATAACAACATGGTTTGATTAATATAAAGAGCCCATTTCTCACCCCCATCCTCTCCGGCACCAGAAATTCATTAAATATAAAGCCTTACATAATTCTGTAAAGACGCTCACTTCTCTGCAGTTTTTCTAGCTTCTAAATTAGATACTAAAGAAGAAATATCATTCTTTAGGTGCAGGCTTTCAGCTTTCCCTGAAATGGAGTGGTTGGTCATGGTCCAGCACACAAACTAGCTTGGGTTTGATGGAATTTAATTAATAATAATAATAAAATACAAAGTCCCCTTGGTGTTAAGTTAACAAGCAAATTCTGGGGAGAGAGATGAGAATAGGATGTGGATCGAGTCTATAAGTGGCCTAGGCCTCAAAGATTCCTTCTGGCATTAGGTACACCCATTTGGGTTTCTTTGGATTAGAAACATAAAAGCATAATTTGTGCCTTTAATTAAATTTTTTTTCCAGTAGAACTCTTGCCATATGGCCAAAGAAACATAGAGCTGGATAGAAACAATAGCTGACATTTATGTTCTAGGTGTTTTACATGAATATTGTTTAACCCTCACAAACAACCCTTTAAGAAGGTACAATTATTATTTTCCTTCTTTGAAAGATGAAGAAACCGGAGCCCAAAAAGTTTAGGCAACATCCCATAGGATAATCTGGCTTGCAAACACAAACAGTAAGACTGCAGAGTCTGAGATCCTGAGGTCCCGAAGATAGGCACTATCGCCTCCCAAACTCTGCTGCCTCTCCATGGAGGGATAGGGAGACTTACAGTGCTTTTCATAGGAAGACTGCTAAGTGCTTCTCTTGAATATTATGATTATTTTCCACAGCAATCCTTTCATGCAGCTTATAAACCAAGAACTGGGGGTCCATCAAATGGAAAGTGACTTGTGTAAGACATTCCCTGTGATCCTGGGAGATCCTGGCAGAAGGTGAAGAGGCTCTTACCATTACTCCTGGGAATTCACCAATGGCTAGTACTCTTCCCAACTCCTCATCATGAAAGACAAACAGCATCCTTCCTAGTTGGAGTGTACTCATTTGATACTTGTTCTGTATTTCTCCCTAGTGGCCAACGTTCCTGGCAGAGAAAATGAAACCAGGATAATAACCATTGTAGAGTATGAAATTGCTTCTTATCTGAATCCATACTCTAAACCTCCTTCAGTGCTTTCATAAATCATCCCACACTGATAGAATTATTTTTTATGACTCATAGGTATATTTTACTTTTCCAGTTTTATCCTCTTTACTTTCAAGGAGAAGATTGGATGATGGAGAAGAAAGATTCACCTGCAGAGCTATGTTGGATTTTATTTAACCCTAACACATAGACTGTGGACTAAAAAAAAGAAATATGCCCAGCTTAGTATTACGTACAAAAAATTTTTTTTAAGTTTTACAGAATATAATCCAATGATGAAAGTCATTCACTTAACAAGCATTTATTGAGTTCTTTCTAGGTATAAAGCACTGCAATAGGTGCTGAAGTACAAAAATAAATAAACCTCATCCCTGCCCTCAAGATGCTTATACTCTTGGGTGTAATATTGTGTGACCATTTGTCTGGGCCTGCCTGAGGCAGTCTTGGTTTACACCTGTTTCCCCAATGTAATTATAAACAATACTCTCTTTCACTCTCAAAAGTGTCCCAGCTTAGATGACAAATTGCATATACCCTAGCAATAATATTTCCCACTAGATGATGTTTTTAAAATACTTATAATTCTTGGATATACTGTAAATAAGAAGTACAAACAGCAAAGCTGCAAAGAGTATACTGACACAGTGTCTTCATTTTGGAATCACTATTCCTGTCTCTGTATGTCAGTTGAAGTAAGTTCATTGGGAAAGTGTGGCATTTGGTCTTACATTATTCTTTAAAATGCAACTACTGTTCAATCTCTATTGAGAGGATGAAATATATTGGCTAGAAAACTTAAGAAGATGAGAGAATAGTGCAATAAATGGAGATAATAATATGTATCATACACTCAACCCCAGTTTTATAGGAGCCAAAGGTAAATAGGACACAGGGGCCCTTGGGGGCCAGGGAAGTGTCAGGTGGAGCAGAAAAAGCAACGGTTGGAGGCATTTGGGGTCACGAGCCTCTGATCTCAGAGTTCAAGGTGGCGTCTTTCCCTCTCTTGGACTCTTTGGTCTCTATCCCATTCTTATACGTACTGAACTCATTAGTTTTTAAAGTCACCTGCGATGTGCTTTTGTGAAAGGTTGGTGTCTGCAGAACTTCTAATTACACATTACTTTGTGTACTGTTGTCTGAATATGTATATGTACGTATTTTGATATTGAAGACAAGCTATTTTTAGTTTCCTTTTGGGTATGTTTGGAGAAACTCTTAACTGTGGCTATGCTGCTATGGAAACAGTATCCATGTATACTGACATGTTTACAATTGTTTAAAACACTATAAACTTTCCAGGGCAAAGGCAAACAGCTTACTTCCATCAAAGTTGCTCCCTGGTTTCCTTTTTTATTAGTTTATTACCCTCAGACCCATGTTGGAATCTGTTTCATCTGTGCCTGCATTAAATAGCTGTTTTTTGCTGACGTGCATCATTTAATTGATTTCACATTCGTAACTACAGTAGCACTGAGAACAGATGAAAAGTTTACCCTGAAATCAGAAATATTCTTTGGCCTTGCTAGGAAGTGAGAATTAAATACCTCCTAGGCTCCCAAATGAAAAAAATGGAATAATACCTCTTGAGGGTATGTTGACTGACTATCTAGAATTTGCAAGTGTAGGATAATCATTTAAATATAACTACTGTAATTATTATTTGTGTGTACAGAATGAATTTAAAGACTAGGCTAATTGCTTCAAAACATGCAAACCCAAAAAGGAGTTTTCTGGCTTATTCCAAGCATGGAGAGAAGTAGGTGGCTAAGAATCTTTACAATTTCTGGAAAAAGAATCTTAACAAAGCCACATGAATTGAAGTGAATAAGAACCATGTTTGTTTGAAAGTACCAGGAAAGTGATTTTTGGCAGGGTAGTTTTCCAGGAGTGAAGAAGTATTTTAAAGTGGAACCTGTAATTGTGAATCATACAATGGTGTGTCCTGACTACATAAAAGGGCACATACTCTAGCAGAGCATAATATTTTATAGGATTTTAAACACAGAGTACTTACTCCTTTAAAAACTTCTCTTTTCCAAAATTTGATATCTATTTTGGGTAAGTATACAGTAAAGAAAGTTTTAGCTGTCATGAAGTCTACTTTCCCCTCTCTTCTACTAAAATCTCATTTTTGTCATCTTCCTGAAACAGTCACTTAAAATCACAGATCAAGGGGCTTCCCTGGTGGCGCAGTGGTTAAGAATCCGCCTGACAATGCAGGGGACACGGGTTTGAGCCCTGGTCCGGGAAGATCCCACATGCCGCGGAGCAACTAAGCCCGTGCGCCACAACTACTGAGCCTGCGCTCTAGAGCCCGCGAGCCACAACTACTGAAGCCCACGCACCTAGAGCCCGCGCTCTGCAACAAGAGAAGCCACCGCAATGAGAAGCCCGCGCACTGCAACGAAGAGTAGACCCCGCTCGCCGCAACTAGAGCACAGCAACAAAGACCCAATGCAACCAAAAATAAATAATAAATTAATTTAAAAAAAATCACAGATCAAAAAAAAAAAAAACACCCAATGGCGTATAGTTGATTAACAGCTATACTCCAGTATAAAATAAAAATTAAAACAAAAAACAAACACCCAGTGGAAGTCCTGCGGGAAGGGGCATGCTTCCTGGTGAGCTGGTTGACGTGAGCCTCAAGTGCACGTAGAGATCAGTGATACATAAGCCGACAGTCCCCGTCCCCCGCCCCCTCGCCGCCCCCAGGCCCCTTTCCGACAGTGTTTATATACTTTCTCTGCTCCCACTCATCAGCGGACATTCCATTCTAAGCCCTTCAAAGGGACAAGGTTTCTGTGATTCTGTTTTTCTTCTTTGTGGGAAGGATTCCTCCCCGGCCCTGGAGCTTAGCAGCAGCTAAGAAACGTGACCCCAAGGTCACATTCAAATTAGAACTCAGTAAAACCCGAGGGTTTGTTGCTTCCTGGCTCTAAAGGAAACTCAGAATGACAACGGTGGCTGGATATTCTACCATGCGTATGGAGAGAGTTTACAGGGGGGCCTAACGGGACGGACGGGACTCTGGGAAGAGTGGGTGTCAAGCGGCTCTGACAATTGCGTCCCTTTAGGGTTGCACTCAGGATCAGAATGAAAAGGTGGAAGCGGGGTAGCAGCAGCAGCGCGGCTTAACACACAGCGCTCCCCGGGCAGCCACTAATTGGCTTACTCCTTTCAGACGTCTCTTAAGAAGCAGATTTCCGTTTCTGTTCTGTTGTCTCTGAGGGGATTTCCCAAATTAACCTCCTCTAAGCTTTCTTGAGGGGTTGTTTTTGAGGGCTGGTGGGGAATTTCCCTCTTCTGACCAACCTGTTGCTGGGAGAGATTTATTGCTGATCTTCAGCTGGGGATTTTCTCACAGGCCTTTGCTACTTCCTGTTTCCCAGGAGTCTCTGCTCTCTGGGAACTGAAGAGCTATCGGGAGAAGGGGACAAACAGGCTTTAGGAAAAAGGAAAGAGGGCATGTTTGATACAATGTTACTCTTCTCCCCTCTTCCGGTTCTTTGCCATAGTGATACTGGATTTGAAGATCAGGCCCAGGGACCTTGCTGAGGGTTCAACTGGATTACACTAAACATTCCACAGGAACTTGGGTTGGACAGTGAAATCACAAATCACATGAATGACTGGTTTATTAGAATAGCTTTCCTTTATTGGGGATGGATGGGAACTCTTATGTTAAAAGAAAGCATTAAAGAATCATTACTCCTTTTACTTAATGGTAATACTCTACCACTTCTTGAGTGCTTTCTGTGTGTCATGCATGGTGCTGGGAGTTTTGCATACATTTCTCATTTGATCCTGGCAACAACCCAGAGAAGTAGGCTTTATTAAGGCCCATTTAACAGATGAGCAAACCAAGGCTCTGAGACATTAGGTAATTTAGCCACATTTTCCTGGCTGGTATTAGGAGAGCTCCAATTCTGTGGAATCCCAAAGCCTACATTCATTCAGCTATAAATTTGTCAATTTGAGATTTGTTTCATAGATCTTTGAGGTGCTATTACCAGCAGAGTAGTAGAAAGGATCCTGTGTAGAAGCAGCCCCCCAGAACCAGGAGTGAAAATATTTTACGGGCAGTATTGACAGTTGTTAGCTTAGCTCTGTACACCTGCCAGGCCCTTTTGCTGCATATTCACCATCTTCACGTCACCTGGAAAGTGATGCTGCTGACCTGGGAGTAGGAATCAATATATAAAAGAAGCTCCAACTGAACCAATTATTTAGTTGTTTCTCTTAGAGAACCCTTTACCTAACCACTGCTTTTCACCTTGCTATTTTCTGCCCTAGCTTTGTACATTTTATCAAGGTTCTTAGAAATAATTCCCCTGAGGACAGGTCCCAGAATATCTCTGACCCTGCTCTGGCCCAGGGAAAATAACATTCTTGATTGCTCTGAAGCTAGATTACTGTCTCTGTGTGCACGGGTATGTGTGTGTTTTCTTGTATGAGTTTCTCAGTGGGATAGATTATTAGCCACAGTTGACATTTGCGAAGTTCTCCATATACTTTCAGTTCCACCAGAGGAGTTATGAATGCAGGTGAGGGTTTTGGGGGCAGTACCAGGACTGATATGGCAGATCCTGGGAGTTCCCAAGGGTCGGCTTGGACACTCCTTTCCCACTGCACACTTTGCTGCAGCATCTCCTCTCCAGGGTCTGCCTAGGAGGGCTCCTGACCATATCCTCTTCATCCAAATAGTGAACTCTGATAGCTACCAACTGTTGAGAGTTTACTAGTTGCCAAGTGATTTACCTGCCTTAACTGACTTGATCCTCACCCATGAAGGTAGACAAAATGATTCTCATTTATTTTACCAGTGAGGAAACCAAGGCCCCGGCAGGTTAATGATTGACCCAAAGCCGCCTAGTAAGTAATCTGAGAGACTGGGACTCAAATACTGGTCTGTCTGATTACTAGTTATGGCTTTGTTGTGGGAGAGGGGAGTAAACCTTATTTATGTGTTTACTTTTTATTTATTTATATTGAGATATTATATTCGTTTCAGGTGTACAACATAATTCAATATTTTTTATATATTATGAAATGATCACCAAAATAAGTCCAGTTACCATCTGTCACCATGCAAAGTTGTTACAATATTATTGACTATATTCCCTATGTGTACATTACATCCTTGTGACTTATTATATAGATAAGTTTGTACCTCTTAATCCCCTTCACCTATTTTGTCTGTTCCCCCACTCTCCTCCCCTCTGGCAACCACCAGTTTGTTCTCTGTATCTATAAGTCTGTTTCTGTTTTAATTTTCTTGTTTGTTTTGTTTTTTAGATTTCATATGTGTATATATATATATCTCACATCTTTTTTTATCTATCCATCTATTGATGGACACGTACATTGCTTCCATATCTTGGCTATTGTAAACAGTGCTTCAGTGAACATAAGGGCATGAGTTCTTTTTGAATTCATTTTCTTCAGGTAAATACCCAGAAGTGAAATTGCTGGATGTTATGTAGTTCTATTTTTTAGGTTTTTGAGGAACCTCCATACTGTTTTGCATAGTGGCTGCACCAGTTTACATTTTCACCAAAAATGCACGAGGGCTCCCGTTTTACCACAACCTCACCAACACTTACTGCTTCCTGTCTTTTTGATAACAGCCATCCTGACAGGTGTGAGGTGGTATCTCGCTGTGGTTTTGATTTGCATTTCCCTGATGATCAGTGATGTTGAGCACTTTTTCATGTTCTTGTTGGCCATCTGTTTGTCTTATTTGGAAAAATGTCTATTCAGATCTTCTGCCTAATTTTTAGTCATGTTGTTTTTTGATATTGATTTCTTCACTTACAGTTTGACGGATTCCTTTATTATTATATTTGGATTCCCTTCTTTTTGTGTGTGTGTATCCATTGTAGGTTTTTTGTTTGTGATTACCATGAGGTTCATACATATCAACCCGTATCTACAGCTGTCTATTTTAAGCTGATAGTCACTCAAGTTTGAAGGCATTCTAAAAGCACTACGTTTTTATTCCTGTTTCCATGTTTTATGTTTTTGATGTCATATTTTACATCTTTTTATTTTGTGTGTCCCTTAACTACCTATGTAGCTATAGTTGATTGTACTACTTTTGTCTTTTAACTGTCACACTAGCTTTTTAGTGGCTGATCCACTGCCTTTACTATTTATTTGCCTTTATGAGTGAGATTTTCTTTCATATATTTTCTTATTTCTAGTTGTGGTCTTTTCTGCTTAAAGAAGACCCTTTAACATTTCTTGTAAGGCTGTCTAGGCGTGATGAACCCCTTTAGTTTTTACTTATCTGGGAAACTCTATCTCTCCTTCAATTCTGAATCATAACCTTGCCAAATAGAGTATTGTAGGTTGTAAGTTTTTTCCTTTTAGCGCTTTAAATATATCCTGCCTCTCCCTTCTGGCCTGTAAAGTTTCTGCTGAAAAGTCAGCTGACAGTCTTATGGGGTTTCCCTTGTATGTGATTAGTTGCTTTTTTTCTTGCTGCCTTTAAGACTCTCTTATCTTTACCTTTTCCATTTTCATTTTAATGTCTTGGTGTGCATCTCTTTCAGTTCATCTTGTTTGGAGCTCTCTGTACTTCCTGTACTTGGATGTCTGTTTCCTTCCACAGTTTAGGGAAGTTTTCAGCCATGATTTCTTCAAGTAAGTCTTTTATCCCATTCTCTCTTTCTTGTCCTTCTGGGATCCCTATAATGCAAATGTTATTATGCTTAATGTTGTCCCAGAGGTTCCTTAAATGCTCCTCAATTTAAAACATTCTTTTTTCTTTTTGCTGTTCTGGTTGGGTGATTTCCATTATTCTATCTTCCAGATCACTTGTTCCTTCTTCTGTATTATCTAATCTGCTGTTGATTCCCTCTAGCATATTTTTTATTTCAGTTATTGTACTCTTCAGCTCTGATTTGTTGTTTCTTGCATTTTCTAAGTCTTTGTTGAAGTTCTCCCTAAGTTCCTCCATTCTTCTCCTGAACTCAGTGAGCATCTTTATGATAGTTTCTTTGAAGGCTTTATCAGGTAAATTACTTATCTTCATTTCATTAGGGTTTTTCTTCTAGGGTTTTATTTTGTTCTTTCGTTTGGAACATATTCCTCTGTCTCCTCATTTTGTTTTATGTATATCCATATCTATCTATCTACCTACCTACTTACATTCTTGTTCAGATTCTTTTCCATTATAGGTTATTACAAGATATTGAATATAGTTCTCCATACTATACAGTAGGTCCTTGTTGTTTATTTTACATATAGTAGTGTGTATCTGTTAATCCCAAACTCCTAATTTATCCCTCCCCCGCTTTTCCGTTTGGTAAATGTAAGTTTATTTCTATGTCTGTTAGTCTGTTTTGTAAATTAGTTCATTTGTATCATTATTTTTAGATTCCACATATAAGTGATATCATATGATATTTGTCTTTCTCTGTCTGACTTACTTCACCTAATATGATAATCTCTAGGTCCATCCATGTTGCTGCAAGTAGAATTATTTCATTCTTTTTTTTTCATGGCTGAGTAGTATTCTATTGTATATATATATATCACATCTTCTTTATCCATTCATCTGTCGATGGACATTTAAGTTGCTTCCATATCTTGGCTATTGTAAATAGTGTCACTCTGAACATTGGAGTGCATGTATCTTTTCGAATTAGAGTTTTCATCTTTTCCAGACATATGCCTAGGAGTGGGATTGCTGGATCTTACGCATCAAGGGTCTTTTATAGCGGAAATTATTTTATAATCTCTGAAATGACCTTATACCGAGAGTAATATTAATAGTTCGTTAAATAACTCCATAGTAAATAACCATGTTTAGGACATGTTTGCCTGCTTGAAAGAAAATAGGGCATTAATTTGGAAATTATTAATTTTTCATGTTAATACATGAATAAACAGTTAAGAAAAATGAGGGCCATAGTTCCATTTCTTTGTACTCTTTTAAGCAAAAGTTTTTTAACCAGTTATCTATATTTGCTGCCTCTAATGTCTTTCTTCTTATCACCTCTTAAAACTTGCTCCAAACATGTGTCTCCCATGAATGCTTCATTGAAACTGCTCTTTTCAGAGATGCCAATGACTGTACTTTTCTAGGTCCATCTGTCAGTTCTCAGGCCTCATCGTAGGTGTGTGTCAGTAGCATTTGACATAGCTGGTTTCTCCCTCTGCTCTGGAACAGTTTCTTCACTTTGCTTCCAGGACACACCCTCTCTTGGGTTTCCTCCTCCTCACTGGGCATTCCTTCTCAGTCTCCTTTGCTGGTCCCTCCTCTCCTCCCTGACCTTATAACCCTGGAGAGCTGCAGGGTCTTCTTCTTAGGCCTCTTCTCTTCCTTACTCCCTCCCTTGGTGATCTCACCCAGTTTCATGGCCTTAAATATCATCTACATGCTGCCAAAAGTGTATCTCCAGCCCAGACTCTTTTTCTGAACTCCAGACCTTTATGCAACTGCCGAGTTGACATCTCAGACTTAACAAGTCCAGACTCAAACTCCCATTCTTCCTTTTAAAGCCTGCCCCATCCACAGTCTACACCTCCCCAGTGGATGGCGACTCTATCCTTAATTAGTTCCAAACAAAAACCTTACAGTCATCCCTGACTCTTCTGTCTTTTTTCTCACATCCAAGTCTTGCTGGCTCCTCCTTCAAAGTATATATGGAATCCAACCACTTTTCACCACCTCCACCTCTCCTAGCCTGGTCTGAGCCACTGTCATCTCTCTCTTGGATAACTGCCATCACTTCTTAACAAGTCGCCCTGCTTCTAACCCTTGCCCCTCGCTTCTACTACAGGCTAGTCTCAAGAATTCAGTCAGAGAGATACTTCAAAAATAAAGTCAGATCATGCTACTCTTCTGCTCAGAAACCTCACAATGTTGTCCTGTTTCACTCAGAGTAATACAAGTCCCCTCAAAGGCTTATGCAACCCAGATGACCTGCTTCCCCATCACCTTTCTGGCCTCGACTGCTGCTAACTTCACCTTCACTCATTCCCCTCCAGCCATGCTGGTCTCCTTGTTGTTCCTCAAACACCTCAGACCTTTGGCCTTGAAAGCTTTACCCAGATAGCTACATGGCCCGCCCCCTCACCTTCTTCACATGTTCCCTAGGTTTTCACCTTCACAATGGGGCAACCCTGCCATTTCTACTGAACTTTCCTTCCCTCTTCACACCCAGCACTCTTGATCATCTTACCCTGGTTTACTATTTCCATTTTCCATAACATTTATCCCTTCTAATGTCTATTGAAATCACTTACTGTATTTATGGTTTATTTTCTGCTTCCCACCTATAATGTAGTCTCCATTAGGACAGGGATCTGTTTATTTTGTTCACTGATGTATTCTAAGCACCAGATCAATGTTAGCCGCCTGGTAGGAAATCAGTAAATATTTTTAAATGAATGAAAATTCAAATCTTCAGAGACAGAAATGACAGGGAGAAAAGTCTGTAAAGACTCTATCTGTGTGGGTTCAGTGATTTTAAAAGGGATTTTTATCTCTTACTTCTTAATGACAGAAATGAGCATATAACTTCACAAAGTCACAAATTAAAAGCACCCACAACAGTTTGTTCACTTCAACTGTTGCTTTTGAAGAACTTGATAAAATATCTTGTCCTTCTATCCCTTCTTTTTTGGTAAGCCTCCTTTTAAATACTCAAACAACCTGGGTGTTACTGCTGGGAAGACATCAGAAAGGCATTTAGCTGAAGGATAGAATTTATCAGGGCTCATGGTCAAAACAGCTCCTCAATATTTATTCTATATTGTCTTTGAACGATAATATTCATAGTTCCCATCTGGACAGGCCTCATAGCGTTCATGGTACTATGAGGGGCCTTAAAATTCATGTGACCTGTTTTCTCAGATGAAAGTGGGAAGGATCCTGACAGCAAGCTGGTTTGTGGGTAAAAGCAATGACACCATTGGTCGAGGTCTGATGGCCACCATAGCTGTTACATGTTTATATTAATACTTCCCTTTTTGAGACATTTCAAGAAGTACTTTTCTCAGTAGTATGTGGTACACTACATGTACTAATGTCAAAATTTCTGAGGTTGCTCTTGAGTGTTTCCTGGTAAGCCTAACCACGACATGATGGGTACTCAGTAAATGACAACATGGTGGGTACAGAGGTTAAAATAGGGTCATTCATCTCACAGTCTTTCTCAATGGAAGGCCCAAAATAATATATGCTATTTTATTCTCTAGTTTTCACCCATGCCCTTTTCCCCACTCCAGGGAAGCTTTAAGTGGATTTGCTATAACTGTGTTACGCATATGATAGAATCTGTTACTATGATTAAATAATTGATTTATATTTAAAAAAAGCAATTGTCTGTTATTTATAATGGCAGTCCTATTACTTAAAGTAACTTTGTTTGGACAGATCAAAATTCATCACTCAATTTTTAACACTAGGGCTTGAAATTACTGGTTTTTTAAAATTAAAAGCATTAGAGGAATATACTATAGTTATAGGAATATGATAACATTATAGGAAGTTTGGACAATTAAAAAAACTACCTGTAATTCCATCTAAGCATTATGATCATTTGTGAGCCAATAAACTAATCAGTCTGATGTTGGTTGTACTTAAGTTTTAGATCCTCTGCAAACCCACTTATTAATTCATTCTTTCAGCAATAATTTTTCAAGCATCTGTCTGTACCAGGCCCTGTGCTACACTATGGGTATTTTGTTGGTTCACAGGGAGAGGCCAAAGTCTCAACACTTGGCAAACATCAGCCATTCTGTGACTTCCTCTTTTGCCCAGAGGTCTAGAAGCAGCACAGGGGGGGATGCCAGTCCAATGGTGACATGGTCACTCTTCTGCTTTGCTTGAAGATAAGGGCACTAATTCCTTTGTTTCTCCACCCTTCATCTGCAGATTACCTGGGCCTAGACTGGCCTTAAATCTCTGAGACAGACTGAACCCTAATAAATGGGTTGCTGATCCTAACATAAAATTGCGCATCAGGTTTGGTGTTTGATGTAAAAGCCTGAGAGACGCAGGTTTGTTGCTAATTTAGATTACAAATGTCATCAAAAATATAAACCAAAAAGGTTAGGTAATTTCTAAATTAAACACTCTTTCTTAGAATAATTACCATGTTACAGCATCTGTGTACTTTGGTAGAATTTGAATAACACTTTATTGCTCAGAATAATGTTCTATTCTTGTCACCAAATAATACTTGAGTACATGCTCTTGTACTCCCTGACTGCAGGAAGGGTGTTGCCCTGAATGCTGGTACACCCTCTGCAGTGAAGCTTGGTTTTGCCGGAACTTTTCAGGTACTAAAAAAATCCCTTTTTCTATTCCCCATTCATTCACAGGCAAGAGACATAGGCTTTGTTCATTTTTTTTCTAAATCTAAATGGACTGAGTCAGGCTTGTAGAGTCACCATTAAGGACAGACCATGGCAGCATGGAAAATATGATTTGAAATCTCCTTTCCATGGAAACTGGCTATGAAAAGGGTAGATCCATCAATCATAATTTGAAAGGCAAGTTACAAATCTTCTGATGAAGCCTTCTCAAGCTATCATCACAGCAAGTAGAACTGGGAACCCGTTTTTCAGTTGAGGAAATACAACTGGTCGTTTTGGATATTTCCATCTTGATAGCTTAGCCAGTGGGAGAAGCTTCCTGGGCTGAAATAATAGCTTTTCAGCATTTCATATTTCTAAGTTTGAGTCTGAATTTAAGGAATGCTAATCTGTAACAACAGTTACAGAATTCCATAGAATTTTGTCTAAAGTGACATGAACTGGTTGTCATAGTCTGGGAGATAGTTCTTCACTAGGACACAGCTTTGCCTTTAGTCAAAGGTCATACATGCACAAGCAAACAATGGCTGTGTTTTGTATATTTTTCTGTTATTTTAATGCATTTAAATTTCAATTATGGGTGTACAAGACATGAGTTGTATTATTAAACTCTCCTTTATGCTTCTTAATGAGGACTATTTTTTTTTTCTTTCTGAGTTGAAAACAAACCCTTTTAGCTTAAAAGCCTGTGTATTCTAAAAATGAATAATCACTATACAGAGACTATGATCACTATGCTTTTTGTCCTTTAATATGTGCTCTCCTTTCTTCCACAGTAATAGAACCTCCTCTGATTTTTTAGCTGGGCATGTAGCTGTTCAGAGGGAAAAAAAGGCTATTTCCCAGTTTCCTTTGCAAAGGATTGGGTAGAAGTTTTATATGGCAACTTCTGAACTTTCCTTAAGTGACAGTTGGTATGTACCTCTTGCCCCTTCTTTGTCCCGTCCTCCATCCTGCTGCTACAATTGTGGACACGCTAGCAGGAGCTCTCACTGACATCTTGGCTCATGAAGACAAGGGCAACACAGCAGATGAGTGGGCAGAAATGTCATACCAGCTTGCCTACCTTTGCAGCTTTATATGAAAGAAAGATACACTATCCTGTTTAAATGACTGCTCTTTTGGGTCTACGTTTTTCAAAATGAAAACTAATCCTCATGTACACAATCACCTATAATGGAAAATACTGGACTGTTTAATCTGACATGAAGAAATAAACATACTGTAGCAGACACCTATTGGCTCATCTGCCTGACACCATTTTCCAGAACTGACCCTCTCTCTACCACCATCTACTTAGTTATAGTGAGAGTTTCCAAGCTCTAGAACATGACCTCACCTTTGACTGAAGGGTGAGCCCCTGACCCAGCCTGGGCCAATCAAAAGCTTTCCCCAGGAACTTGAAAATAAAAAGGAGAAAAAGAGATTAGTCTCTTTGGATTATAAGACTGTAATAGTAAATACATGAGCTATTGGCAGCTTTGTTTTCCACCAGGTGTTGGGAGAAGTAGAAGAAAACAGGCTACAATGAGAAAGAACAATGAATCAGAGTCAAAGAGAGAAGCAGAGGGACTTCCCTGGTGGCTCAGTGGTTAAGAATCCACCTGCCAGTGCAGGGGACATGGGTTCGAGCCCTGGTCCAGGAAGATCCCACATGCCTCGGAGCAACCAAGCCTGTGCACCACAACTACTGAGCCTGTGCTTTAGAGCCCGCGAGCCACAACTACTGAGCCCACGTGCCTCAACTACTGAGCCTGCACGCCTAGAGCCCGTGCTCCACAACAAGAGAAGCCACTGCAATGAGAAGCCTGCGCACCACAACAAAGAGTAGCCCCCGCTTGCCACAACTAGAGAAAGCCCGCGCGCAGCAACGAACACCCAATGCAGCCAAAAAATTTAAAAATTAATTAATTAATTTTTTTAAAAAAGAGAGAGAGAGAAGCAGAGATTTAGGGATGGAGGCAGAGAAGATTCCTAGGTTCCCCAAAGTCCTCTCAGGCCTGGTTGTCTCAGCACTGCTACTTGCTTACTTAATATCCACTCTCCACTTTCTCCTTTCTAAGCAATGCTGATGTTCTGAACCCCCCTCTCCCCCATCCTTAGAAGGGGTTATAGATTCGCTGAAAAAAATATGTGCCTGACAATCCCCTGGCAACTCTATTGATCCAGTGATGGGCATGCCTCTTATAGTGGCCCAATCTGATTGAAAATTTATATTCCATGTCTAGGGGGGCAATTTACTCTTTTTCCTGCTGGAGATGAACAAGGAAGCACATAGTCCTGATTGCCATTGTCAGCTCTCTTGCCTCTATGAAGGTGACCATCCTGGGATGAGGGCAACACAAAAATGGCAGCAAGAAGAATTCTAAAAAGTGTGAGCCTTTGATAGCATTTTTAAAGTTATTTATTTATTTATTTATTTATTATTTGGGGCTGCGTCTGGTCTTAGTTGCTGGCACACGGGATCTTTCGTTGCAGCGTGGGCTCTTCGTTGTGGCACGTGGGCTTCTCTCTAGTTGTGGTGTGCAGGTTTTCTCTCTCTAGCTGTGGCACGCGGGCTCCAGGGTGCATGGGCTCTGTAGTTTGCGGCACTCGTGCTCTAGTTGAGGCGCCGGAGCTCAGTAGTTGTGGCGCACGGGCTTAGTTGCCCTGTGGCATGTGGGATCTTAGTTCCCCAACCAGGGATCAAACCCGCCTCCCCTGCTTTGGAAGGTGGATTCTTTACCACTGGACCACCAGGGAAGTCCCTGATGGCATTTTTGAGCCCATCCTGGACTGAATCAAATATATTTAGATAATAAATGACCTATTAATAGAAGTCAGGGGTCATCAAAGTTTTTCTTAAAGGGCCAGATAGTAAAAAGTTTAAGATTTGCAGCCTATAAAGTCTTTGTCCCGACGAATCTACTCTGCCATTGTAGCTCTAAATGAGCCTTAGGAAATACATATATGAATGGCTCTGAATGTGTTCCAGTAAAACACTTGGTGACCAACCTGCAGGCTGTCATTTGCCAACCCCTGTTATAAGCCAGTTTGAATCAGTTTGCTGTTACTTGTTGCCTAAACTACCCTATATGATACACAGGTTCTAGTTCATTTCTGAGGGCCAGCTGCATCTGGCCCTTGGAGTCTATGAGAATCTCCAGTGTCCAGAACAGATGGCCAAAATATTTAACAAAGGGTACAGCATAAACACCAACCAACCACGAACATGTACAACGGTCATCTTGGGGTGAATTTGCTAAATATTACTTTGCTATTATCTCTCTATGAAGTCCTCTTTGTTACTTAAACCAGCCAGAGTTTATTTCTGTTATTTATAAACAAAAGTATCTTCACCGTTCTTTTTAGATTTTCATTTTGGGTACTCCTTTAATGATTTTACTCCTTTTTTTTTTTTTTTTTGGGTAAGATGCTGATCAGTTTTATATTATTTCTTCTTTTTGATTCTTCCTTTCTTAAGTTCAGTATGCCAGTGACAAGATTGTAATACTGATTCCTTTAAAAACTGGCAGATGAAAACGTTCCCTGATAATGAGCTCTTTTTTGAATTCCTGCAGGCCTTATGATCAATAACACACAGTTCAGCACTTGACACAGGGGGTGTGACTATAAACTATCAAAAAGATTTCAGCACACATAACCACTGCTCAGACATCCAATGTAGTTTGTTAAATGCAGTTGCAACTACAAGTTATATTCCAGCAATGCCGCCATTTCTCAAAGCATCTTTGGAATTCCTCCAATCTCCCCACTTTATTTTAATATCTGATGTTGATGGAGATCTATCACACTGTCATCAGGTCTGGCTTTGAATGAATTCCTGCCATTTGCAAAAAAATAGATCCATCTTAAATATTTGCAATCATAGAGTATTTTCTTTTTCCCTTTCCTTTCTAATTATTACGCACCAAGCTATGCCGAATATGCACCTTTAACTCTTCTAGGTGCTCGTGCGATAAAGTCCCTATTATCAGTGTGTTCATAGTTTAAAAGGGGAGAAAATAAATAAATAAGTTACTATGTAACCCAAATTTGTCCAGGCTTCACCACTCCATGAGTACAAATATGGTCCTCCAAGACAAACAACCCGAATTTCACAAGCTTTGCCCCACTTACATATGTGGGAACACAGCCTCCTGCCAGGCTTTTGACATGGGTTCCCATACTAACCACTTATGTGTTTCCATTTCAGGTCTCCCCTGTTGATCTCTGCTGCTTTCAAGCCTCAAAGATGCCAGGTGCCTAGGTTTTTTTGTTTTTGTTTTTGACTTTCAAAACTTTTCTTTAATGGTGAAGGAAAATGATACTATGTTATACTAGTTTAAAGCTTTTAACATTGTTTTCAAAAAAATTCTAGAAAACAATTTAACAGGGGGTACATCTCTGTAGTAGGTAGCCTGACTGGCAGCCAGTGTCTGTGAAACAGTTGAGAGTAGAGAATTCTTATTGTTTTCCAGACTGACCTGCTTCAAAAAGGAAGAGGCAAGTTTAACCCAGTAAGCAAATGCAGAGCTAAAAGACAGGAGGAAAATGGGCCAGGAGAATGGCTGAGACATATTTTCTTCTCAATCGCAGCCAGTTGCCCTCCTTTCTGGGGGCACATTTTAAAAGAACATAAATTTCTGCAGATGGTTCTTCCTGGTCATCACAGCAGCAGTGAGCTCCAAGAAGGCAGGGGCTTTGTCCATTTTCTTCAGTATTGTATTGTTTGGGCCCAGAACAGTGCCAGACGGTTACTAGCAGCTCAAGACATACATGAACATAAAATGAATGAACGAAGCCAAAATAGAGTTAGTCCTTCATTCCACATTTCACTGCTACCCAGCTGTCTTCCACACAGAAATGGGAAGAATGCCCTGCCCCTCACTGGGTGCTACGTTTTGTTTTCTGGGTCCTAATGCCCTTTCTCTTTCTAAGTCCTTGGTGATCACAGCCTTTTTCAAATTCTCTCTCAGCTCCTTTCTCTAAGAACTCAGGCCTGGTCCTTGGGTCATTGGTGGGAAATAGACATACTTGAACCCCAACTATGGCCCAGGCTCAAACTTACTTTCCTGACTTAAAGATAATATGGAGTGATAAGAATTACACTAGATGCACGTACAGGGACATAGCAAACGAGATGAGAAATTGAAGACAGTAGGAAATCATACGGAGGGGGGCAGATGGTGTAGAAAAGATGATGGATAAAACTGCCTGCTTCATAGTTTTGCCTTTTACTTGCCCTGAAAATTTTGTCTTCATAACCTGATTGTTAACATCCTCCTCCTTGTTTTATAATTTCCTCTTTCCAAGTACGCAATAGGTGCTAGTTAAATATTTGTTGACTGGTTGACAAAGAGAATTAAGACCTAGTGGAGTCTCATTGCTTTTCCCCTAATATTTGCTTTTCCATATTGATTGCTCTGTGGTCACACTGGTCTATGAGACACTGGATAATGAGAACTCAATAAACGCTCATTTGTTCAAATCAAAATCTACTTAAGGACTACATACAATGGGTCACCGCTTGTGCTAGACGGAAAGCCCCAAAGATTAATAAGATCTAATAAGATGCTCTAAAGAAGCATACGATGTAGCAGTATGGATAAAGCATGTCAAATAACTCTAATGTAAGGTAGAAAGAGTTCCATGGTGTACTAGAAGATCACATAACTTGCTATGGGAATACAAAGGAAGCAAAGAGAACTCTAATTTGTAAGCTCTGAGAAGGGTACACAGAGGAACTCTGTGAGGAATAAGTAGACTTTTAACCAGTGGAGATGGGTGGGGGGAAGCACGTGGGTAGTGGGAACTCCATGAATATATAGAGGTGAAATTCAATCTACAAAGGAATGTATATCATAGATGTTTCCAGTATTTTCTCCCATTATTTAGCAGTTGTGTATCAGTCTCTTAAAACAGAACCAGTAGAATAGTGGTATGGCACATTTTTTGGTTGTTTTTTTTCAAGTTTGCACTGAAGGAGAGGGTTTCATGAACAATGCTGCTGGCAGTATTTTAAAAGAAAGACTAAAGCACCACGCTGCATGTGAATTGCTCTGTCCAACTGCGCATGCAAAGCAGATGGTTGTTAAACATTTGTTCCATCCCTGGTATTGTCTGCCTTATAAATGCTAAAGAGTAGCTGAAACGGAGAATTCTATCATGTTAAAGGAATTTTTGCCTATAATTTGTTTATAACACACTCCTGACTAACGGGCAAGCTCCCTGCTCCCTAGGGCTATGCTCCAAGTGCGCACACATTCCAGAAAGATTAGCCTTTCCCCTGTTGCTGCTAAGAGCCCTAAAAGCCATGTAAATCAATACATACAATGATTTATCACTGACAGATTAAAATTTTCTATTGATTTCTTCTGGAATGGAAATTTGTGTCCCCCAAGGAGCTTTATTCTTTTAATAGACAACTAGGCACTCAGTTGTAATTTTAAGTTTTGAAATGCTCTGGCAACAGTTTTTATGAAACACACAGACGAAAAATGGCAAGGGGTCCTGGATAGTTTGAAAGTCTGGCTGAGATGTACAGAAGTGAATAGCGCTTGCTTGCCTGGGCCCACTGTGAGCCTTGGTCCCCTGAAGCAGATGCTCCGTCCCTTGCCATTGCCATGTATCTAACGACTGCTGTCAATTTGCAAGCACCAGCAGTCTGGTGGGCTCCTTGTCTTTCTTTCCGTTCTGAAAATAACTGTCTACTCAAAATGTACTCTGAGGCTATACATCTCAAGAGACCAGCAGGCAGTTAGTATTTGGAGGATCCATCATTCAAGCAGGCTTTATACTCGTGCTTTTCAAAGTTGAATGTGTGCATGAGTCTCCTGGGGACCCCATTAAAGCTCAGATTCTGATTCTGGGGTGAGACCTGAGATTCTACAGTTCTAGTGTGCTCCCAGGGTTACCTGGAGTGGGATTTTAAACTCATCCCTCTCCAAGGTAGGAAGGACATGTGGTGTGACAAGGACAGTGTGCTGAGCACTCAAAGGCCACGTGATGACATGTCGCCCTGACCAAATGTCCCACAAACACCAGGAACAGAACCCAGAGGGAGAGTCCGAGCTCTTCACTGGGAAAGCCTGACCTTATTTGTTTCTCTGAAGCAATATGGTGATGGGATAACAGAGGAAGAGAAAGAAAATAGATGGTTCATTCCTCTATTCCACACGTTTTAATCCCCTACTCCGTGCCAGGCATTTTTGGCACAGGGAATATAAATATAATAAGAAAATGGACAGAGGAGTAGACTATTTTGGAAAGCAGACATTGAAAGCATTCCCCTCAACCCCTTTATTTTTGTCAGGAAACTTCTACTCCAAGAGACCCTGTAAGGAATCTAGCCGTTCAGCATCGCCCAGGAGAACAACATTATCTGTCGTTGTGCTTTGTGTTCAAAGATACTTCTGGCAGTGATGTTACTATTCCTGTGTGTGAGTCTGGCAGAAAGCCCTAAGATGTGACCTAATTTCCAAATAGCGTGTCCTTCTGGTGAGCTGTTATTAGTAAAACCTGCTGTAGTTTATGACTCTACCCTATAGACATGGAGAAAATCGAAGGAAAAGGAGATTTCCAACTGGATTCGTTTGTGTGACTAGATGATCTTTATGGAATAACAGCTTATGCCCATTATATGAAGAGATGATGTAGAAACCAACACACCATCTTTTCTTTCTGAGAGAAGGGCTCTTAAAAGCCTGGAAGTGGAAGATCATTAGGTAATTTGTTGTTAGCTCAAGAAGGGCACATCCTGGTATATTTACAGTCATGCTGCCCAGGGGGAGAATGTTTATGTATGGACCTGTTTTATCATCCCTTCTCTCCTGAGTGGGTCTTGAAAGTTAAATTATAACATTGTATTATGCTTAAAAGGAAAGGATGCTTCATAGAAAAAGCATTTACTAAGTTCTTAAGGGACTGTTGTGCACTGATCAAATGACAGATGGTGTTCAGTTTTCACAATGTAGGAGTGCTAAAAGAATGCAGGGTCACAGTGAAGGCATGGAAAATCAGAGTAAAATATGGTGCAAGTTGTTCTAAGCCTGGCATAAGAAGAGGAGGTACCAGGAAAATGATCCTAACCACCAAGGGAAGAAAGGAAACTGAAATGAAAAATGACAGTACTTCAATTTTTGAAAAGCAGGTCTGCACCCTAACTGAGCTATGGGATGTTGGGTAGGTCACCAGTGTCTCTGGGCCTTGCTCTATGAGTGCAGCAGGTAAGAGGTTTTCGATGATCTTTAAGTCCCCTCCCAGCTCTGTAACTCTGAGTGCTTACTCTGTGTTAAATGCACCATAAAACAAACACCTTCAGAAGCACCATCATCTATCTCTGGGAGGGTTTTTTTTTAATTATCCACATTTTGCAGAAGAAACTAAGGTTTGGAGAGTTTAAGAAACCAGGCCAAGCTTACACATCTAATTGGAGACAGAGCTGGGATTCAAACCCAGGCAACTTGACACCACAGCTAATGCTTTTAAGCTTTACAACGTGTTGCCTTTATAAGAATTGTATGGGTAAAGAAGGAATATTTTGTCACTTTCTTAGAAAATCAATTGGTGAAGTAGGGAGGTCCCTTACAATATTTGTCACATACCTGTTTTATAATTCTTGACATATTGGAGTTTGATCCTGATAAAGGAAGATGTTGTAACTGGTGTCATAATCTAATGTCCAGGAATTTAAGATGTGAGATGAGCAGCACACACCTTCCTCAGTTCCTGCCTTCCTCAGCTCACTTAGCTGCAGGTATTGATAGCTTTACTTCTCAGGTTCTGGCCTGCCCAGCTGAGCCCACTTTGTCAGGCCAGGCTGCTGAAAAGTAGCCACAGGAGCACTGACTAGTGGCATTTTAGGATTCGTGTTCCTGTCTCCTAGACTCGAGATCCTGGGAGCTGGGAAGTTCTAGGCTGCAGACAGCAGCTTCCTCTCACTCTCGTCCAACAAAATTTCCCACACCCACATGACAGGGTTCCAGTAGAGTTTCCTAGTTTGCACGCCAACTTTCCTCCTGAGAGTAGAATTCTGCACTAAACACCACCCTGCCTGGATGGGGCTAGGCTACCCTCCCCAGCCCTTGGAGGAGGTGTGACAAAGGGCAGTGGTGGATGCCACCTTCATCATTTTTGCATATTTGCATCCCACTTGTATGTATTCTTATTTACTTATATATACTCTTATTTACTTATATATACTCTTATTTACTTATATATATATTTTAAACAGACTCACTTTTAAAATTTAAATAGCTTAATCTTTTTGAGAGAGAAAACTGTCAAGGAGGTTTATAGTTTTAAGTTTTATATTTAGGTCTATGATTTATTTTGAGTTAATTTTTGAAATATGGTCAGAGGTATGGATTGAGGGATTTTATTTTTTGCATACAACCAATTATTGCAGCACGATTTATTGAAAAGATTATCTTTTCACCAAATGATTGTCTTTGCATCTTTGTTCCTCTCCTTGGGAGTTAGGCTGGGTTCTTTGTTCCTCTTGATTTCCAGCTTGGGAGCCAAAATTTGGGCTACCACCCACCTGGCTTCAACTGTTGCCCTTTCTAGGAGGTTCCTGCTGCCCATTCATTAGCCTGGACTCTATGTTTGCTATATCTTTGGACACTGTAATTTAGTCTCTTATTGACCTCTCTTTGGTTACTTCTGCTTAATAATATAACTCTCCCTTTTCTTAAGGGTTTACTAGGTACTCCAGCCCTAACTCTGCCAACCCTCCAAATTCTCTTTTTTTTTAAATATCAACTTGCCCTTGATGTCCCAAAAGTTACAACATACAAAGTGAATTTGAAATTTTTTAAGGGGTGGGAAAGGGTAAGAAACGTTTTGAATTTTGTACAGAAGAAATGGGTGGGTATTCATAAAGCAGTGTCATTAACTATTGGCATGTCCCAACTGGGATTCACTATTAAAGGGCTCTTGTGCATAATGAGTTATTTCCCTCATGTGATTTCTGTTTTAGGGTAGGACTAAAGCATCTATGTACTATCCCACATATATCCCACACACAAAGGTACACATACAGACATCAACGCACACACATACACAGATATCCAGAAATATTTTTGCACTTAACTGTGGCTCCCCTTCCAGTTAATTTACAGACATATTTTATAGTTATACTGTAGGGGAAATTTCTAAGTTATCGGATTTTAGAGACCATAAGGATTCATCTGGGTTAGGTGGGCTGTCAACTCTGATGAAATGGTGGTGGTGGTTTTGAAGCACTGCATTGAAAAGGATTGCCAGGCTGAGTTTAGCTCAGTGGGGAAAAACAACTTTCATTGATTAGTCATGCCTGCCACGGTTTGGGGTGGTGGCATATATGTGGTATATTACTAACTCTAATCTAAGACTAGGCCACTCTGTTTTCCAGTGTAATAATCTCTTCTACACTATCTTTGAGTGCTGGCTTCTGTCTACTACAGGAATATTTTCAGTGATTGTGAGCTTGCTATTTTTCAAGAATGCTTACTGCATTGTTGAACAGCTTACATGTTGAGTCCAGAATCTATCATTGCAACTTCCAATCATTTGTCCCAATTCTACTATTTGGACCTGTACAGACGAAATTAATACCCTATTCCCCATCATAGCTCTTCAAATATGAGAAGATAGCTATTATGGGATCTCTTCTCCTAGATAAACACCATTTCTTTCAGTTATTTTTCAGATATTGCGGTTTCTGGGTCTCCACCATCCTGAATGTTGTTTAATTTTGCCTTGCTACCTTCCAAGTTTGCTAATCAGAAAGGGACAAAGAATTTTATGTAGGATCTGACCAACTGGAATTAATTGGGACTCTTTCTTATTGACTTACACTTACTTATATTAATAAGCTTTAGTTTGCACCTGAAACATGTTCCTTGGTTATTTCACACTGAGCTTACAGTAAATATAAAAAAAATTATTTCTATATATATTACTTCATTCAGTTCTTCTCTTTCCTGAGTTCATATTTGAATTTTTACCTTTTAAATTGTATCTTAATAATAACTGCCCTTTCTTGAGTACCTGTGCTGCACGCTCTATTTGTGTTTTCTTTCATATCTATGAAGTAGATATTCATTCCAATTTAGCAGTTGTGAAAACTGAGACTCAGAGATGCCCAGTGTTACAGATCTAGTAAGTTGCAGAGCCTGGACTCAAACTCAGTTCTTTCTAGCTCTAGAATCTATTCTCTTTTGGCTGCCAAATGCTCAATTTGATAATTTTGAAACCTGAATCCATCACAGAAAAAAAAAAAAAAAAGGTGGGAGGAGATAAATAGGCTGTCCTTTTGTCAAGTTGTTCTTTATTTTTGGCATTCTGATGTACCAGTCAAGCACTTCATTTAAATACATAAATAAAAAGGAAATAAACTTTTCCTGACCAGTTCCTGGTGAACTCTTTTTGGTTCCTAATGGTCATCTGTTTTAAAGTGCTCATGAGATGTCTGCTTAACTATCCAGTCTGGAACTTTGCTGGGGATTAATGGCAAGTTTATCAGTCTATAATTTCCAGAATCCATGATTACTGGGACATTTGTCTGTGTCCTTGGTCTGGTCCCTGTCCTACTTCCCATAAGATCTCACAGCTGCTCACAGTAATTCTACCCTTACATCTGCATATGTGTCCAGTTCTCTGGGATGGAAGTGGGGTAGGGGGTGGGGGGGTGCCCTCCTTTAAAGTAGCTAAGTACTTTCACACCATATTCCCTTGTCTTTTTTTAATTTCTTCTCCATAATGTTATTTCTTCCATTTCCACTTTGTAGGTAAAAAGCAGAGCCTCTCTCTTAATGGAGGGATTAATGGAATAGATGCACTCAACAAAGTTTCCAGCAATTTCTGTTAAGTGAACTCTAAAGTGAACTCTTATGGCCCCAACAATAACAAAAGACAGTGAGTGCACTTTCCCGAAAGCCCAACTTGTATTACAAGTCAATGAAATGCACTTGGGTACTATTTACTCTTTCAGATGATCTGTGCTGGGAAATTTCTCCGTCAGTAAAAATAACAGAGCCAAATATGAGTATTAATAGATAAGGAACCCAGCAGAACCCTGCAGGGCCCTCCCCAAGTACAAAACCGAGCAGTTGATGATTAAGACAATAGAGTCACAGACTCAGTGTCTGACGCACATTCCTGAGTCGTTTTACAGATACTGTAACTGCCACAAGAGGACAAAAAAAGAAAAAAAAAAAACTACTGATAACTGCATGATGACCAGACTGAAGCCATGACATAAGCTGCTCCAACTTAAGCAGTACTGAACCTATGGCTAGCACAATTCCAAGAGCTGGCCTTAAGAGAATGGGATTAACATTATTGCTCATAATAATCTATATCTTTATGGGCATCAAAATAATTGCAGCTTGCTCTGCCCGTCTATGTAAGCAGGCAACTAAAATTGTCAGCAAAGAGATGTTACAGACCCATGTTGACATATTCCACTCTGAGAATACGGCGCCCTATGTCAGCACGAAGAAGTTACAGAAGATGGATCTTTGGCCCTAATCCCACAGAAATGAAATGACGTTTGACAGTAGGGAACTGAAAGCAGCTCTTTTGCCCCTTTCCTGTTTGCCCATTTCTGTACCCCTCTAACCTTAAAAGAACCTAATTATAGGAATAAGATCACTAGGCAATTTAACCTAACTCCTGACCATGCTCTCCTGAATGCACACCATGCCTTGCCTAACCTGTTGATTTTCCCAGATTAAAAAGAAGTACGAATGAAGAATTAAGCAGTTTTAAAAAAATGACGAGCTTTCTACCCCAACAGTGCCCCTAAAACAATCCTGCGGGCAGATCACTCAGTCAAGATAACATCTGGAGAGTCAGCCAGTCTGCATTAAAGGGAGAAAGATGCTGCGTTTAATGAACGGAACTTCCTGCCTCGACGATTCATTGAGATTCTTCACCACCACCCCCGTTTTTCCCTTTAAAAACTGTCATGGCTGAGCAGAATCTTCGGAGTTGGTCTCTGGACACCATGCCACCATCTCCCCAGATTGCCAACTTTTCTGATTAAAGCACCTTTCCTTTCTATTGACACTTGCCTCTTGAATTAGTGGCTTATATTAAGAGCAGTGAGCAGCCGAACCTGGGTTCCGTAACAGGTGTGGTTAATTCCCTGATTATGTCCCAACTAGATCTAAGAGTACATGTATTTTGAAAGTTTAAAGTTTCTAGCCTATGACATAGCCTGACACCCATATAACCGTCAAAAGATCAGTAGACCGTGCAAATTAACACACCTGCCAGGACCCTGTGTGAGGGGTCCGGTGTTAACACAGAGCTGTTTCCTGGATAAGAGTTAGGAAGCAAGCACTTAATACAAAGCTTACTCTCGGTTGTTTCCATGCTTCCCAGTGCTACAAAGAGAGCTTGTCTGTGAAACACTAGTAATTGCACATTGTTGGTGTGGAGGGACATTGAAAGACGATAAACTACAAGGAGCAGCGAGCTCCCTTTATAAATCTTACCTCGCCTAGATTAGCAACCGTGGACTTCAGTTTCCATGTGCTCTCTCCTCTTTGTAGTCCTCAAAGGCAAGCCCTGACTAAGCCCAGCTTCCTCCTTCCTTCTGACTCCTCCTTATCTGGAAGCCCCTACGCTCCTTCTAATCCCTTCAGAGGCTTTGAAATCCGGGTCTCTGAGCACAGGCGGTCATGAATATTCATCTAGGGGCGTGGCCCCGCAGCGTGCTCGACTCCAGGCAGCTGGGATCTGCCGAATGGGCGCGCCAGCTGCGTGCCCGGGCAACAGTTCTCATTTTGTTTGGGGGGCTGACAAGACGTCCAGCCTCACGCCGGCTCGAGACCGCACATTGTGCGTGCGTGGGAGGGGCTTTGCCAAGACGAATGGACTTCTCTGAGGCAGGGCCTAGGAGCTGTCATTGGAGGGGCTCAAATCTCCCTGCCACCCACCTGCCAGGGCCTGTGAAATTCCATTGACAAAAATTCAGGCATTATCCTCTCCAGGAGTTTGTCCCTTTTTAAGAAAACAAATACCCCTTGTGTGAACAATTGGAGGCTTTTATCCTTTGGTGGCACCTCCTCCTTTGCAATTCTCTCCATGGAGACTCTTTCTAATGCCTCCTCAGGGCTAGTCACAACTGTTCCTCACAGCAGTTTTGTTTTGTTTTTGTTTTTGTTTTTAAGATCATCAGGCCATCTTGTCTGTCTCCTCTCCTCTCCATCATCTTTATTTAGTAGTAGTATAGCAGTAGTGGTTAAAAAACAGACATCCTGAATTAAAATTCCAGTTTGACCACTTACAATCTGTATGAATGTGGCAAGTTAACTGCTTTTGCTTCAGTTTCTTCAACTGTATCATAACAGGAGGTAATAATACCACCTACATCATGGCAGTCTGAGGATGAAATTTTATTTTTGGATTTATTTATATATACGCACATAAGATATGATACTGTAATATAAAATAATCGAATATTAATCAGGTATAATATATACTTACATATTAATGTACGGTGGTTGCGTATATTATCTACTATATATGATCATAAATATAAAATGCTTGTACAATGCCAGGCATGTATTAAACACTCAGTAAATGTTAGTTATTGTTGTTGTTCTTCTGTCTTTTGACTGGACAGGACTGGCAGAAGACGGCTGAGTGTAAAACAGTGGAAGTCAGCTAGAGTACATGTTGCTGGAGGCGGAGTTCCATGAGAAGCAAAGGAGGCAAGAAACCACATCCACCCAAGGCAAGAAGAAAGTCAGGCTGAACCCAGACGGAACAGGGAGGAACAGAGAGGTCAGCCTGCAGTGGGAGGTGGGATGCAGCTGAGAAGGGGGGTGCCAGTGGGGAAGTGTGGGAACCAATCCGCTTGAGGAAGGATCACACAGCGATAATGATCACAGTACCACAACTCGATTTTTCGTTTGTTTGATTTTAGGCTGAGTCCCAGACCCTACTCTGCACTCCACTGACTCTTAAAGCAACAGGAACCTCAGGCAGGCCCTAGGAGCAGGAGCTGGCACTTTCCTTGGGGTGTCTCAGGTTGAGAAGTTTTAGCTCTAGGATTCTCCATCGGCCGCGTCTCCCTGTCTTTGCACTATTCCCATCTTTAAAATCCCATTATCCACAGCACAGCACTCAGGCTCTGAACCCCACCCAGTCCTTCTAGTTATGTTGGCTTTGACTTTACCTACCTTCCTATCTCTTCTGACATTGTCCACCCACCCTTTCCCCACAAGACATATTACCCCCACCACCCCCCATTGATTTCCAGGCATTCCAGTCTTCCTATGGTTTCCTAAACATGTGGTTCTGGAAACAGTGCTGTGTTCACTACTTCATTTCATTTTCCTGGGCAGCTAAGAAGATATTTCCCAGTTAGGTTAGGACAATGAGCAAATTCTTGACAACAGAAAAGTGAGCAGAAGGGATATGGCACTTCTGGTTCAAGGAAGGTAAGAGGGGATCTGAGTTCTTCGTGGTCATTCTCTCTTGTCTATAATTCAGGAAGTGCAGGAATCTAAGACAGTGGTTTGCAAGATGGAAGCAGACTGGATCCCGAGTTTCTGTTGCAGGAACGTGGACCAACTGGAATTGGATTATTTTTTTTTAATGAGAAGAAAAGCCATTGAGATTATGGAGTTTGTGATCTCAGCAGATCCCATTCTATCCTGACAAATCATACCCGTGCTATGCTCTTTCTCATTTTGGTGTGTCTCTAATAACATTATGCCCCTTGGAATACCTCCCTGATTTCCTACCCTGCAGTAAAGTGCTATTATCTTTGGAGTCTCCTCTGTGCTCTTATGTTGTGCTCAGGTTTCCGGCCTGAGTGACTGGATGAATCTTGGCACCAGTAAAAGAAAATGAAAAGGAGGAATAGGAGTACATGTGGTAGAGAAGAAGAGCTCCCTAATGTGCATGATGAATTTGAGAATAGGATATCCAGGCAGAGATGTCCAGTAGGTATTTGGATATCTGAAAAGTAAGATAAGAAGAGGGTGGAAGATGGGAAGATGGAGCTGAGTGAAACCCCAACATTTAGGGGAAGGCAGAGAAGGCAGAGCCCTTACAAACTTCCCTAACTTCACAGTGTCCCCCTAGGCTGTTCAGGGTTGAGCATGAATCTGGGAAACTAGCACTAGTTTGTTAATCAAAACTTACAAACGTGAAATTTAATTTCTGAAGAAAACAGGGTACTGTGCAATCAAAGCTGTTGAATAGACATGAAAAAGTCTTTGAAGGTGGAATGGCTTGCCTTTATTACTGAGAAAACTTCCCTTGGAAAGTTTAGCTTTGATCGTGTTAAAGGAAACCATAAATTGGTAAATTTAATTTAAAAGCCTACCCTGGCTTTTATATTCCTGGCTTTCCTCAACCTGAAGTCTTCTGGCTTAGATCAACCTAAAGGAGTGAGAAGGTTGCAAAGATTTTAAACTTGCTGTAGGAGTCGATTGTTTTCACTATCCTCTGTTTTGTTTTGTTTTTCTTCATGTGATTGCTCATTGCAGATAATTCTTAAATTATCCTAAGTGGTCACCCTATTACTGCAGATCTTTAAATGGCACCTGGACTACCTTCATGGGTCAAGAGAGGTGTAACCAGTGCATATTTCAAGGCTATCAGCAGACCACTGAGGTTCTTTCAACACAGATACTATTTAACATCTGCAGTTTCAGAGGCTCCCGGGCCCAGATTTCTGGAGTATCTCTCCCTCAGAAGTGTAACTCCCTTTGAAATCAGTTGCATGTGGAAAGGGGGTGGTTTCTGTTTCATACGGAGGTATAGATAATATCAACCATTATATTGTCAAATAAAATTCCAAATGCAGCTCAACATGCTGGTTTAATGCAGTTTGGGTTTGGAAGGTGAGAACCCCCAAATGCATTTTCAGTAGCCAATTTTGTCACAAATCCTACCATTAGATGCAGCATTAAGTAATTTAACCCTTTCTTAAGTCTTTGGGCAAATTTAAGTGCCTATTACATCTGCCCTCAATCTTGGGAGTCTGTAGTAAAAATGCAGTCTGTGTGGTATATGGATACACCACCATGCAGTATGTGGTGTATTTGATGAACATCATATATTAAAAGCCATAACAGAGAGTGAGAGGGAGGAGAACAGACAGTGAAAGGCATCCTGCCCTGTGTCAAGGGCACCACTCCAGGGTGACATCTGCTCATAAGCTGCTGGACAGCATTTCTCCCACATTGAAAAAATTATCCTTGTGATCTGCAGGTTGAATGTCTTGTCCATGTGTTTATTAATGATTTTACATTTCCTTTCATCAAGTCGGTGGAAACATTCACATGTCCTCTAAATGTATGTAGCTCTGCTGTTCTTTGTGGAATCATGGCTGTAACTAACATTTTGTTTGTTGGTTTGTCTCTGAGTGCCTATTATGGACTAGTCTTCATGTTAGAGGTTTATATAACATCTTCAGTATCCACATCAACTCTACAAGATGGCCATTATAATTTTCCTTGTACAGATGAGGAAACTGAGTCTTGGAGAGGTTAGTAAATTGCTTCAGGTCACAGCTGGTGAGTGGTAGAGTTGGATTCAGAGCCTCCAGAGCTAGTACCCTTTCTGTGGGACCTTGCCACTCCTCAGTTAGTCTTCCTTGTGCCATCTTAGAGTTTTTCCTCCATAGCTTATCACTTGACCTTGGAAGTTCCAATTTCCTGAGCCAGCCCCCGGGAGAGTCTGATGAGTTAATTCAAGTTTCTTCATCTGTTGAGGGAACTGAAAAATCTCTGAGTGTAGACCTCAAATTCCATTTATCTTGGATTCCTGCCTCCTCAGCAAGTGGCCTCATCAGTGGCTGACCAGCTCAGTGGTGGCCGGTGGATGTTTGTGCATCTGGTTCTCGTCTTGGCTCTGCCTCCAACTCATAGGGTGACCTGAGGATGTCACTTAACCATTTCATGTCTCTGGTGCTCCAAATATAAAATGGAGGCATATTAAGAATGATCTTTCCTGAAGGCTTGCATGGACTAGCTAATTAGGCCCTGGATTACATTGTAGAGCTAAGGATCATATTAATTCAATTCAATAAACATTTATTGAGTTGCAGAGCAGGTGGAGGCACGATGTGCCTGGCCTGTGGATGCACTATTCTAAACATTTCCTTCATCTGCACCCCTTTGAGACTCCATGCCACCTCTAAGATGCCTTTATCTCCACCTACAAGTTTCTTTAATTTGTCTGTGTGCTAAGACTCACTCTTGAGTGCTTCTTCATCCTTGCTCACTCTACTTTGTTTGCAGGGAAATATAGCATAGTTCCTTCCTGTCCTTTAGGAAATTCTGTTAGAATTCAACCAGTTTGGAAAATGACCTCTTCCTGCTCTACTAAACTGGTCTTGATTCTCTGGGTTGGAGCATGGCATGGTCCACACAGGTCTACACTGTTAGCTCAGAGACGCATACTTTTTATTTTTTATTTCAAATGTGGCACCTGACCTAACATGGAGTCTTCCCACAGTGAGATCACGATCGTGACAATAGAACTTTCGTGTGTTTGGGCTCTCTGCCAAGTGCATCCATGAGCCTGAGATACAGCATTCCTGTGATTCCCAAGCCAGATCTTCCTTGGTCCCTGTGCCAGCCCATGAGATAACAGCATGCTCTGAACACATACAGTATCGTGTTTACCCTGTCTGGAGCCGGCTCTCCAAAGGTTGAAACTTTACCCTATTTTGGGTGGGGAACCTGTTTTCTTATATTTTCATTTGGGATCTTTTAGTAACAAGATAGCCTTCTGGGACTGTGTTGTGAGCAGTTCTGGAATTGATGGGTATTTTTACATGTGTGTACATTTGCTTCTGTTCCTTTTTGTGGTGACCTAGCAGAGGGAAGAGTCTCCATTTGGCTGGAAGCCTGGGATGATTTAATCTCTACTGTTTGAGTGGCATTAATTAATGTAGCAAATGTCTCAGAAACTTAGTTGTCTTAGGGATACCAGGGGAAGGTCTTCAAAGAATCTGTACCATAGTCAAAGATATGTAAAGAGTATATCCTAAGAAGAATGAGCAGCCCTGGGGACCAAGAGGAAAACTGCTGAAAAGCATTGGTGGAGGATCATTAGCTCCCTAGTGGGTCTTAATGCTCCATTTCATCAAGTGTGAGCAGTGTCCATTTCATAAAGCTTTTGGCTTGTGCTAGGTGTTGTTCAAAACATGGTGTACAGTGACTTGAAGCAGTGGACTAAAGGGAGAAGAACTACCATTTTGGAAGAATAACAACAGTTAAATACCTGAACTTGCAAAGCAAAGCAAAACAAAACAAAACACCCCAAACTCAAAGCAACAACAACAAAAATGAGCAAACAAAAAACCCCAAACCCACAGGAATACTGTTAAAGCCACTCCTCTACTTCTTCTGGTATCATCTCTGGAAACCAAATTTTATTAGAAACACGAAAACGGGATAAAACGTTTGAAACAATTTCTTGTCTGTTGGGCCTTTTCTTCCCAGTCCCTTAATTATCAGATCTCAATTGTAAGGGATCCAAATACATCTTAAGAGCTTTGTCTTACCCATTAAATTTATCTGACAACATGTAGGTTTGAAAGATTAAAGAGAGCAGTGAGGGTTTTACAGATTGGGGATCTATTTGTGTTTTCTGAGATTGGGATCACTTTTTTAAAAAAGCTTTTCAAGGTAATGACTGACATACCAGAATGCCTGACGTCACAAATAGCTATCACAGATGAAGTTGTTCAGTGAAGTTCATTAGCTGTACTGTTTTTTACTGCGTCCCATAGCATTTCAATATCTGAGATGCATTGCCCTTCAAGAACGGCCACTGCTGAAATGCATCCTGTACAATAAGGTTTCCTCTAGGTGGGAACATCGTGGCTCCTCATCTTTTGTTTCTACCATTAACTTTGGAGGAACTTTCACTCCTCTAGGAATGGCAGCCAAGCTGACTTTTCCATAGACCCCGAGTCCTATTAGTTATGAAATCAGTGATTCTATTCATTATTATGTCACAGTAGGATGGGCTTCATACTAATTTTAGAAGCTCTTTTCTCTTTGGACCACACATGCCATCAAATAGCCTGGTTTGCCTTTTAGGAGGTAAGAAATCAAAAATATTCAGTTTTGACCTTTTAAAATTCTTAGTAGTCTAGAAAACTAGAGATTTTTCTTGGAAACATAGTGGAGGGGTTCATGATTGCTTTGTAAGATTATCAATTGCATACATTTAAAAACTCTCCAGAATTAGAAGAAATATCATGACAAGTATTTTAAATATTCACTGTCAGGAATGTACCATAGGCCAAGGTCCTGCCATTCCCAGATGGCTCCTTTAGAATTTCTTTTAATTAAACATTGCTAACATTTTGCTGCTTTGATTGAGGCAAGATGAAGAAATAATAAAGCAACTCAATGAATGTAAATTAAAATGCTAAGTGTTGTTAATGCTGTTAAATGTTTTGAAGTTGTTAGGTTTGTGCTCTGTGAATTAAAGGAAGGGTATGATCTCAGGCCTGGGTAAAATATGTGTGAATCCATGTTCTTCTCAAATACAATTGGAAATATTGGCCCCTATAATTTGATCCCTTCAAAATATTAAATTTACTCCAAGCAAATAATTAAGGACATATGCAAAGATTTAGCTACGAGTTGATAATAGCAAAAAATTGGAGGTAACCTAACATTTAGGTTGCCCTATCTTAGAGGAAGAGTTAAATAAACAATGGCACATGCATGCAATGGAATTCTTATAGCCACTTGAAAAGATGTTGCAGAGGAAAGTTTGATGATGTAATAAGATGATCAAGATGTACTGAGTGAAAAATTCAGTTCACAAAATAGTATACACAGCATTCGTTTTTAACCCTTTTGGGGTCCACATACCTCTTTGAAAATCTGAGTAAAATGTACATTATCCTGGATGGTATTTCCCAAGCTTTGCTCTTAGCAGTTTACCCATAAAACTTGAGTTTCTCCTTGGTTTGTAAGTTAGGTAAATCATGTAATACTGACTTTGAAACTTTCCCCTAAATTTATTTATTTATTTATTTATTTAGAAATTCACGTTCTTTTATTTATTTATTTATTTATTTATGACTGTGTTGAGTCTTCGTTTTCTGTGCGAGGGCTTTCTCTAGTTGCGGCAAGTGGGGACCACTCTTCATCGCGGTGCGCGGGCCTCTCACCATCGCGGCCTCTCTTGTTGCGGAGCACAGGCTCCAGACGCGCAGGCTCAGTAATTGTGGCTCATGGGCCCAGTTGCTCCGTGGCATGTGGGATCTTCCCAGACCAGGGCTCGAACCCGTGTCCCCTGCATTGGCAGGCAGATTCTCAACCACTGCGCCACCAGGGAAGCCCTCCCCTAAATTTTATATAAACAAAAAAACTTCAGGCATAACTTGTTTAAGAGGAGATCTACTATTCATTCAGATGATGTTAATATTCTTAGTGCTCGTTTTTGAAGGTCTTTCACTCATTCATTCTCACATGTGAAATACTCAGCAGAAAGCCTGACAAGTAGTAAACAAACATACAAATGATACTGTTATTTTCACTCACATGCATTGATTTATCCATTCAAATACTTATTGAACAACTACTTTGAAATGGCTAGCCAGTGATAAATACGACTGATACAGTTCTGCTCTCCTACAGCTTTTTTTATTCCTATTGGGGGAAGCAGACATCAACCGACCACTAAAGAAAAAGGGAGACAGTGCTACAAAGTGGAGATAGAGAGTACCATGCGAGCATAGGTGGGGGCACTCAGCCTCTGCTGAGATGTCAGGGAAGCTAAGATCCTAAGGGTGCATTGAGATTAGATTGGAAGTTGGGGTAGAGTGGATGGGAAGGAAGCAGCATTCCAAGCAGAGGGAACAGCATGTGCAAAGGGCTCTGTGTCAACACTTGACCTGGATTCCAGTAGATTTTCATAATTTAGAAAAGGTATATTCTTAGTCATTGGCAGTCAAGAGAAGTGTAAGTATCGCTCCTTCAAAATGGACTTCTTTCTGTTTTCAAAGTTTGTCTTCCTTAACTCTATTTAGATTGGATGTCCATTGCAATTATGGTGAACTTCCCAATACCTCCAAGTATATGCAGGATGTATTGTGGGAAGTAAGCCAGCAAGATTGTTCAAAGACAAAGATCGAGCAAAGACAGCATTGGATCACCATTATTTTTCTGGGGGAAGAAAAGGCTCTGCTTGCCCCATAGTGTGTACAGATGATCCGACTTTCTTCCTTCGAAGCCTCTTTGAATATATAAATAGATGAAAGTTCACCAGGAATTAAAAATATGGTAGATCATTTTGCAGGCATATTTGACTAGACTGGACCCTCTTATCAAGTGTCAGTTACATCAAATTTTGCAGCAGGCTCGAGTCCATGAAACCAGACTTTGTGGAAGAGAAAGTTCAGTGCAAGTTCACAGGCAAAGGATGTGACAGAACCACTTTGCAAATACGAAATATTGAAAGAAACGTTACTTCCCCATATTTAAGCATTACCAGCCTCCCTCCTCCTACATAACATAGTATAAGATAATATTGCAAACAAATGCCCAGACGGATGCTGAATTATTTATAAGAACAGGCTACTGATGTGGATTAGAGAGAAGAAATAACAAAGCAAGAAATAATAATGTTATTGAGACTGATAAAAAGTACATAAGCAAATGTGAGTGAACAATATCTCTAGAGATTTACACCCACAGGAAAGCTGTATGCTGTCACTTGGTTCATGTAGATCCTTACTTGAGAAGAGAAACAACACCTGGGGAATTAGCTGTACTGTATTACTTAACATTTATTTATAACTTTTCAACAATTTCCATAACCAGCATTATTTAGTCACAGATGTCTCGGTAATCAGGATCACGGGCTCTGACAGCGATATTTTTTTAAAACAGATGATTTGTAGTATCTCAACGATGTTTGACAATTTAGAACTTTCCAGTCCTTGCCTATTCACTATTGTATTTTTACAACAGACTGCGTCAGCAATGGCAATTAGAAGATTTAGAAGCTCTATTCTAGTGCTCTTTTCAAAAGAAATATCTAAAGACTGTCTGTTTCTAAGGACTTTATTGTTCTGTTTTTTTCAGATGTGAGTGGCCAAGATAGTATTTAGATTTTGGCCATGAGCCAAGAGGAAATCTCAATGGTTACCACTGAGGTAGGGATACAGAAGAGCTAAGAATCTTAAGAGGGCCCTTTCTCTTTTCAGAAAGTTATTCTAGGGTGAAGATGTGCTCCCAAAGATTCCTGATGTGCCACATCTACTAAATCCTCCTAATTTTAAAGGACTGAATCAGGTTTCCTTATAGTATAGCAAAACCATATTTAAATTAAATCATAGCTTTAAAAATTAAAATATCGATAATCCTCTCTATTCCTGATTAGGATTTAGAAGGCACACAATGTACCTTGCAATGTATTTTTCCCCCGTGTGGGCAGGGACTTTTTCATGAAGTCAGATTTGTCTTTTTTTTTTTCCTTACTCTTTTATCCCCAGTGCCTAGAACAGTGCCTGGCCCAGAGTAGGTGCTCCACAAACATGAATGAATGAATTAATGTATTTAAGCAATTAAAGTAAACCAGAACAGAAACACTCACGTGACCTATACGTATAGACCTTAGCAGTCTTGGACCACAAAATTGAGTCACATTTGATGCCCACTTTATGATGGCTTTGAGCCTCTGCCTGGCTCTATGGGAAGCTAACCCTCAACAAATAGCCCCAGGTATTTCTTAGAGGTCCTGAATGTGAGGGATCATGTGTGTTTAGGAATACAACTAATAGTTTCTTCTCTAGCCACGTGGCTGAGCCATCCTGCCCCAACCAGACTCCATCTATAGCACTGGGAGAGAGGTTACTGTTTTCCTCTTACTCCATCCCAAGCCTGACACAGACCTTTTCCTTAATTCCCCATAGCACAGCTGAAACCAGGCTGCAATTTGGGGTAGGACTTGATTGAAATTTTAGTACAGGGTGTTAAAAACAAAATTCAGTGGAGTAAATTTGAAGATCTAACTGGCTTTATTCAACAATTTATGAATCGGGCAGCATCCCATCAAGCAAATAGAAAGGTACTCTGAGGAGCCGTACAAAATAAGAGAGTTTTATAGAAGTGGGCAGGGACAAGGAAAGAGCAGATTACCTCATCTTTCTCTGGGGGACAGAAGGAGTCTATCATGGGGATTACCTCACTAGTACTGACCTGGAAATTCCAGATTGACCGGTTTAAGATTACGTTCCTGGGAGGGGTTGAGGCTGCAATTAGGTTGGGTATTAAGTCTTGGTTTGCTGATGTGGGTCTTAGCACAAGTGACTCCATTTTGGACCTGTTGTCTCTTTTTAACCTGGTGAACATCTCAATGATTGCTGCTATGTTAGGTTGTGCTTAGAGCCCATGAGTCTCAAATCTAGCCTCATGAGACTGGAGGCACTCAACCTGTCTCCACGTGGCAAGGGCCAGTTCCTTCCCACTGCTGGGAGTCCCCTTCCACTAGGTCACACTGCCTTCTACAACATTTGCAAATACGTGAGTGCCTAATGCTTGGTCCAAACAACAAATGCTAAGGACATTCAGGTCCAGGTGGTCAAGGACAGCTTTACCATAAAGGTAAGAGCTGTTGCTATTTGAAAAATATAGAAATGAGCTAAAAGGTGATCCTGATATTAGGTAATGCATCTACAACTACCTTTGAACAGAGGAACGTCTGCTTCTCAGGCTAAATAGCCAGAAAGTTTAGTCTGGGTAGAAACTGCCCCGGATTATGTCAAAAAGCCAGATTCTACAGCATGTTGACTTCACATTCAAGTGTAAAGTTAGGCTAGATTTTTTAAAAAATTAGGAATCCATAACAGGTCTTTTATTTTTGTCTGTTGAGGTTTAGATTTGCTTTTGAGGAAAAATACTAGAAAGAATGTGATGCAGAAGTAGTGGTCACTTTAACACAAGTCCACTCCTTCCTCCCCACCAGTTTCAGTGGAACATTCCATCCCCCAAAATTCCATTTGCTTTTGGTGCCCACCCTTGGTTCCCCCACTATGTGGAGAAAGCTAACCATCCTGAGTTCTCAGTGTAATGAAACATCTTACTTGTGAGTTTTATATCAACAGGGAATCAATTACAGAACAACCTGTGTTCTACAACTTTTGGCAACCTGAACCTTTGTGAGCAAGGCATTGGCATTTCCTTGTCTATCAGTATTGAGCTAACTTTGTGGCATTAAATGGAGGCGATGATGGCGTTGCCACTGAGACGAGAAGCAGGATTGTGGGCATGGCTCTTTCAGGGCCTCCACATACCTACCAAACTCTGCCTACTTGTATGGTTTAAATGAATCAGTAATTTTGCTGAGGCTATTAAAAAATGTTTCCTTATGTCACCTCCAAATTTTATATTTCTTCCATGTTTATAAATACCACGTGAATTCATCTTATTGAAGAGAGGAGATGCGATGTAACAGTTAAGAACAAGGACTCTGGAGGCAAGTGGGTCAACTCTGTCACGTTCTAGTTGCATGACCTTGGACAAGTCATTTCCTTTCCTCTGAGCTGACTTTGCAAAACAGGGAGATAACTCCTTCCATCCAGGGCTGCTGACAAGTTTAAAGGTAAAACCGTATGAAGGTACTTCACAAAATGCCTGCCACAACGTCAATGCTCAAAAAGGGGTAGCTACTATTATTCTTGATTTTGTCTCATGTTTCAAGTTTCTTGGTGGAAGAATCATGACTACTTTTTTTTCTTCCATAGGTACCCAACAAGATTGTTGACGGTGTTTGTGTCTATACCAGCATTATCTAATCACCAACATAAGTCATGGAGGCAAATGTTCTTGCTTCAGGTTTATTCCTCTCCATGCCCTGCATGTGGGTGGGGTGGTCTCTCCCCTCTCCCCACTTATCTCATCCTCCACCCCTTTATCATCCACTTTCAGAATCAGGGTAAAAAATGTGGGCATACCACTACCAGTTTTTAGCATAGTTTTTTTAAAAAACATCTTTATTGGAGTATAATTGCTTTACAATGTTGTGTTAGTTTCTGCTGTATAATAAAGTGAATCAGCTATACGTATACATATATCCCCATATCCCCTCCCTCTTGCGTCTCTCTCCCACCCTCCCTATCCCAACCCCTAGGTGGTCACAAAGCACAGAGCTGATCTCCCTGTGCTTTGTGGCTGCTTCCCACTAGCTATCTATTTTACATTTGGGAGTGTATATATTGTCAATGCCACTCTCTCACTTTGTCCCAGCTTACCCTTCCCCCTCCCTGTGTACTCAAGTCCATTCTCTACATCTGTGTCTTTATTCCTATCCTGCCCCTATGTTCTTCAGAACCATTAAAAAATTTTTTTTACATTCCATATATATGTGTTAGTATATGGTATTTGTTTTTCTCTTTCTGACTTACTTCACTCTGTATGACAGACTTTAGGTCCATCCACCTCACTACAAATAACTCAATTTCGTTCCTTATTATGGCTGAGTAATATTCCATTGTATATATGTGCCACATCTTCTTTATCCATTCATCTGTCGATGGACACTTAGGTTGCTTCCATGTCCTTGCTATTGTAAATAGTGCTTCAATGGACATTGTGGTACATGACTCTTTTTGAATTATGGTCCTCTCAGGGTATATGCCCAATAGTGGGATTGCTGGGTCTATGGTAGTTCTATTTTTAGTTTTTTAAGGAATCTCCATACTGTTCTCCATAGTGGCTGTATCAATTTACATTCCCACCAACAGTGCAAGAGGGTTGCCTTTTCTCCACACACTCTCCAGCATTTATTGTTTGTAGATTTTTTGATGATGGCCATTCTGACCAGTGTGAGCTGATACCTCATTGTAGTTTTGATTTGCATTTCTGTAATGATTAATGATGTTGAGCATCCTTTCATGTGTTTGTTGGAGATCTGTATATCTTCTTTGGAGAAATGTCTATTTAGGTCTTCTGCCCTTTTTTGGATTGGATTGTCTGTTTTTTAGATATTGAGCTGCATGAGCTGCTTGTATATTTTGGAGATTAATCCTTTGTCAGTTGCTTTGTTTGCAAATATTTTCTCTCATTCTGAGGGTTGTCTTTTCATCTTGTTTATGGTTTCCTTTGCTGTGCAAAAGTTTTGAAGTTTCATTAGCTGCCATTTGTTTATTTTTGTTTTTATTTCTATTTCTCTAGGAGGTGGGTCAAAAAGGATCTTGCTGTGATTTATGTCAAAGAGTGTTCTGCCTATGTTTTCCTCTAAGAGTTTTATGGTGTCTGGCCTTACATTTAGTTCTTTAATCCATTTTGAGTTTATTTTTGTATATGGTGTTAGGGAGTGTTCTAATTTCATTCTTTTACATGTAGCTGTCCAGTTTTCCCAGCACCACTTATTGAAGAGGCTGTCTTTTCTCCATTGTATATTTTTGCCTCCTTTATCAAAGATAAGGTGACCACATGTGCGTGGGTTTATCTCTGGGCTTTCTATCCTGTTCCTGTTCCATTGATCTATATTTCTGTTTTTGTGCCAGTACCATACTGTCTTGATTACTGTAGTTTTGTAGTATAGTCTGAAGTCAGGGAGTCTGATTCCTCCAGCTCTGTTTTTCTTCCTCAAGATTGCTTTGGCTATTCAGGGTCTTTTGTGCTTCCATACAAATTGTGTGAAATTTTTTGTTCTAGTTCTGTGAAAAATGCCATTGGTAGTTTGATAGGGATTACATTGAATCTGTAGATTGCTTTAGGTAGTAGAGTCATTTTCACAATGTTGATTCTTCCAATCCAAGAGCATGGTATATCTCTCTATCTGTTTGTATCATCTTTAATTTCTTTCATCAGTATCTTATAGTTTTCTGCATGCAGGTCTTTTGTCTCCTTAGGTAGGTTTATTCCTAGGTATTTTATTCCTTTTGTTGCAAAGGTAAATGGGAGTGTTTCCTTAATTTCTCTTTCAGATTTTTCATCAGTAGTGTATAGGAATGCAAGAGATTTCTGTGCATTTACTTTACCAAATTCATTGATTAGCTCTAGTAGTTTTCTGGTAGCATCTTTAGGATTCTCTATGTATAGTATCATGTCATCTGTAAACAGTGACAGCTTTACTTCTTCTTTTCCCATGTGGATTCCTTTTATTTCTTTTTCTTCTCTGATTGCCATGGGTAAAACTTCCAAAACTATGTTGAAAAATAGTGGTGAGAGTGGACAACCTTGTCTTGTTCCTGATATTAGTTGAAATGTTTTCAGTTTTTCACCATTGAGAACGATGTTGGCTGTGGGTTTGTCATATATGGTCTTTATTATGTTGAGGTAAGTTCCCTCTATGCCTACTTTCTGGAGGGTTTTTATCATAAATTGGTGTTGAATTTTGTCAAAAGCTTTTTCTGCATCTATTGAGATTATCATATGGTTTTTATCCTTCAATTTGTTAATATGGTGTATCACATTGATTGATTTGTGTATATTGAAGAATCCTTGTATTCCTGGGATAAACCCCTCTTGATCATGGTGTATGATCCTTTTAATGTGCTGTTGGATTCTGTTTGCTAGTATTTTGTTGAGGATTTTTGCATCTATGTTCATCAGTGATATGGGCCTGTAGTTTTCTTTTTTTTGACATGTTTGTCTGGTTTTGGTATCAGGGTGATGGTGGCCTCGTAGAATGAGTTTGGGAGTGTTCCTCCCTCTGCTATATTTTGGAAGAGTTTGAGAAGGATAGGTGTTAGCTCTTCTCTAAATGTTTGATAGAATTTGCCTGTGAAGCCATCTGGTCCTGGGCTTTTGTTTGTTGGAAGATTTTTAATCACAGTTTCAATTTCAGTGCTTTTGATTGGTCTGTTCATATTTTCTATTTCTTCCTGGTTCAGTCTCAGAAGATTGTGCTTTTCTAAGAATTTGTCCATTTTTTTCCAGGTTGTCCATTTTATTGGCATATAGTTGCTTGTAGTAATCTCTCATGATCCTTTGTATTTCTGCAGTGTCACTTGTTACATCTCCTTTTTCATTTCTAATTCTGTTGATTTGAGTCTTTACCTTTTGTTCTTGATGAGTCTGGCTAATGGTTTATCAATTTTGTTTATCTTCTCAAAGAACCAGCTTTTAGTTTTATTGATCTTTGCTATTGTTTCCTTCATTTCTTTTTCATTTATTTCTGATCTGATTTTTATGATTTCTTTCCTTCTGCTAACTTTGGGGGTTTTTTTGTTCTTCTTTCTCTAGTTGCTTTAGGTGTAAGGTTAGATTGTTTATTTGAGATGTTTCTTGTTTCTTGAGGTAGGATTGTAGTGCTATAAACTTCCCTCTTAGAACTGCTTTTGCCACATCCCATAGGTTTTGGTTCATCATGTTTTCATTGTCATTTGTTTCTAGGTATTTTTTGATTTCCTCTTTGATTTCTTCAGTGATCCCTTGGTTATTTAGTAGTGTATTGTTTAGCCTCCATGTGTTTGTATCTTTTACAGTTTTTTTCCTGTAATTGATATCTAGTCTCATAGGGTTGTGGTTGGAAAAGATACTTGATACGATTTCAATTTTCTTAAATTTACCAAGGCTTGATTTGTGACCCAAGATATGATCTATCCTGGAGAATGTTCCATGAGCACTTGAGAAGAAAGTGTATTCTGTTGTTTTTGGATGGAATGTCCTATAAATATCAATTAAGTCCATCTTGTTTAATGTGTCATTTAAAGCTTGTGTTTCCTTATTTATTTTCATTTTGGATGATCTGTCCATTGGTGAAAGTTGAGTGTTAAAGTCCCCTACTATGATTGTGTTACTGTCGATTTCCCCTTTTATGGCTGTTAGTATTTGCCTTATGTATTGAGGTGCTCCTATGTTGGGTGCATTTTAGCATAGTTTTAATCAAAAGACATTCCATATAATCCCATAACACTAGGTGGTTTCTGTTTAAAAAACAAAACAAAACCCAAAATTATTGTATAGACCAAAAAACATATTTGGTAACTGGATTTAAAAATTTTTTTCGGGGGCTTCCCTGGTGGCGCAGTGGTTGGGAGTCTGCCTGCCAATGCAGGGGACATGGGTTCGAGCCCTGGTCTGGGAGGATCCCGCATGCCGCGGAGCGACTGGGCCCGTGAGCCACAATTGCTGAGCCTGCGCGTCTGGGGCCCGTGCTCCGCAACGGGAGAGGCCGCGGTGGTGAGAGGCCTGCGCACCACGATGAGGAGTGGTCCCCGCTCGCCGCAGCTAGAGAAAGCCCCCGCACAGAAATGAAGACCCAACACAGCCATAAATAAATAAATAAATAACTTAAAAAATTTTTTTCAACCAGTCATGCAATGTACACTTAATAGAACTCTGATACTCTTTGAGAACAAACTAGCAGGAATTGATGAAACATTTTACAGACTAAAAATTCCATTTAAGTCCTTGGTTTTGACCTGAGTGAATAAAGGGATAAGAATGCTGAATGGTCTACCTCCAAGAAGGGGGCCTGAAGCGGGGGAGGTCACCACCAGTGGGGTGTCATTGGCAGTTGACATGGCCTCAGCCACACTTCCTGACTCACCTTCAAGTGTCCCTTGGGCATCACTCAGGCTCTGGGCCAGCTCGCCTCCACCCTACACTCCTGCTTTGGCCATACCCTCAGCCCAGAAATCCTTCCTCCCTTCCCGGGGAATTAACGCATTCATGACACCTATTAGAAGAGATGGTAGATCTGGAAAAGGAAACCAAAATGTGGTAGAGTGGGCAGAACACAGTTTGGGGAGTCATTGGCAAATCTAGCTTCAAGTCTGGGCTCTAATATGTTCTGGCTGTGAGCCTCTGAGTAAATCATTTAGCTTCTCGAGCCCAGTTACTTTATCTGTAAAACAGTGCTTCCATTTTTCATAATCAGATATTTATTGAGTACTTAGTAAGTGCCAGGCATTTTTCTAGGTACCCAGTGTGCCAGAGAAGGGGGTTAGAGGATGTGGGTAAAGGGTGTGGGTACAGAGTCCAGTTTTAAAATAGGTCAGACAAAGGCTCACTGAGAAGGTGACTTATGAGTGAACATTTGAAGGAAGTGAGGGAGTGAGCCTTGAGGGTATCTGGGGGGAGAATGTTCCATGCAGAGAAGTAGCTAGTGCAAAGGCCCTGAGGTAGGAGGGAGCCTCTTGTGCTGGAAGAACAGTGGGAAGACCAGTGTGACTGAAGCTGGTGAGGAAAGCAGACAATAGTGCAGAGGGAAACAAGAGGGAGCTAAGCTGTGTGCAGTCTTGTGGGTCACGGTAAGGACTTGGATTTTCACTGTGAGAGAGGATGGGAAGTCCTTGGAGGGTCATGAGCCAAGGACTTATGTTTTGGAAGGGTCACTCTGGCTGCTGTGTTGAGAATAGACTGTAGGTGGGCAGGGGTGTGAAGCAGGGACACAGGTTAGGAGGCTATTGCCTCAAGCGAGAGAGGATGGTGGTTTGGACCAAGGTGTAGCTGTGGAGGTGGCTGGATTCTGGACGTATCTTGAAAGCAGAACAAACAGAGTTTGCTGATGGATTGGATTGAGCATGAGAGAAAGAAAATAGTTGAGACCTCTGAGGGTTTTGGTATGAACAATTGGAAGAATTGTGTTGCCATTAATGGAGATGGGAAAGCTGGGGGAGGAACAGATTTGGGGTCTGGGGGAGATGGAGAATTGAGTGATAATGATAATATCTGCCCTGCCTCCCTCACGGGATTAAATGTGATGATTCATGGGTAATCTACCCTACCAATATGCCTTACAGTTCCTAGTATTCAAAGATTCTCTCCCTTCCTATTCAGAGGCCGTCTATTCTATGGAGAGTTGCCTCTCTTCCATTCTCAGGTGGTTGCAGGTGGTGGTGGGTGAAGGGCTCCTAGCACATGGACTCTTGGATCTGACAGGTATTATCTGAGCTATATTTAGGTGGATATTTTAGGATGGGTCTTCACAAACGTGACTCAAGTATGACTTAACAGTTGATACCTTTATTTCTCCCTAGCAGAATATCGTTTCTAATTTTTCTTTTATATAGCAACTGATGTTGCCATGCAGATCTCTTGGTTGCTATGAGATGGTAACAATACTCTGCCCCGCGATTGGCGGGGGCCTCCTAAGCGGTGTGGTTCTCGCTTGGGTGACTGACACTGAGCTGTTACTATGGTGAACTTTACAATTTCCTTTGATTGGTGGATTTTAGAAATAGGTCATCAGTGGAATTCATTACATTTTGCAAGTAAAAATGAAAAATAAGTATCATAATTTTCCCCCGTCTCCAACATGAAGGAAATGTGACACTTAATGACATAATGAATCGCTGTTGGATGACTTAGGAACCTTTTGAGAACTGAAGAGTGATGATAATCCTGTGCTAAATTTTGGTGGGAAATATTTTCCTTCCTGCTTTGAGTTGATTATTCAGAGTTAGGGACATCAGGCTGACCAGAGTTGGGGTGGGGCTGGGGAGATGTGTGTGGATTGAAATATAAATTCCCTTCTTTCTGTGGGAATACAAGTGATGCTGGGGGCCTGAGTGTGGAGGGCAGGAGGGATATGGGCTCAAGGCAGTGCTGATTAATGCTGCATCTCAGGACCAAGTATTCTCGTGGTCTCAGGAGGGTGCTAAGACTTGGGTCATCAGACTCACCTCCAGAGAGGAAAGCCACTGAGTGCTCCTGGCTGGACATGGCTTGACACAGGGGTCCGAGAGTCCAAGCAGGGCTTGTGCTATAGCTGAATCCTCCTGGCTCCCATTCCCTCACCAGCTTCACTCAGGTGGGTAGGCAGGTCCTGAAGGGTCAGTCTTCTGCTCGTCTTTGCTCTCAACAAATGGGAAAAGAGGGTAGAGGAATGAGTTTTATCCTTTCTGATTTTGTAACCTAACTTCCTCTCTATAAGAAAAAGTGGGAGAAAGCTGGAAGAACCTGGGAGGAAGGATGAATTATTTTAAATACATATGATCTACCTTTTTCCAACATTTGACTAACAGGTCCTGTTTGGAGTGATGGGTGGGGGAGTGGGGGCGGAGATGGGAATGAGGCTGTGTGGGAGGGAGAGAGTCAGGGAGCCCTCAAACAGAATACATAACAGATTAGGGTGCTAGGGCTAATATGTGACACCCAGAGCTGATAATTTCTAACACCTCCTTCCTACATGACAAAATTATTTTTAGTAATAATCACACAATGAAACCAATAATAATAGTCATTAAAGAAATTTTACTTTATGAAACTTTGTGCCATATCAATTAAAAAAATAAAATAAATGTCACAATCTAAAAAAGGAAGAGTTATGAAGTAATATTTTCAATTTCATTAATGTATTTTTGAAGACAGAGATGAAAAGTTAGACCTACCTGTTGGTCTTTTACAGTAATGAATAATAATGTTACAGTGTCTGTTTTTGCAATTAACTTCTGCAAATCTGTCAGTGACTTTGTCAAACTTGTTTTTCTTCCCATATTCATGATGTGTCGATCACCTTTGATCAAAGAATACTTTTCATTAATTTTAATTTTGGAAGGTTTCTTTCACATGAAACAACAGTTTAAATAAATAGGAAGTCTTCAACATAAGGCTACATTTAGAAGAAATGCATAAAAATCCCATTTCACAATAAATCCCAGAAACTTTAAACACAATAAAAACTCCAAGTGGTCAAATAGAATGACAGAATTGAAGTAACTCAAGTTCTGTTTGTCTTTACAATCACTGTGCTATCGTTATTTATTTTGAATCAATTGTTTGAACGCAGGAATTTGAAGGACCAGACAGGCTGGATGGACACTTGTGCCCAAAGCAAGCTTTCTTATGTACTTACTCTCAAAATAAATGCACAGAGTTAATTCTCTGAATCAACTTCCATGTAGAATATGTTTACTAAAGGAAAAGCAATAAAAAATGTGCTAAACTGAAGCTTACATTTATGTTGTTAAAACTCAAGTGCAATTGCAGCAATTGTTTGGAAACTAGACCAACAAAAGATTTTTTTTTGGTGAGGAGAGAGCAGTTTATTACTGACATTGTTTAGATTGCTTGCCATGGTGATAATAGAAAGCAGACTGGCTTTTTAGCTGGTTTTATTATTGTTTTTTAAGTCTTCTCCAGGCCATGAACCCCTGGATGGGCCTCTGGGGTGGACCACTCCTCCCGCCCCGGCACTGCACTGAAGTAGAATCGCTCTGATTGTGTCTTGCTGGAGCCAAAGCACAGTAAAAGGTGATGATGCAGGGAACTGAAGGAATGACAGACCCTGAGTGGCTGTTGGTCAGCAAATATCTGGTAAATTCTCTGACCCTGATACAACCAAATGGATTTTTTTTTTCTCTTTTTACTCTCATAATAAAAGGAAAAAACAATCAAGCATCATAGCTTAAGTATCCTTCTTTCTCATAAAAACGTTAGTGATTCCTGCAGCTTTGCATGTTATTCATATAGCTTTTGTGTGGCCTGACATTTTCCCCTGAACCTTTTGCTATTTTATTCTATTCTGGGCCATTGTTTTTGACGCCTAATTTCATTGTGCACTGAACTCAGCACTGAATTTATTTTTACTAATAAAACATGTGACATGCTTTGCTGAGTCTTCAGAACTGTTTTAGTCATGGGGCAAAGGCACTGGACGCATGAAGTTGCAGGAACCATTATGAGGGCTAGAATGATTGGTAAGGGAAGGAGGAAGAAAAAAATAGCAGAAGTCACGACTTACCCTTCTAGGTTTGCTATGTATGACACTCCCTTTTTTTCCTGTCACCGCATCAGACATATATTTAGATCCACCCTTATATTAATAGATGGTTTCCTGGGTAGGGCAATTTAAAAGTGCTGGTGCCTGAACTTCTACCATTAGTTCTGTATATTCCTTTAGGTTAAATATTGTTTGCTCTCCACGGGCCTCTGGAAAGCAGCTACCTCTGGAGTGTAGGTACCTCTGGGAGAAGTAACACATCAAGTCTCTAACACTTTAGTATAAATGAGTGTATTTGATTGCCCCTTCTGTTACCTGATTAGCAGGATGTGGACCCTGGGTAAACTAGAAAGTCATGGAGACACTTCTCAACTCAGCCCTGACAGCCTGGAATGTGTATGTTTGCTATAAGGAATTCCAAGTCCCTCTCTGATGGTAAACAACAGAATAAGGCCCACCCTGTTGATAAGAGGTCTGAGGGAACTTCATATGTAAAGAATAACATGTTTTAATTTCATTTTTCTCCCAAGAACCAGAACATCCTCCTAGCCTACAACACAGCCCCCCACTTTGCCCCAAGAGTGCTGGAGGCTTCGTGCCATCAATTGTGTCTCATTTTTATTCTACTCGCATATGTCTGGGGAGAGGGCCTTTTGAGATTTCTTCTTGGCTCTGCTTCAGGCTCCATAATAGCAATGGATCCGCGCTTCTTAATCCAGTGAGGGCAGGTGGCAGCAAGCCAAAATGGCCTCCATGGAGTGCGTTTGTAGGAGTGGCACTTTCAGCATGCATTAAAAAATCAAGAGCCAGGCAGGACAAAAGCCCAGACTGACAGCGTGCCCCTAAGAAGGGTGCCTGCACCAAGGTTTAAAAAAGAAAGAAAGAAAAGCATTTTCTTTTCTATTGAATTGAGTTAATGTTCTGTGCCAGCTTTTGTTCCTAGAAGCATCGTGTGTGTGTGTGCGCGCACGCAAGCCTGTGGACATGCACGTGACTAGTTGCTCACACAGCTGCTACCTGAAAAATCACAGGCAAGTTGTAGAGATGATGCTAGAAAGTGTTAAGAAGGCAGCTGAGAGGATGCCCATCAAGTTTATCAAGAACAAATGAGGTGGGACTTCCCTGGTGGCACAGTGGTTAAGAATCCGCCTGCCAATGCAGGGGACACGGGTTCGAGCCCTGGTCCGGGAAGGTCCCACCTGCCGCGGAGCAACTAAGTCCGTGTGCCACAACTACTGACCCTGCGCTCTAGAGCCCCCAAGCCACAACTACTGAGCCCACGTGCGACATCTATTGAAGCCCGCATGCCTAGAGCCTGTGCTCTGCAACAAGAGAAGCCACTGCAACAAGAAGCCCGTGCACCACAACGAAGAGTAGCCCCCGCTCACCGCAACTTGAGAAAGCCCGTGCGCAGCAACGAAGACCCAACGCAGCAAACAATAAATTAAAAAAAAAAAGAACAAATGAGGTGACCTTGACTTTGTTAATAGTTTGTCTCCTCTCAAGGTTTAAAAATATATTTATGTCAATATATAACCCAAAAATGTTCATTAATTGCCTATTTGGGTGGTTCTGTTCATAATATGTATTTATCCCAAACATAAGTTGTTAATAGAAAGTATGAAAACTGCTCTAGATGTGGAATAGGGTCCATTATTCTAGGGTTTAGAACCACATATATAAATGTGGTACCACACAAATTCACACTCTTTTTTATGAGCCATGGTCCTTCACTATACATAGGTATTTTCCCAGGAATGTGTGTATAAGATAAATATTTTCAAATGAAATCATACTTTGCTTGCTCTAAAAAATGAAAATTCCTGTGACAAAACTTTCCTTTCTGGAAAGTATGAGTTAGGAATGAGAAGGTCATCGGCCTGGTCATTTTCCTTCTGTGGGCTCGATTTTCTCATCTACGAAATCAGAGGGTGAGTGCAATGAATGATTTCTAAGACTCCATCACAGCTTTATCCTTCTGTGTTCCAAAACTGTTTTTAGTGTAAATAATCACCCCATAATTTGCCCATCGTCTTTTTAAATCCAGAATTTTGACTCTGGGCTGCCTTACTTAAGAAGGGTTCACCTGAACTGGTACTAACAGGTTGTCTGAATTCGTTATTCCTTCCCATTATTCTTTTGGGATGAAGTGGAATGAGTCATAAGTGAGGAGGTTATAAAAGCACACACAGATTAACAGGAAGACAGAGACAGGAAGGGGTAGCAAGACACGTCAGCATTTTCCCCCAGACAGCTTGAAAGCAAAAGCGGAGGCCCCATTGTTTGCTCACAGCTTTTGTACACTGACCTGTCAGAGTGGGACACCCAGCCACAGAGCATAGCCAGGAGCATTTCATGGAAGCCGGCAGGCCTCGAATGCAAGCAGCTGCCCTGCAGGTGTCTGCAGGAGAGAAAAGTCTGGGAACTGTATGAATTACAGGAAGTGAGTCTTAGGTAGGACTCCTCCCACCTTTACCCTATTTGACAATTTCTTGAAATTCTCCCCATACCAAAAATGCCTTGAAAGAGGTTTTTTTTCTTAGTATTTCCATTGTGGGAAATTAAAACCCCCTTTCTTGGTGATAGTAAAATTTCGGTAATTTTGCACCATTGGTGGCTTTTTGGTGATATAAATCCATTCTTCTGGAAATGGCCTATTGGCTAAGAATACTTATTAACATATTTTGAAGGAAATTGACAGTGAAATATGATCTGCCTCTAGATCACACAAATTACTCAATTTGTAGATATATAACCACACCATTTACAGAAAAGCATAACTTGATTTACCTTAACAGCCATTCTCTGAGCACCTATTCTTTGTGCAGTAGTGTGCTAGGGGTGAAGCAATCAAACCTTCCTTGCTGTACTTTAATATTCCTGGATGCCCTCCACGTATGGACCGAATGTTTATGTCCCCCATAATTCATATGTTGAAATCCTACCCCCACAATGTGATAGTATTAGAAGGTGGGGCCTTTGGGGAGTAATTAGGATTAGATGAGGTCATATGGATGGAGCCCTCAGGAATGGGATTAGTGCCTTTGTAACAGTCATGAGAGAGCTTGCCTCCTCTCTCTGCTCACCACCACGTGAGGTTACAAGGAAAAGATGACAGTCTGCAATCCAGAAGAGGACCCTCACCAGGACCTGACCATGCCAGCATCCTGATGTCAGACTTCCAGGCTTCAGAAATGTGAGAAATAAATTTCTACTGTTTATAAGCATCCTAGTCTATATACTTTGTTATAGCAGTCTTAACTAAGACACTCTCTGTTAATATTTTCCAGAACCACATATTTATCTATTTTTCCTACCTAGGATTTTGTGATGTGCAATAGCACGTCAATAAATTCTAGTTTATCTTTGGTTGGTTACAAAGCAGCAACATTGACAAAATTCTCTGTTCTGCATTTTGACCCTATGCCAGTCAGTGATTTTCTAGTAATGGTTGTTTTCTAATATAGTCTTCAATTCATAGTACGCAGCTGGATTAGTTGAACACTACTGGCTTGTCTATTGGATAGTATTAGCACAATTATTATGGCAGCTGCTGTCATCACAGAAAGGGGAGTAGAGTTTACTCTCCCATTGGTGACTCTACTCTGTTTATACATAATATCAAAAGGCTGTTTTTTTGTAAAATCATTTTAAAAAACCATAACCCTCTTATAAATTGTTTTCACAAACTCTTATGTCATCAGAAAACATACTTTGGTTATATTTTACCTACATAATCTTGGCTGAATGGATGCAGGTAAATACGACAAAGGCAATCTAACCTGGAGTAGGATATACTCCTGAAAGCACAGTAAAATGCCAAGGTTCTCTAGATACCTCATTACTTGTCAAAAGTTGATGGTAAGGGATCCAGGGCCACTATCTGCACCATATAATATTATGTCATAAAAAAAGATAACTACACCCCAAACCTTATAACAAAATAATGAAAACCCAAATCTGAATTATGGAAGAAAATAGAGCTTTAAAGGGAGGGGTGTAGAAAAGGTGATAGGATTCACAGAAAGATAGACAAAATGAAAAGGCAGAGACTATGTACCAGATGAAGGAACAAGATAAAACCCCAGAAAAACAACTAAATGAAGTGGAGGTAGGCAACCTTCCAGAAAAAGAATTGAGAATAATGATAGTGAAGACGATCCTGGACCTCAGAAAAAGAATGGAGGCAAAGATTGAGAAGATGCAAGAAAAGTTTAACAAAGACCTAGAAGAATTAAGGAACAAACACCTAGAAGAATTAAAGAACAAACAAATAGAGATTAACAATACAATAACTGAAATGAAAAATACACTAGAAGGAATCAATAGCAGAATAATGGAAGCAGAAGAATGGATAAGTGATCTGGAAGACAGAATGGTGGAATTCACTGCCACGGAACAGAATAAAGAAAAAAGAATGAAAAAAAATGAAGACAGTCAAGAGACCTCTGGGACAACATTAAACACACCAACATTCGCATTATAGGGGTCCCAGAAGAAGAAGAGAGAGAGAAAGGACCCGAGAAAATATTTGAAGAGATTATAGTAAAAAATTTCCCTAACATGGGAAAGGAAATAGCCACCCAAGTCCAGGAAGCGCAGAGAGTCCCAGGCAGGATAAACCCAAGGAGAAACATGCTGACGCACATAGTAATCAAAGTGACAAAAATTAAAGACAAAGAAATATTATTAAAAGCAACAAGGCAAAAATGACAAATAACATACAAGGGAACTCCCATAAGGTTAACAGCTGATTTCTCAGCAGAAACTCTACAAACCAGAAGGGAGTGGCACGATATAGTTAAAGAAATGAAAAGGAAGAAGCTACAACCAAGATTACTCTACCCAGCAAGGATCTCATTCAGATTTGACAGAGAAATCAAAAGCTTTACAGACAAGCAAAAGCTAAGAGAATTCAGCACCACCAAACCAGCTCTACAACAAATGCTAAAGGAACTTCTCTAAGTGGGAAACACAACAGAAGAAAAGGACCTACAAAAACAAACCCAAAACAATTAAGAAGATGGTAATAGGAACATACATATCGATAATTACCTTAAACGTGAATGGATTAAATGCTCCAACCAAAAGACACAGGCTCTCTGAATGGGTACAAAAACAAGACCTATATATATGCTGTCTACCAGAGACCCACTTCAGACCTAGGGACACATACAGACTGAAAGTGAGGGGATGGAAAAAGATATTCCATGCAAATGGAAATGAAAAGAAAGCTGGAGTAGCAATACTCATATCAGATAAAATAGACTTTGAAATAAAGAATGTTACAAGTACAAGGAAGGACACTACATAATGATCAAGGGATCAATCCAAGAAGATATAACAATTATAAATATATATGCACCCAACACAGGAGCACTTCAATACATAAGGCAACTGCTAACACCTATAGAAGAGGAAATCTACAGTAACACAATAACAGTGGGGGACTTTAACACCTCACTTACACCAATGGACACATCATCCAGGCAGAAAATTAATAAGGAAACACAGCTTTAAATGACACAATAGACCAGATAGAGTTAACTGATATTTACAGGACATTCCATCCAAAAACAGCAGATTACACTTTCTTCTTAAGTGCACACAGAACATTCTCCAGGATAGATCACATCTTGGGTCACAGATCAAGACTTGGTAAATTTAAGAAAATTGAAATCATATCAAGCCTCTTTTCCGACCAAAATGCTATGAGATTAGAAATGAATTACAGGGGGAAAAAAACGTAAAAAACACAAACACATGGAGGCTAAACAATACGTTACTAAATAACCAAGAGATCACTGAAGAAATCAAAGAGGAAATCAAAAAATACCTAGAAACAAATGACAATGAAAACACGATGATCCAAAACCTATGGGATGCAGCAAAAGCAGTTCTAAGAGGGAAGTTTATAGCTATACAAGCCTACCTCAAGAAACAAGAAAAATCTCAAATAAACAATCTAACCTTACACCTAAAGGAACCAGAGAAAGAGGAACAAACAGAACCCAAAGTTAGTAGAAGGAAAGAAATCATAAAGATCAGAGCAGAACTAAATGAAATAGAAACAAAGAAAACAATAGCAAAGATCAATAAAACTAAAAGCTGGTTCTTTGAGAAGATAAACAACATTGATAAACCTTTAGCCAGATTCATCAAGAAAGAGAGGGAGAGGACTCAAATCGATAAAATTAGAAATGAAAAAGGAGAAGTTACAACAGACACAACAGAAATACAAAGCATCCTAAGAGACTACTACAAGCAACTCTATGCCAATAAAATCGACAACCTGGAAGAAATGGACAAATTCTTAGAAAGGTATAACCTTCCAAGACTGAACCAGGAAGACACAGAAAATATGAACAGACCAATCACAAGTAATGAAATTGAAACTGTGATTAAAAATCTTCCAACAAACTAAAGTCCAGGACCTGATGGCTGAACAGGTGAATTCTATCAAACATTTAGAGAAGAGCTAACACCCATCCTTCTCAAACTCTTCCAAAAAATTGCAGAGGAAGGAACACTCCCAAACTCATTCTATGAGGCCATCATCACCCTGATACCAAAACCAGACAAAGATACTACAAAAAAAGAAAATTACAGACCAATATCACTGATGAAGATAGATGCAAAAATCCTCAACAAAATACTAGCAAACAGAGTCCAACAACATATTAAAAGGATCATACACCATGATCAAGTGGGATTTATCCCAGGGATGCAAGGATTCTTCAATATACGCAAATCAATCAAAGTGATACACCATATTAACAAACTGAAGAATAAAAACCATATGATCATCTCAATAGATGCAGAAAAAGCTTTTGACAAAATTCAACACCCATTTATGATAAAAACTCTCCAGAAAGTGGGCATAGAGGAACCTACCTTAACATAATAAAGGCCATATATGACAAACCCACAGTAAACATCATTCTCAATGGTGAAAAACTGAAACCGTTTCCTCTAAGATCAGGAACAAGACAAGGATGTCCACTCTTGCCACTATTATTCAACATAGTTTTGAAAGTCCTAGCCATGGCAATCAGAGAAGAAAAAGAAATAAAAGGAATACAAATTGGAAAAGAAGAAGTAAAACTGTCACTATTTGCAGATGACATGATATTAGACATAGAGAATCCTAAAGATGCCACCAGAAAACTATTAGAGCTAATCATTGAATTTGGTAAAGTTGCAGGATACAAAATTAATGCACAGAAAACTCTTTCATTCCTATACACTAATAACGAAAGACCAGAAAGAGAAATTAAGGAAACACTCCCATTTACCACTGCAACAAAAAGAATAAAATACCTAGGTATAAACCTACCTAGGGAGACAAAAGACCTGTATGCAGAAAACTATAAGACAGTGTTGAAAGAAATTAAAGATGATACCAACAGATGGAGAGATATACCATGTTCTTGGATTGGAAGAATCAATATTGTGAAAATGACTGTACTACCCAATGCAATCTACAGATTCAATGCAATCCCTATCAAACTACCAGTGGCATTTTTTACAGAACTAGAACAAAAAATCTTAAAATTTGTGAGGAAACACAAAAGACCCTGAATAGCCAAAGCAATCTGGAGGGTAAAAAACAGAGCTGGAGGAATCAGACTCCCTGACTTCAGACTATACTACAAAGCTACAGTAATCAAGACAATATGGTACTGGCACAAAAACAGAAATATAGATCAATGGAACAGGATAGAAAGCCCAGATATAAACCCACGCACTTATGGTCAACTAATCTATGACAAAGTAGGCAAGGATATACAATGGAGAAAAGACAGTCTCTTCAATAAGTGGTGCTAGGAAAACTGGACAGCTACATGTAAAAGAATGAAATTAGAACACTCCCTAACACCATACACACAAATAAACTCAAAATGGATTAGAGACCTAAATGTAAGACCGGACACTATAAAACTCTTAGAGGAAAACATAGGAAGAACACTCTTTGACATAAATCACAGTAAGATCTTTTTTGACCCACCTCCTAGAGTAATGGAAATAAAAACAAAAATAAACAAATGGGACCTAATGAAACTTCAAAGCTTTTGCACAGCAAAGGAAACTATAAACAAGACGAAAAGACAACCCTCAGAATGGGAGAAAATATTTGCAAAGGAATCAACGGACAAAGGATTAATCTCTAAAATATATAAATAGCTCATGCAGCTCAATATTAAAAAAACAAACAACCCAATCAAAAACTGGGCAGAAGACCTAAATAGACATCTCTCCAACGAAGACATACAGATGGCCAAGAGGCACATGAAAAGCTGCTCAACATCACTAATTATTAGAGAAATGCAAACCAAAACTACAATGAGGTATCACCTCACACCAGTTAGAATGGGCATCATCAGAGAATCTACAAACAACAAATGCTGGAGAGGGTGTGGAGAAAAGGGAACCCTCTTGCACTATTAGTGGGGATGTAAATTGTTACAGCCACTATGGAGAACAGTATGGAGGTTCCTTAAAAAACTAAAAATAGAATTACCATATGACCCATCAATCCCACTACTGGGCATATACCCAGAGAAAACCGTAATTCAAACAGACACATCCACCCCAATGTTCATTGCAGCACTATTTATAATAGCCAGGTCATGGAAGCAACCTAAATGCCCATCGACAGACAAATGGATAAAGAAGATGTGGTACGTATATACAATGGAATATTACTCAGCTATAAAAAGGAACGAAATTGGGTCATTTGTAGAGATGTGGATGGACCTAGAGACTAACATACAGAGTGAAGTGACTCAGAAAGAGAAAAACAAATATCATATATTAAGGCATATATGTGGAATCTAGAAAAATGGTACAGATGAACTGGTTTGTAAGGCAGAAATAGAGACACAGGTGTAGAGAGCAAATGTATGGACACCAAGGGGGGAAAGTGGGGGGGGGGTTGGTGGTGGTGGGGAAAAAAAAAAAAAGAAAAGGTGATGGCAAGTTGTTGAAACATACTCACTTGCTCAACCATTTTTATGTGGACCATGGTGGTAGTAGTTATCAGAACAAGACTGGAAATGATTTCAGTACCCTTTTGGCACACTGTATAAGTGCAAGGCAAGGCACCTTTAAATGTAATGTGTTCATGTGGTACATATTTATACACAATGGAATATTACTCAGCCATAAAAAGGAATGGAACTGTGCCATTTGCAGAGACGTGGATGGACCTAGAGACTGTCATACAGAGTGAAGTAAGCCAGAAAGAGGAAAACAAATGTCGTATAATATCGTTTATATGTGGAATCTAGAAAAATGGTAGAGATGAACTTATTTGCAAAACAGAAATACAGTCACAGATGTAAAGAACAAACCTGTGGTTACCAAGGCAGGGAAGCGGGGGTGGGATGAACTGGGAGATTGGGACCGACATATATACACAACTATGTATAAAACAGATAAGTAATGAGAACCTACTGTATAGCGCAGTGAACTCTATTCAATGCTCTGTGGTGACCTAAATGGAAAGGAAATCGAAAAAAGAGTGTATATATATGATTGATTTACTTTGCTGTACAGCAAGAAACTAGCACAGCATTGCAAAGCAACTATACTCCAATAAAAATTAATTTTAAAAAATTGAATGTGTTCAGTGTAAATTGAAACTTTTAGTCTGAGGATTCATTTCTACATGAAGAAGAGTAGCTCCCAGCTCACTCTCCTCCTACTTTCTTAGTAGCTGCACCCTGAGTTGCTTACTGGTCCTTTCCAGGGTTAGGTGGAGCTGCCTTTTTCTTTTTTTAAATTAATTAATTAATTAATTTATGGCTGTGTTGGGTCTTCGTTTCTGTGCGAGGGCTTTCTCTAGCTGTGGCAAGCGGGGGCCACTCTTCATCGCGGTGCACGGGCCTCTCACCATCGTGGCCTCTCTTGTTGCGGAGCACAGGCTCCAGACGCGCAGGCTCAGTAATTGTGGCTCACGGGCCCAGTTGCTCCGCGGCATGTGGGATCTTCCCAGACCAGGGCTCGAACCCATGTCCCCTGCATCGGCAGGCAGATTCTCAACCACTGCGCCACCAGGGAAGCCCTGGAGCTGCCTTTTTGCTCTTGGATCCATTCTTCCTTCCTTCAAATCCTATGAAAACACAATTCAATAGAGGATTGTGAGCTCTTGCTGCCTTTGATCTCTGAGCAAGGAAAGGTGACTGTATATGATTAATGAGCTCAGCTGGACTTTGCCCAGTGGCCTAGAGGATGATATGGGCTCCCGGGAACATTTAGAGGAGGAACGGGAAGAGACCCAGGATGTTCTGATGGCAGCTGGTGTCTTGGAAATGTGTAGTCTTGGAGGAGATGTCCTAGCCCAGCAGGGTTGCCTGTCTTGGAGTGACAGAGACATGCTGAAGGGGGTGGCCACCCATCCACTCACAAAGAATAATTACACCCTTCTGCTAGTTGTGTGTTCCCTCCAGTTCAAGGAAGTTTCCATTCAGTGAGGCAGCACTTAAATTAATGGGAGAAATGGGCTTGAGTGGAATACAGAGAGGGGCTTAGCTAAGAGGGAGGACCAGGTAAGGGAGATGAGCTGGGCTGTGACCAGCTCTAGTTCTCCAGCTCAGAAAGACTGTCATCACTACCCAAACCACACTAAGTTTAGACTGTAACTCGCACCTTCTTGGTAAACTGTGCAGTGTTTATGGTCCTGTATGGATTCAGTTCTTCTCAATAAGGTTATCTTTCTTTTGAGAAACATCCCCTCTTGGTGAAGGGAGCTCTCTGAACTGGGTGGGCCCAGGATGGTTGTACCAGCTGTGCCTGGACAATGATGCCTTTTCTGGGTGAAGGACTTGAGCAGGGGCTGGATCTAGCCCACTCGGCTTGCTGAGCTGAGCCCCGGCCCAGGGCTGAGTCAGCTGAGGGAAGGAACACCTTTGTATAATTGGCCTGCCATTTTCTAGTTTGCACGAAGCCCCGCTAAAATGCTAGTGCTATATGAGCACCATCCCAGGAGGGTCCAGAAGCCATGTGGGATGACATCCTGGTGCTCATCTTGGGTAGCTCATAGGCACATCTGAATGAAGCCTATACCTCTTTAGGCTGCCACTTACCACTCTTGTACCAGAAGAGTGACAAAACCTTGACCTTCAAGACTTCCACAAATGACTGCACTAGTCTCACTGCTCTTGGTGAGGCCCCAGGTTTCTTCCAGCATGAGCTCAGAGAATAAACCCCTACCCTGAGAGGACTCTGAAGACCTGACTTTTTCTTCTGAATCCACCTTCAACAGCTGTTTGATCTAAAGTGAGTCATTTAACCCTTCACATCCTTCGTTTCCTTACCTGTAAAAAGGGGATGACAATTATCATGTCAAAGGATTGTCCTGAGGATTAAACAAGAGAATGTTTAGGAGAACATTTTGGGATGTAATATCCTGAACAAATGAATGTTAGGAGTGACCATCACTCCCATGCATCACCTTGAGATGGGAAACCAGATGCTCTGTTTCCATTTGGTACAGCGGCCACTTCAAAGTCTCATGAAGTCTGCCTAATAATGCCAGTGAGAATCGAGCCCCTCTGTTCTGGAAGAAAGGCTGCACCATGAGCTTGCTGTTGCTGCTTTCTTGGAGGAGACTTCTTTATAGATAAATAACACTGCTCATGGGAATTTCAGAGAGAAAATCTTCAGTGTGCCATAAAAAAGATTTATTTTTGTGAAGTTAGATATCTGTGAAAAGTAAAAAGGCAAAAGATTAGGGGACAACCAAAGTCAGGAATCTGACTCTCTTTAAATGGACCTCAAAATGTTTTTGTTAGGTTTTAAGTGGTAAGAATAAACATTTGAGTCGGGTGGAGACAAATGATAATCTCTTGGGTTGTGTGTTTTCCTCTCCAGAATGCCAGCTGCAGCAGTCCCAAACTGCTTTCAGACTGACCTTGCTTTCAAGTCTTTCTCCAAACAATTGTAACCCTTTATCAAAATCCTCAGTAGGTGGTCCCACAACAGGGTTGATGGGCAGGTGGAATAGATAGTAACTGAACTTAAGAAATGCCCCTACCCCAAAGTATCTCCTGAGTATCCCACTGCCAATGACTAAAATCCTGCTATTACCCATTACTTTCTTTAAATTAAGAAGTTACCTCCTAGGGGGCTTCCCTGGTGGCGCAGTGGTTGAGAATCTGCCTGCCAATGCATGGGACAAGGGTTCGAGCCCTGGTCTGGGAAGATCCCACATGCGTGGAGCAACTAGGCCCGTGAGCCACAATCACTGAGCCTGCGCGTCTGGAGCCTGTGCTCCGCAACAAGAGAGGCCGCGATAGTGAGAGAGGCCCGCGCACCGCGATGAAGAGTGGCCCCCACTTGCCGCAACTAGAGAAAGCCCTGGCACAGAAACGAAGACCCAACACAGCCATAAATAAATAAAAATAATTAAAAAAAAAAAGTTACCTTCTATTAAAATCCAAGTAATGGATCTCTTCTCCTGGAGAAGTAACATATTAAAACTATAATACCTTAGTGTGAGGAACTTGATTCAGGGGCCAGCAGACTTTGTTTTTTTAAATAAGAGTTAGTCCTGTTTAGCCATTTAGACATTTTTTTTCTGGTCGAAATAATTTGACTCAATCAGTTTGTTTACTACATATATTTCTACAATTTTTTATTTGGTGGAAGGGTGATACTCATTTTAATTGTATTTAGTATATCATTCTTACTTAGTGTATCAATTTAATAGTCACAGGACAAGGCAGCTCCCATTCTACCATTTAACAGCATAGAATACTATTCACATGTCATGAAAATTGCTAAACGTTAAAAGGGAAACACTTTTGAATTCAGAAAAAAATTTTCAGACTATATTATGCTCCCTCTCCCCTTCCTCTGTTTGCGTTGAACACTTTTTGACACTTGAATTACCTTATGGATGGTCTGAGAAGTGAATGGTGTTCTGATTTTCTTGAAGCTGTGCATGAAAGAAGCTTTTTTCAAACAGTATTTTCTTTCAGGATCAGTGGAAGCTGATGCATGGTGCTTAGTCTTAGCTGTGACGTGTTCTTGAAGGAAAAAGAGAATTATTTATAAGCCTTTTCAAGCCTCATTCAGGTGTCAGTGGGCACGTGGGGGAAAGTGCACGATATCCACAGAGCTGGCACAGCTGACCCATGCCATGGAGGGTGTGAGCTTGGGTGGTATTCCAGGAGCGGGGTGGGATTTGACGAAGACATGACTCTCCTCTTTGCCAGTTCCTCCTGTGTCAGACAGTGCAACATGGAAGATGACAAATTTAGAATTAGCAATGGAGCCTGCAGCTGTGGACCAGGCAAGTGAGACTCATAACCACAGCCTCTGAGAAGACTACAGCTGACCACTGGGGTGGGGAGAGGAAGGGCAGTGGGTTGTTAAATTGGTGCCTGCATGTCACTCTGAGACATGCTGGCTTCTCTTCATTGTTGGGAATAGGTCCAATGCCTTGGAGACAGTCTAATTATCTTTTTATACATTCATAAAGAAGTTTATTTTTGGTAAAGTCACTCAAACTGGAATCGACTTAATTGGTTTACATTGGAAAAGTAATTTGGGGCTTATCATCCAAATTACATTAAAAATGCTGAAATGCATTCTAGTTATTACCTAATCTAGCCTACTTCTTTCTTTATCAGGGAGATGGAATAACATCCAAATTATAGGGCTTGTGTGTGTCCCTAAGTATGACCCAGTAAGGGAAAAACTGCTTTTAAAAGGGGACTGTTAACATTCACTAGATGGTTTATAGTGAACTGGTTTCCTCCTTCTGCAGAATATTGTCAGAGATCTGAATGCAGAAAGGACAAAAGGCCCTCATCATCTGTGCAGTGCACAGCCAGCCGTGGAGGAAAGGGTGGTACTGCACCTGCATCAGTTCGGGTGCCTCCAGAGAAACAGAACCAGTAGTGCGGACGCGCACGTGCATGCTGCCCTCCCCACTCACACACAGAGTCAATTCTCGTTATTCATGGTAGTTATGTCCCATAAAGTCCCCACAAACACTGAATTAGGAAATACTGAGCCACTGTTCCTAGGGGAAATACAGGGTTAGGTTCCTGTGAGCCTCTGGTCACATTCTCCTCAACCGATCAAAATATAACCTTGTTTTATCTGTATTTCTGTTTAAAGACACCTTACTTAATATACACTGTTGATTCATTAACATTGAACTCACAGCCAACAGCACTATAACTGATGCCTGAATGAAGCATATTTCCTCACAAGGCAAATCACAGCCTTCTGGCATTAAGAACACTAGACGGCACTTTAGCAAGATGCTTAGGAGCCATTGCAAACAGCAAAATTGCCAACAAAAAGCACAAAAATATGAAAATCATGGCACGACACAGACCACGTAAAGGACACTTGTTTACAGTCTGAGAGCTGAACAAGAAGTTGGAGAGTCACCTTGTTCGACCTCAGCTGGAAAAACAGCTGCATTAGGTGGCAAATCTTTCACCACTCTACACATGTCCAGGAATAACTGTGGAAGCACCATGAGTGTTAATTTGGTGTTATAATAAATTTTAGCAAGTAGGCAAATTCACAAATAGAGAATCTGTGAATAATGAGGATCAAATGTATACGGAACAAGATTTATTTAAAGCAAATAGCTTCCATGATTGTGGGGAATGGCAAGTCTGTGGTCTGTAGGGTGAAGCGGCAGGCTGGAAACTCTCTGGCAGGAGCTGAAGCTGCACTTAACAGGTGGAATTTCTACCTCAGAGAAATCTCTTTTGCTCTTAAGGCCTTTCAAGTGATTGGATGAGGCACCCAGACTGTCAAGACCTTTACTTAACATCAGCTGATTGTAGATGTCAACAGCATCTACAAAATACCTTCACAACAACCTACCTAAACTAGTGTTTAATTGAACAACAGGGTGCTATCGTCTAGCCAAGTTCATACATTAAGCACCTAATTTAGAGCCCAGGAAAATGGCCCTAGAGGAAATCTTCCCTTTTCATTTTCCTAGAAGGTTAGTACGAGAGAGCAACAGCTCATAAACCCCACCATCTGCCTGGGTAAGCATTTGTTCAATGTACTTTGACGACTTCCACTCTGCAGAGGGACCTCAGTCAGAGCACTGACCACAGTGGGTAGGAGTGATGAGGATCTTTTATTTGAGGTGTTAAAAAGGGACAGAGGGCTTCCCTGGTGGCACAGTGGTTGAGAATCTGCCTGCCAATGCAGGGGACACGGGTCCGAGCCCTGGTCCGGGAAGATCCCACATGCTGCAGAGCAGCTGGGCCCGTGAGCCACAATCACTGAGCCTGCGCATCTGGAGCCTGTGCTCCGCAACAAGAGAGGCCGCGATAGTGAGAGAGGCCCGCGCACCGCGATGAAGAGTGGCCCCCGCTTGCCACAACTAGAGAAAGCCCTCGCACAGAAATGAAGACCCAACACAGCCATAAATTAAATAAATAAATAAATAAATATAAAAAAGTGTATATTAAAAAAAAAAAAAGGGACAGAGATTTTTAAGCCTTTCCCTCTGATTCACAAAATATAACCCATCTTTGTTTCTAGTTTGATAATTTTCTTATGGCTATTGATCAGGCTCTCTCTGCTCTGAGCCTCAGCCAGCAGCCAGTTGCTCAACCCCTGCCCTGGAATTAATGAGAGGGCTCGGACTGCTCCCAGCCTCTGGGCTGCTGCATCCTGTCAGCAGTTTTGTTGGGCAAGAGTGGTGCTATTGCCCAATCTCCAGGCTTCCCGGTTCCTCTCAGGCCCATGATGGTTAGGAGAAAAGGAGGAGGGACCCTGCCCTGTGCTGTAGCCCCTGTATTCCAAGTGTGATGCATAAACCAACAGCACTGGCATCACCCGAGAACTCGTTAGAACTGCAGAGCCCCAGACTTACTGAATCAGAATCTGCATTTTTAGCCAGGTTCCAGGCGATTCATATGTACAGTAAAGATTGCAAGCATGCTCTAGGTAGCTATGTGGAGCCTACAGTCCTTCAGCCCTCAGTGTTTAGGTCTTGAATCCTGACCCATCTTTCCACCTATTTTGAATCAGATATTCCAGAACAACCCTGCTCCACCTGGCACTGGTGGATGGACACCTCCATCCTGCTTTCCACAACTGGAAGCCCTTGAATAATCCCCCTGCCAAAGCTGGCCTGCATTTTTTCTTCCCCTGGTTGTACATGACTCTATTCTCAGCGCCTGCCCAGGAGCACGACTTCTGCCCCATCCTGCCCTCTGATCCTGCCAGCTCCCCGCCCCCTGAACTCCTGTCAGGTTCTACACGCAGACGTGTGGGGGAGGAGAGACTGGAACTTCCTCTTCAGAACTGACTTGGACAGATTCAAACACTGATGAGCACAGTTCAGAGAGGAAGTAGAATCAGCTGAGAGATTCAGGGAACAGGGGGTCAGTTTCCAGATGTCTCATTTCCAGAGCAACCTGAGGTCAGCAATATGAGCTCTATTTAAGCCTCCATTGCCTAATTGTAAATTGACAAGAAAGCTACCTTTGAACCCCTTCTGTGAAACCCATTAAACCAGTTCAGAACCTCAAAGTTTCTCTATACATTTGCTTTTGAGGCCAGTTTAACAGGGGATCTGTGGCCAGCAAAGAGCTACAGTATTGACTTTACTAGAAGTCTAATGGTCCCTTTTTTTTTTTTTTTTAATTAAGCATGGAATCCATTAACCTGTCATTATGATAGCACCATGCCATGGAGTCAAATGATTAATTTGCCATGCACTTAACAGTATAGTCTGTAATTATAAAGGCTATTTTCCAAACCTCACATTTGATCATTCCTGAAGAGGGAGGATTTCTCACCATGAAAACCAGCTTTAGGCTTGGATAGCAATTACTCATCTTTCCTTTTCCTGGCATTATGACCATAGGAGTAGACAATGGATTGGTTCCCAAAATGACCTCAAGCTTTTCCCACATAAACTGTGTTAATTTCTAGGCTCATCTCCCATGTCTCCAGAAGTGGAGAACATATAGTCATAAGCCAATCAATCGAGTCCAGCCTGCAATTTGCTGAGGGTCATTTTCTTGACTTGTCTGAACCACCACATGGTTAATTTGATTGCCATTGTGTCCAGATGGACTAAGTGCATGTCAGTAGATGTGCAAGTCAACTCAAGCAAAGGAAATTAACTATACAAGTGAACTGACTTACATGTGCCTGAAACACTCTGAGCTGCTGCACTGCACAACTCTCAGGGGTGCCACTGTTGTCCACGTAAACAGAGTGCATGGGCAGTGCACAACCTGTGGGACTGCATGTAGTAGCCCTGGGAACTTTCTTTTCCTGGCTCTGCCTGTAGTTGGTGCTTTGTCAACCATCTGTTTCAGCCTAAGTATCACCTCCTCAGAAAAGCTTCCTTGACCATTTGATCTAAAGGAGCTGCATCCTTACTCCCCATTCTATTTATTTCCTTCATTGTACTTACCACAGTCTGAAAGGATCTGGTTTAGTCTCTGCCTCTCTCTACTAGACTGGAAGTTTCTGGAGGGCAGGGGTGTTGTCTGTTTGATACACAGTAGGTGCTTAATATGTATTTGTGGGATGGGTGAATGAGATACTCAATATGTGCATTTAAAGCAATACCTCCGGGCTTCCCTGGTGGCGCAGTGGTTGAGAGTCTGCCTGCCAGTGCAGGGCACACAGGTTTGAGCCCTGGTCTGGGAAGATCCCACATGCCGCGGAGCGACTGCGCCCGTGAGCCACGATTGCTGAGCCTGCGCGTCTGGAGCCTGTGCTCCGCAGCAGGAGAGGCCGCGACGGTGAGAGGCCTGCGCACCGCAATGAGGAGTGGCCCCCGCTTGCCACAACTAGAGAAAGCCCTCGCACAGAGACGACCCAACACAGCCAAAAATAAATAAATAAATAAATTAAAAAAAAAAAAAAAAAAGCAATACCTACAAGAAGGGAGATTACCTCAGGAATCTTTTATCCTATCACCAAAATGCTAAAGTAAGCTTTCTTCCATGGTTATTCTTTCTGGAATTTTTTGTTTTGTATAACTTCTTCTGTCCTCTTTTACTTTGTCTTGTCTTTTATCCTCTGCTATCTTAAGGTACAAATAATAACCTTAAACCTCTCTAAAATGAAAGAACCACCTGGTATATGAGTGCCCACTGAACACCAGGCATGGTTACAAATGGAAAGCAGTCAAAACCATGGTCCTTACATCAATGATGGAGCAAGACATAAACATGAAATGTTGATGCTTTTTAATTATTCAAGCTATGCCTATGTTCTTAAGGACTGATAGAGAAGGGGAATATCTTTGCTCAATATTCTCAGAATCAGAAAGATATTCCTTTAAAATATATTTTTTCTAGTACAATAAACATTTTAACACCAATTTGAGGAAAGAACAGAAGAGTTGTCACAAGCAAAAACATGATTAATTACCAAATTAGTTGTACAACCATGATTGCTACAGAGGCTTATAAGTTTATTTAGCCTGAGACAGTCAGAGAAGATTTGATAAAGGTTGGTGCTAAGTCTGAGGGTCTTAAAGGGAATGTAGTGGGATTCCTGGTTTGAATATAAACTCTACCAGCAAGACTAGAATATATCCAAGTACCTCTGAGTACATCCAAGTACAGCCAGACACACAGCTCTCGGATGTGCACTTGCATGAGTAAACTGTCAAGGGTGCCCTATGGGGGGTCAGGGACAGGAGACTGGGAAGGACTCTGGTCTGAGCCTGTTGAAAGAGCGCAGATGCCCAAGGAGCTGCTATCAGGAAGGATCTGAGTCATAGAGCTGTGACTAATGTCCCCTGGAGTCCAGGGGGTGGAAGCTGGCCTACCACCTGTGACTTAAGGACTCCAGGGGACACAGTGCAGGCACCTTGAGGGTTGAGTCTTGGGCTCATCGAGAGAAAAGACATTACAGTATTTGCAGAGGGTACATACAGGAGCGGTGGCCTTGGCTAGAAGCATAAACGTGGGGCATAAGGGTGGCTGGCACGGGAAAGGAAGAACACGGCAGGGGCCATGTGTTTGTGGCATGTTGTGAGTACATGTCAAACAATGCATGGGGTGAAATTTCCGGGTGTGACTCTGAGGGGCCTCAGAGATCTCACAGCGCTCAGGTGGGGCAATGGAGGAAGCTGCTATTGCTGTGACTCATAGGCCAATAAAGCTAGACAAACTCAGGTTTTGAATGAAAATGTTTGCAAATGAATGCAAATATTTGAATAGAAGAGCTGCGCCCAGGGTGCAAAGATAGACGGTGGCCAGAAGCAGAGGCCCCAAATGACCAAGCTAAGGAGGTTGCCTTTGGAGGCTGACCAGAAGGACATTGATGCAAAGGAATCAGGATTCAGGGAGGCCTATCTGACCCTGGTGTTTAGCAGTAGTTTTCAAACTTGCTTTAGCATTGAAAACATTTTGTGAAATGAAATCTAATGAGGATGCTTTGTAGGTGTGAAGGAGATCAGAATGATAGAAAGGGAGGGGAAGGGTGGAAAAAGATGGGGCCTGGGCTGCAGGGTGATGCCCAACAGTTACTTCTTGGTGGTGAGGTAGTTGGGAGTTTAAACTTTTTTTTTTTCTAACCTGTATTTCCTAATATAAACAGTTAGTTTTATAATTAAAAATTCCAAAGCTGGGACTTCTCTGGTGGTCCAGTGGGTAAGACTCTGCACTCTCAATGAAGGGGGCCTGGGTTCGATCCCTGGTTGGGGAACTAGATCCCACATGCATGTCATGACTAGGAGTCCACATGCTGCAACTAAGAAGTCTGCATGTCGCAACTAAGACCTGGAGCAGCCTAAATAAATAAATAAATATTAAAAAAAAAATTCCAAAGTTTTTTAAAAAACTAAAACAATTCATTGCTTTGTATTTAGAATCAGTTCATAGCTCACCTTCTCAAGAAACTTTCCTTCTTTCTCTGAACCTCACGCATTTCCTTGTATATATAGATATATATATCTTCTCTATATGTCTATATATATCTTCTCTATATATATCTTTCATGCTCTTTGGAACTTGTGGATAGTTTGCAGAGGTGCTGTTTTGGTCTGTTCAGGCCACTGTAACAGGATACCATAGACTGGGTGGCTTATAAGCAACAGAAACTTATTTCTCACTGTTCTGGAGGCTGGAAAGTCCATAATCAAGGCACCAGCACATTTGGTGTCTGGTGAAAGCCCGCTTCCCATATACATATATAAATGAATGAAATGATGAGGTACAAGGAACACTGCCCAGATGCCAAATTCATTAGCTAGTAGACCCGAGATTGGTAAAAAGTCCTGCTGGTCTCTCCTGTATATGCTTATCCCAATAGATGACTCACTCAGATTCACACTGGGCCCAATCACAGAGGAGGCAATCAGTGGCTAAAAGTGACTAAGCACTTTAGGAAATTAGCATTCTGGTTTCTCGAATGTTGGGTCTGATTATATTTTCACATCTTGGGACCCACCTCACTATGGCACAGCCTCATCCAGAGAGGCTGTGGGGCAGATACAAGAGCCTCCGGGGTTTGAAAAGAACTTTGAGAGACTAATTGTCTATGGAGATGAATGGTTACAGTCACTGGGCTCTTGAAACTGGAATGTAGCTTATGAAATAGAGCATTATTATTCCAAAACCCACTCTCTGCAGAGGAAGTGGAACTTCTCCAGCTGGTTGGTGAGCTTCTCAGTTGTTTATCTCTGGGCTTCACTTCCAAGGGGAGCGTTTTTCCTAGGCCTCACCAGCCACAGGGAAAGAAATCAAGGGTCTGAGTTACAAAGAGGTATTTGATTTCGAGCACCACCTGGTTTCCCAGGATGTCAACATTTGCCAGAGCTCAGAGAAGCTGCTTGGGCTGTTCCTGCCCCAGGTCTGAGGTTGTGGCCCCATAGAGAGGCAGGCCTCCCTATGGGCCTCAGAAAGCATAGGCCTGCTAGTATCAGATGTCTGTCTGATGAACCAGAGACCAGTCCCAACCAGACCAGTTGGAAAGGGGCCAGGGTTGATTCTCTCACCTTTTTTGGGACCCTGAGCCCAACCCCTCCCACTCAGGGCAAGTTCTCCATCTCATAAAGGAGTTTAGAGAGTCTCTTCTTTCTTCTTCTCCTTTACATGAGGGTCCTAATCCCAAAGTCCAGGACTTGGAGAAAAGTCTTCCTTTTCCTTCAGATCCTCTTTGGAGCAAAATGCTGGTGGTCGCTTGGACGTTCCAGGTCCCTGAACCAGGCAGGCAGGCGAGTTCCGGCTGCTGCCCTCCCTGTAAACAGGTACTTAGGTACCCTTTTTGTGACAATACTTGCAGTTAAATACAGGCATCTTATTCAAATAGGAAATTCACATTTTTCACATTCTTTAGCCAGAGTTAAAGAGGATACTACAGAAGCAGCAGTGCAGATTAGGAATTTGTGGAATGTGAATGTTCTTCATACTTCTCCTTCTGTTGGAAACAGCGGTACCTTCTCCATCCTCTTTATCCTCTGGTGTGACAATGCTCACTCTTAAGATGGTGAGAGCTCCTAAAGGACTAGAGCATGGCATGATGCTTACAGGATCAGCCTTTGGTGTTAGAACAGACCAACTTTCAAATCTCCAGGTTACCCCATCATTTAAAGTGTAGGGCTTGAGGAGGAAAAATCAAGGGAGAAGAGGAAGGTCTGGTATCTGGAAAGCCAATAAAAGTGACAGAGTCTGCCATAAGCTGGACAGGTAAGACAGGTGTGTGGATGGGATCATGAAGGAATGGACTTTTCCAGGAACTTGGCTGTGAGGCAGAGGGACAGCAGCAGGCAGGTTGGGGAGAGAAGTTTTAAGAAGGGAGAGACCTGATCATGTTTCTAGGCTGCAAGGGAGGGACCAGAAGTGGGGAGAAGAAGTAAAAAGTAGAGAGCAAAGGCTCAGGAGAGATTGGATCCAGAGCCCCAGAGGAGGCTCTGGGCAGGAGAGAATCCAGCTTTTCCTTTGCAAAAGCTGGAAGGTGAGTGTGACTGCAGAAGTGGCTGAAGTTTCAAGCGTGGGTGTTGAAGGAATAAAATGAAATAAAAGCTGTTATGGACTAAATGTTTATGTCCCCCAAATTCATATGTTGAAGTCCTAATCCCTAATGTGATGATATTTTGGAGGTGGGGTCTTTGGGAGGTAATTAGGTTTAGATGAGGTCATGAGGGTAGAGTCCCTATGATGGGATTAGTGTCCTTATTAGAAGAGGAAGAGACCAGAGCCTTTTCTCACCCTGCCACATGAGACAACAGCAAGAAGGCAGCCATCTGCAAACCAGGAAGAGGGCTCTCACCAGACACCAAATCTGCAAGCAACTCGATGTTGGAATTGTCAGCCTCCATAACCATGAGAAATAAATGTCTGTTTTTAAGCCACCCATAAGTCTATGGTATTTTGTTACAACAGCCCAAACTGCCTAAAACAGAAGCCTTGGTCATCTGCTGAGAGAAAGGTGGCCATGGTTGGGGTGTAGCGGTGAAGGTTTAAGATGGCAGCTGGGAGAATCAGGGGAGGAAAGGATGCTGATCAAGGGCCTGTGAAGGGGTGGCTGGGCTGAGAACCCAGCTGAGGTCAGAGGACATGGATTGTCAAACCCAAACCACAAGACTGTGAATTCCTATGCTACCCTCAGGGGCCCTCACATAGGAAGGAAGTAGGAAAATGGTTGGGGTGATCCACAGAAAAGGGTTTGTGGGACTGACACAGCAAAAGGAAGGGGGCAATGAGGCTGAGGCTGGTCACAAGAGAGTGACAGAAGAGTTGTGTCCTGGGGTCCAGCCATGTTGTCAGTGATGGGCTAGGAGAAAAGAGTAGAGATGAGCAGCAGATGAACTGGGAGAAAGGGGTGATGGAGCTGAAAGAATAAGGGACGGGTGTGATGAGAGAAAGAGAGAGGAGACAGAGAGATAGAAAGAGATGGTAAATATTGAATAGATGTGATAGAGACAGATGATAGAGAGATCGATAGATGACAAGCAGAACAGGTCTGAGTTGCTAAAGTGGAGTAGGGTTGAAGTTTTCTGATAAGACGTTGTCAAATAATCTTTTAGAAAGTTAACCTTCGGCTTCCCTGGTGGTGCAGTGGTTGAGAGTCTGCCTGCCAATGCAAGGGACACGGGTTCGAGCCCTGGTCTGGGAAGATCCCACATGCCGCGGAGCAACGAGGCCCGTGAGCCACAATTACTGAGCCTGCACGTCTGGAGCCTGTGCTCCGCAACAGGAGAGGCCGCGATAGTGAGAGGCCCGCACACCACGATGAAGAGAGGCCCCCGTTTGCTGCAACTAGAGAAAGCCCTCGCACAGAAACAAAGACCCAACACAGCCAAAAATAAATAAAATAATTAATTAATTAAAAAAAACCCCAAAACATTAAAAAAAAAAAAAAGAAAGTTAACCTTTTCCTGAAAGAAAATAGAGGTAAGCATACCCCTTAGAAGGCTAATGCAACGGTGTAGATCAGAGGGCATGCTGCAGTTTCCCTCCTGTGCCCATGGCGATCACCATTAATGGTCAACCACACTCTTTCCTGCTAAACACAAAATCCTTTTCAACATAGGGCTCTAGTAGCCACTACCAATTAATTGGAATTGGCCTGTGAGATGGAAACTACTTTCAGTTCTGGTCCAGATGAAAGGTAATAAGCCTGGGCCAGGTTTTTAGCAGCAAGGATGAAGCGATAGCAACATGTAAATAAAGGTCTATAAACTGACTAAGGTCAGCTTGTCATAATCCATGTGTCCTTCCTATTCATCAATAGGTGCTCAATTAATGCTTATTAGCTAAGGAAAATCCTTCTGCTAAACTGGGAGGGAGCAGGACCCAAAGCTTGCCTGTAGCCATTTAAGCCCTATTTGGAATGTGGCCTACAGCTTTAGGGACTTTTGCATGTATTTTGAATGTTGACTTGTTTTTAAATTAATTACTGGATTCCTACTGCTATCCGTAATGTTATATATTTGGTCCTAGCCAAAAGAGACTGCACCTGAAGAGATTCTGCCGCTTACTCAGGAGAACTTAATCTTTTACTAATTCGGTTAGGAGAGGACACAGGAAGAAGTGTGGGAGGCTGGATGCTAATTGAGGACATACCAGGAGATGGGTAACAGGGAGTATGTGTGTTACTCTCAGGCTTCAAATCTGCCAGGTGTGTGTCTGGTCACAGGTATTTCACGTCACACCTCCACCTGCCCACACAAGGCCACTTTGCTCTCTCATCCTCTCTCCTTCTGCCCTTGTGATACACACCACACACACACACACACACACACACACACACACACACACAATCTCAGTGTTGTGCTTTCCTTTGTAACTCTTTCAATAAGCCTTTGGTTCTACTAAATCCTATTCCCTTTTGGATCATTGAACTCACTGGGGTTTTCCTCTTTCTCTAGTTCTTGGCTCTTCTGGTAAGTGCCTAAGGGGAAACAAACATGAACAAAGAGATAAACAACAAAAACCAGTCCCAGAAGCCTTCACATTGAAGTCACCTCATTATGTAACAACAATTTAAAAAGTCCTAAATAAGTGGAGACCAGGATGGTATACAGAAGAATTCTTCTTTTCAATATTAATAATAGTCTAAAGGAAGTTGTGGTGACAAGTCAGGGATTAACTCTTTACATGGATATCTGATCTATTACCACCACTGGGCTTAATGGGATTCAATAGTCTCAGTCATATTGTGCAGTCAGAGATCAGTTTTGCAACAGCTTAAGACAAAGGCCTAAAATCAAGGAGTTCCAGCAGAGAGGAAGGAAATGAGGCTCCCTGCCAGCTGAGGCTGCTCACCCAAAGGGAAAATGGATTAGATAAGGTGAAACGTGTCTCAGAGATGGGCCCAAAGCTGCCTCTGTTTTCTTGTAGCCTCAGGCTGGGTCTATCTTTTAGGAAATTATGACCCAGAGTGACTAACGGGAATTAACTGCATCCTCCCCTGGGCTCCTACCAAGCCAGGGCCAGAAACACTCATCTATCCCCGATGTGGAAGATCATTGAGTCATGAGATTTGTGGTTTGCCTCATTCTCCAGCTCTGGAAGCCAGCCATGGCTCACTGAACTGGGATTTCCATCTGGGTCAGCGAGGGGCAGTCCAGGTGAGCTCTTGGGCTTCAGTACAAATTGGCCTTAGGGTGTCCCCAGAATTGAGTTCTGGGGACATCCTGAGAGCCAAGGGTGGCTCTCTCAGGGTTCTGTGAACCAGTGAGGCTGGGCTGTGAGACGTCCTTTCCTCCTTAAAGAAGCATTAATTGAGTACCTACGGATGAATAGGAAGGATACATGTATTATGACAAGCTGACCTTAGTAAGCTTACAGACCTTAGTTTACTGGTTAGGAAGAAACAATTACACACCTTGGGCAGTAGGTGCTGCCTGCCATATATATGGGCTGACTGTTTGTGTCCCTGCAAAATTCACATGTTGAAACCAAATTTGCAATGTGATGGTATTTGGAGGTGATGGCATTTGGGAGGTGATTAGGTCATGAGAGTGGAGCCGTCATGAATGGGATTATATGCTTATAAAAAGAGACCCCAAAGAGCTCCCCTGCCCCTTCTGCCATGTGAGGATACAGTGAGTAGATGGCATATATATGTATATGAATATCTATGTATGAATATATATATTCATTCATACATATATTTAAGAGAAATAGCCTTGGGAAATAACACTTCAACTGCTTTGCTAGAAGATCAGCAGTAGTAGTTCACCTCGTACGTAGTTTCCTCAGCATGAATACTGAGGGGTTTCCTTTTTCTAACTTGGTGGTACAGATTATTCCAGTGTTTAGCCTATGGGTGGAATCCATACTTACTTTCCAGCCCCCAGTGGAGCTATGGAATGCCGAAGGAGATGGCAGGAAAGCATTTGGGAGAGCCACCCACCCAAAATGAACCCAACCCACTTCCAGATGACTTGGCTCCGTTTTGAATGGGACTTTCTTATTGTTCTTTTTCCCTTTGAAATTGGTTTTCAGTTCACATGTTTCCCTAAGTGGACAAAAACTGAAAACTGTGGGTATTACATTTTAATTGGGGCTGGTACTATTCTAACAATTAGAAATTTAACTGATATTTTTTAGAAAACTGAACTTGCTGGCATGAAAAAGATACTTTTGCCTCAATTTTTCATATGTTGATGCAGGAGTGTAGGGAAAGCCATCAATGTCCCAAATAAAACAAAATATTTTCATATAGTAAATTATCAGTCAGTTCTACATTTCTTTTATTGCCTAAGAGATTATGGGAACCCTTGTAGGTGTCACCACCAATGGGTACCTGTTATGACAAATATCACCCCATAGCACACTTACTTTCCTCATTGACTTTTTTTTTTTTTTTTGGAATTAGCAAAGATTTTATTTTATTTTATTTTATTATTTCTGAATTTTTGAATTTTATTTTATTTATTTTTTTATACAGCAGGTTCTTATTAGTCATCAATTTTATACACATCAGTGTATACATGTCAATCCCAATCGCCCAATTCATCACACCACCACCCCACCCCCCACCACTTTCCCCCCCTTGGTGTCCATATGTTTGTTCTCTACATCTGTGTCTCTATTTCTGCCCTGCAAACCGGTTCATTTTTCTACGTTCCACATATATGTGTTAATATACGATATTTGTTTTTCTCTTTCTGACTTACTTCACTCTGTATGACAGTCTCTAGATCCATCCACGTCTTAACAAATGACCCAATTTCATTCCTTTTTGTGGCTGAGTAATATTCCATTGCATATATGTACCACAAGTTCTTTATCCATTCGTCTGTCAATGGGCATTTAGGTTGCTTCCATGACCTGGCTATTGTAAATAGTGCTGCAATGAACATTGGGGTGCATGTGTCTTTTTGAATTATGGTTTTCTCTGGGTATATGCCCAGTAGTGGGATTGCTGGGTCATATGGTAATTCTATTTTTAGTTTTTTAAGGAACCTCCATATTGTTCTCCATAGTGGCTGTATCAATTTACATTCCCACTAATAGTGCAAGAGGGTTCCCTTTTCTCCACACCCTCTCCGGCATTTGTTGTTTGTAGATTTTCTGATGATGCCCATTCTAACTGGTGTGAGGTGATACCTCACTGTAGTTTTGATTTGCATTTCTCTAATAATTAGTGATGTTGAGCAGCTTTTCATGTGCCTCTTGGCCATCTGTATGTCTTCTTTGGAGAAATGTCTATTTAGGTCTTCTGCCCAATTTTGGATTGGGTTGTTTGTTTTTTTAATATTGAGCTGCATGAGCTATTTATATATTTTGGAGATTAATCCTTTGTCCGTTGATTCCTTTGCAAATATTTTCTCCCATTCTGACGGTTGTCTTTCATCTTGTTTATGGTTTCCTTTGCTGTGCAAAAGCTTTGAAGTTTCATTAGGTCCCATTTGTTTATATTTGTTTTTATTTCCATTACTCTAGGAGGTGGATCAAAAAAGATCTTGCTGTGATTTATTTCATATAGAGTGTTCTGCCTAAGTTTTCCTCTAAGAGTTTTATAGTGTCCGGTCTTACATTTAGGTCTCTAATCCATTTTGAGTTTATTTTTGTGTATGGTGTTAGGGAGTGTTCTAATTTCATTCTTTTACATGTAGCTGTCCAGTTTTCCCAGCACCACTTACTGAAGAGACTGTCTTTTCTCCATTGGCTATCCTTGCCTCCTTTGTCAGAGATTAGTTGACCATAGGTGCGTGGGTTTATCTCTGGGCTTTCTATCTTGTTCCATTGATCTATGTTTCTGTTTTTGTGCCAGTACCATACTGTCTTGATTACTGTAGCTTTGTAGTATAGTCTGAAGTCAGAGAGTGTGATTCCTCTAGCTCCGCTTTTTTCCCTCAAGACTGCTTTGGCTATTCGGGATCTTTTGTGCTTCCATACAAATTTTAAGATTTTTTGTTCTAGTTCTGTAAAAAATGCCATTGGTAATTTGATAGGGATTGCACTGAATCTGTAGATTGCTTTGGGTAGTATAGTCATTTTCACAATATTGATTCTTCCAATCCAAGAACATGGTATATCTCTCCATCTGTTGGCATCATCTTTAATTTCTTTCATCAGTGTCTTATAGTTTTCTGCATACAGGTCTTTTGTCTCCCTAGGTAGGTTTATTCCTAGGTATTTTATTCTTTTTGTTGCCGTGGTAAATGGGAGTGTTTCCTTAATTTCTCTTTCAGATTTTTCATCATTAGTATATAGGAATGCAAGAGATTTCTGTGCATTAATTTTGTATCCTGCAACTTTACCAAATCCATTGATTAGCTCTAGTAGTTTTCCAGTGGCATCTTTAGGATTCTCTATGTATAGTATCATGGCATCTGCAAACAGTGACAGTTTCACTTCTTCTTTTCCAATTTGTATTCCTTTTATTTCTTTTTCCTCTCTGATTGCCGTGGCTAGGACTTCCAAAACTATGTTGAATGATAGTGGTGAGAGTGGACATCCTTGTCTTGTTCCTGATCTTAGAGGAAATGCTTTCATTTCTTCACCATTGAGAATGATGTTTGCTGTGGGTTTGTCATATATGGCCTTTATTATGTTGAGGTAGGTCCCCTCTATGCCCACTTTCTGGAGGGTTTTTATCATAAATGGGTGTTGAATTTTGTCAAAAGCTTTTTCTGCATCTATTGAGATGATCATATGGTTTTTATTCTTCAGTTTGTTAATATGGTGTATCACTTTGATTGATTTGCGTATATTGAAGAATCCTTGCATCCCTGGGATAAATCCCACTTGATCATGGTGTATGATCCTTTTAATATGTTGTTGGATTCTGTTTGCTAGTATTTTGTTGAGGATTTTTGCATCTATATTCATCAGTGATATTGGTCTGTAATTTTCTTTTTTTGTAGTGTCTTTGTCTGGTTTTGGTATCAGGGTGATGGTGGCCTCATAGAATGAGTTTGGGAGTGTTCCTTCCTCTGCAATTTTTTGGAAGAGTTTGAGAAGGATGGGAGTTAGCTCTTCTCTAAATGTTTGATAGAATTCACCTGTTCAGCCATCTGGTCCTGGACTTCAGTTTGTTGGAAGATTTTTTTTTTAAATTTATTTATTTAATTTATTTATTTTTGGCTGTGTTGGGTCTTTGTTGCTGCTCACAGGCTTTCTCTAGTTGCGGCAAGCGGGGGCTACTCTTCGTTGCGGTGTGTGGGCTTCTTGTTGCGGTGGCTTCTCTTGCTGTGGAGCATGGGCTTCAGTAGTTGTGGCACGTGGGCTCTAGAACACAGGCTCAGTAGTTGTGGCGCAGCACGGGCTTAGTTGCTCCATGGCATGTGGGATCCTCCCAGACCAGGGCTTGAACCCGTGTCCCCTGCATCGGCAGGCAGACTCCCAACCACTGCACCACCAGGGAAGCCCTGTTGGAAGATTTTTAATCACAGTTTCAATTTCATTACTTGTGATTGGTCTGTTCATATTTTCTGTGTCTTCCTGGTTCAGTCCTGGAAGGTTACACCTTTCTAAGAACTTGTCCATTTCTTCCAGGTTGTCCATTTTATTAGCATAGAGTTGCTTGTAGTAGTCTCTTAGGATGCTTTGTATTTCTGTGGTGTCTGTTGTAACTTCTCCTTTTTCATTGTTAATTTTATTGATTTGAGTCCTCTCCCTCTTTTTCTTGATGAGTGTGGCTAATGTTTTATCAATTTTGTTGATCTTCTCTAAGAACCAGCTCTTAGTTTTATTGATCTTTGCTATTGTTTTCTTTGTTTCTATTTCATTTAGTTCTGCTCTGATCTTTATGATTTCTTTCCTTCTGCTAAATTTGGGTTTTGTTTGTTCTTCTTTCTCTAGTTCCTTTAGGTGTAAGGTTAGATTGTTTATTTGAGATTTTTCTTGTTTCTTGAGGTAGGCTTGTATAGCTATAAACTTCCCTCTTAGAACTGCTTTTGCTGCATTCCATAGGTTTTGGATCATCGTGTTTTCATTGTCATTTGTTTCTAGATATTTTTTGATTTCCTCTTTGATTTCTTTAGTGATCTCTTGGTTATTTAGTAATGTACTGTTTAGCCTCCATGTGTTTGTGTTTTTTACGTTTTTTCCCCTGTAATTCATTTCTAATCTCATAGCATTTTGGTCGGAAAAGATGCTTGATATGATTTCAATTTTCTTAAATTTATTGAGGCTTGATTTGTGACCCAAGATGTGATCTATCCTGGAGAATGTTCCGTGCGCACTTGAGAAGAAAGTGTAATCTGCTGTTTTTGGATGGAATGTCCTATAAATATCAATTAAATCTATCTGGTCTATTGTGTCATTTAAAGCTTGTGTTTCCTTATTAATTTTCTGTTTGGATGATCTGTCGATTGGTGAAAGTGAGGTGTTAAAGTCCCCCACTATTATTGTGTCATTGTCAATTTCCTCTTTTATAGCTGTTAGCAGTTGTCTTATGTATTGAGGTGCTCCTATGTTGGGTGCATATATATTTATAATTGTTATATCTTCTTCTTGGATTGATGCCTTGATCATTATGTAGTGTCCTTCCTTGTCTCTTGTAACATTCTTTATTTTAAAGTCTATTTTATCTGAGTATTCCTACTCCAGCTTTCTTTTGACTTCCATTTGCATGGAATATCTTTTCTCCATCTCCTCACTTTCAGTTTGTATGTGTCCCTAGGTCTGAAGTGGGTCTCTTGTAGACAGCATATATATGGGTCTTGTTTTTGTATCCATTCAGCAAGCCTGTGTCTTTTGGTTGGAGCATTTAATCCATTCACGTTTAAGGTAATTATCGATATGTATGTTCTTATTACCATTTTCTTAATTGTTTGGGTTTGTTTTTGTAGGTGCTTTTCTTCTCTTGTGTCTCCCACTTAGAGAAGTTCCTTTAGCATTTGTTGTAGAGCTGGTTTGCTGGTGCTGAATTCTCTTAGCTTTTGCTTGTCTGTAAAGCTTTTGGTTGCTCTGTCAAATCTGAATGAAATCCTTGCCAGGTAGAGTAATCTTGGTTGTAGGTTCTTCCCTTTCATCACTTTAAGTACATCATGCCGCTCCCTTCTGGTTTGTAGAGTTTCTGCTGACAAATCAGCTGTTAACCTTATGGGAGTTCTCTTGTATGTTATTTGTCTTTTTTCCCTTGGTGCTTTCAATAATTTTTCTTTGTCTTTAATTTTTGCCAATTTGATTACTATGTGTCTTGGCATGTTTCTTTTTGGGTTTATCCTGTATGGGACTCTCTGCGCTTCCTGGACTTGGGTGGCTATTTCCTTTCCCATGTTAGGGAAGTTTTAGAGTATAACCTCTTCAAATATTTTCTTGAGTACTTTCTCTCTCTCTTCTCCTTCTGGGACCCCTATAATGCGAATGTTGTTGCGTCTAATGTTGTCCCAGAGGTCTCTTAGGCTGTCTTCATTTCTTTTCATTCTTTTTTCTTTAGTCTGTTCTGCAGCAGTGCATTCCACCATTCTGTCTTCCAGGTCACTTATCTGTTCTTCCGTCTCTGTTATTCTGCTATTGATTCCTAGTGTAGTTTTCATTTCAGTTATTGTATTGTTCATCTCTGTTTGTTTGTTCTTTAATTCTTCTAGGTCTTTGCTAAACATTTCTTGCATCTTCTCGATCTTTGCCTCCATTCTTTTTCCGAGGTCCTGGATCATCTTCACTATCATTATTCTGAATTCTTTTTCTGGAAGGTTGCCTATCTCCACTTCATTTAGTTGTTTTTCTGGGGTTTTATCTTGTTCCTTCATCTGGTACATAGCCCTCTGCCTTTTCGTCTTGTCTATCTTTCTGTGAATGTGGTTTTTGTTCCACAGGCTGCAGGACTGTAGTTCTTCTTGCTTCTGCTGTCTGCCCTCTGGTGGATGAGGCTATCTAAGAGGCTTGTGCAAGTTTTCTGATGGGAGGGACTGGTGCTGGGTAGAGCTGGCTGTTGCTCCAGTGGGCAGAGCTCAGTAAAAGTTTAATCCACTTGACTGGTGATGGGTGGGGCTGGATTCCCTCCCTGTTGGTTGTTTGGCCTGAGGCAACCCAACACTGGAGCCTACCTGGGCTCTTTGGTGGGGCTAATGGTGGACTCTGGAAGGGCTCATGCCAAGGAGTACTTCCCAGAATTTCTGCTGCCACTGTCCTTGTCCTCACGGTGAGACACAGCCACCCCCCACCTCTGCACGAGACCCTCCAACAGTAGCAGGTAGGTCTGGTTCAGTCTCCTATGGGGTCACTACTCCTTTCCCTGGGTCCTGATGTGCACACTACTTTGTGTGTGCCCTCCAAGAGTGGAGTCTCTGTTTCCCTCAGTCCTGTCAGAGTTCTGCAATCAAATCCCGCTAGCCTTCAAAGTCTGATTCTCTGGGAATTCCTCCTCCCGTTGCCAGACCCCCAGGTTCAGAAGCCTGATGTGGGGCTCAGAACCTTCACTCCAGTGGGTGGACTTCTGTGGTATAAGTGTTCTCCAGTTTGTGAGTCACCCACCCAGTAGTTATGGGATTTGATTATATTGTGATTGTGCCCCTCCTGCCATCTCATTGTGGCTTCTCCTTTGTCTTGGATGTGGGGTATCTTTTTTGGTGAGTTCCAGTGTCTTCCTGTCGATGATTGTTCAGCAGTTAGTTGTGATTCTGGTGTTCTTGCAAGAGGGAGTGAGAGTACGTCCTTCTACTCTGCCATCTTGGTTCAGGGCCTCCTCATTAACTCTTGCTAAGTGGTTTGAGTCAGAAAACAATTCTTTCCAACTCTAGAACTTCCAAAAAGAATGGTTTTAAAGAATTAATCATACCCATTATTAAAAGCAGACCCAGAATATACGTGATGTGATGTATTATCATACATACTCCACTGTGAATATAAAGACATCAAAGAGGAATTAATCTGGGCTTCCCAGGTGGCGCAGTGGTTGAGAATCTGCCTGCCAATGCAGGGGACATGGGTTCGAGCCCTGGTCTGGGAAGATCCCACATGCCGCGGAGCGACTAGGCCCGTGAGCCACAATTGCTGAGCCTGCGTGTCTGGAGCCTGTGCTCCGCAACAAGAGAGGCCGCGACAGTGAGAGGCCTGCGCACCGCGATGAAGAGTGGCCCCCACTTGCCACAAATGGAGAAAGCCCTCGCACAGAAACGAAGACCCAACACAGCCATAAATATAAAAATAAATAAATAAATAAATTAATTAATTAAAAAAAAAAGAGGAATTAATCTGTTTGCTACAAACTTAGGGAAACAAATTGAAATCCCCATTCTATATTAAAGATCTAATTAATTTATCAGCTATTTGCCTCATCATTTGAACAAGTAAAAAAAAAATGCCATTTATAGAAATTATATAGTTTTGTCATATTTTATTTTCTAGACTAGTTTTATAATTATCTTAGCCAATAGATTTCAGCTATTTTATATCTTTTGTTATTTATTATTGTTGTTCTTGTAACTTGGAATGTACTATTGATGATTTAAATGTTCTTTAGATCATACAAACCACTTACCTTAAAAACTGGACCATTCAATAGTTCAGTATCTAACCTACGCCCAGGAAATAAAAATTGACAAATTTGAATCTCAATGTTAGAGCTACACTATTTCATAGAACCTAGATTTAGTCTTCAGAATTTTGGAGGGAGAAAGTAGAAGGGGAAAAATGACTTAGTTTTTAGTTGGACAGAACACAAATATACCTGCTGCCCCTAAATGGTCAAAGGTGAAACCACATTGATGCATCAACCTGTGAATGTTTAAAATCTGTCTAGTTCAATTCTTTCCAATGTCTGGAACATTTAGGAATGTAAAATTAATAAAAAAACACGCTTTAAAAAATGTTTCAACTCACTTCCTTGGAGGAGGAGTAAAAGTGCTAATAATCATCTGATCAGACCCGCTGTTTCCTCAAGAACTCACAGAATACTTATGATCTTTCCATTCCTACCATACTTGCTTGTGTTATAGACATCAGGGTGTTAGACTAGTCTTGTTTGTACATTTCACTATCAGTTGAGCAGGGTAGGGGAGACTGAGTGAAATCTGAAACCAGGATTGCCTGATTCTTGTTATTTGGTTACATAATATGTAACATAAACAGAATGAGTGCTGCCCCTTAGGATTTAAGTTAAAGCACTGAAAGCAGAGTGGACATTGAAGAGAGTCATGTGGTTATAAACGGATCCCAGTAGCTATTGCCTTTGCTCTTATTAATTACTTCAATTCCCATTTTTGCTTCCAGAGATTATTAAAAGTACTGGCCCCCAGATCCTACTTGAATCTCTTGACTGTATACTGACTGCTATACAAATAATACTCCTCTTTGCCTAGAAGGTATCTGAGGATGTGAGTTACACTTACACAGCTATAGCACAAAAAACATAGCTAGAAGATGCAGGCTGTATCCCTGTGCAGTTGGATATCTAGGAGGTTCAGGACCATGGTTGGGACTTGGCCACTGACTGGTCCAGGAATTCCACAGCTATGATAGCTGTCATAATCAGGTGGGCTAGGGGGTCTGCCTGATTTTCCATTAACTCCACACCACCATGGAGCGAGTCATATAGGATCACCTACAAAGCAGAATAAGCCTGTGCTTTGGCCACCAGCAAAGCAAATGCCAATCCCTCTTTCTCCCTGCCCATCTATCTGATCAGTTGAAGGCCTTAAAAGATTGATACCCCCTAAGAAGGAAGAAATTCTGCCTTTGGACTCAAGACTGCAACATCACCTCTTCCCTGGGTCTCCAGTCTACCATGCAGATTTTGGACATGCTAGCCTGCACAGTTGTGTGAGCCAATTCCTGAAACTAACTCTGTCTCTCTTTCTGTCTGTCTCTCCCTTTCTCTCTAGCTATCATTCCATCTTTCATCTACCACCTATCCATTCACTACTGGTGCTGTTTCTAACTAATACAGTGACAGAGGTGGACACTGAAGAAATGGGGCAGAATAATATTCCTGAAATTTTACTGGTGTTTTATGTTCCTATTACTTCTCCCTTTGCCCATCCCTCAAGCCAAGGTGCTCAGTACTCACTGCTTTACAGCAGATGTAACAGAAAGAAATGAATCTTTCTTGCTTTGGTTTCCAATAGCCCTATGGCCCTTAGGGGACTGTACAGACTCCATTCAGAGCCAAAATATTTGGGAGATGTGGGGTTTCAGAAGAGCAGTGTTTCCTCTGGACTAGAAAAGTTACCCCAGGCCTTGGAAGGGGAAGTGGAAGGGACATGAAGAGGCCAGAGATGTTGTTAGTCCTGAAGATCTGGTGGGAGATGGGGGTGTGGGTCAAGAGGAAGCAAGACCCTAGCTAAGGAATGGCTGTGCAGTGAGTCTGGACAAACAGTTCTTACACAGCCAGGTAGAGTCCCGGCTCCCAAATGAGACATGAAAGTCACAGGAGAGCCCGGACCACTCATGAAGAGGCAAAGAGACCAGGAACGCATCTCAGTGATGACCAACAGGTTTCCATGGCCTACAATTAGGAGAGAAAAGGATGTCTCGGTGGACACCCTCATGGTCAGGTGACTCAAGACCAATGGACCTTCACCAACCCAGTGACCTGATACAACTTAAATGTCAAGGAAGTTAGACACTGCCAGAGAAACTCCAACTTGCCTTAGATAAGTTTCTATGATTCCGGAGAATGGGAACTCAATGGTTTAGAGAAAAAATAATGTCTTAGTCACTGAAATTGTGACAAGATATAAGAGTGGAATGGCTTTGGGGAACTGAAAGATGGCCATGATGGTGCAGTGCAGTGAGTGAGGGGAAGGTAGCCCAAGCTGAGGTTGGGAAGATTACCAGGGGCCAGATCACACATGCCTGCATAGAGCATGTATTGCAAGTGACATGGGAAGCTGTTGAAGGATTTCAAGCACTCCCCAACTTTTAAAGGTCACATTGGCTGTTGCATGGAGAATGGATGGGGTGTGGCCTGCATGCAGGTTAGGAGAGCAGTTTGAGAGGCTACTGCAGTCATCCAGGTGACAGAAGATGGTGGCTCAAACCAGGTTGGTGGCAGTGGAGCTAGGGCATGGATTATTGATATGTTTTAGTGTAGAAGTAACAGGTCTTGTCATTGGGGTGTATCTGGGGAATGAGGGAAAGTGAGTGGTAAGAACTGCCAGGTTTCTGTTTAAGCAACGAGTGGAAAATGAAGCCATTTACTGAAGGAGGGGAAGTCTGAAAGAAAACAAGTACATGTGAGGAAATCCAAGTTTCTGTTGTGGATGTAATACGTTTGAGATACCTGAGAGACAACCCCATGGAAATGTCCAGAAGGTATAAACAGAGCACAGAGAAGTCTGGGTTGGAGGTAGGAATGTGGATGTCATCAGTTTTAGCCTTTGCTGTTTTTTATTTTGTTTTATTTTGCACCTGCCTAACTCCCATTCATCCTTCAGGTGTCAGCTTAAATGCTGCTTTCTTGGCAAGGCCTCCCCCAGTAGACATCAGTATGAATTAGGTGCTCTACTAGGCTCTCTCTCTTTAAATTTTTCCTTCAAAGTACTTATCGCAGTTAGAAATTGAGATTTATGTTTGCTTGTTCTTCAGGGATGAATCTCAGCCCACATTGAGCTGCTCTAGAAAAAAAAAAAAAGACTTTATTTTTCTATAATGAAATCATTTAGGCCCTAAATTTTAGAATAAAGAAGGCAGGGAGAAAAGAAAAGAGGGGCCAGAGCTGAGTGCAGAAAGACTGACACATTTATGTGTCGAATAGAAGAGGAAGCTGACAAAAGGAGTCCAGAAGGAGCTAGGAAGAAAACAGAGTCTGGGATGCAAGGGGAGACAAGGACTGAGGGTGTGTCACTATATCAAATTCTGCTGCAAAGACTGAAGTGATGGTTGGATTTACACCATGGTGGGCATGGGGTGCTTTGTAAGAGCAGTTTGGGTGGGGCCATGTGGATAGAAGGCAAGTTGCCCTGAGTAAAGGAACAAATGGAAAGGAGGAATGATAAATAATACATGAAGACTACTGTTCCGAGAAGCTTTACCGTTTGGGGAGAGAAAACTAGGGCAGTGGCTAGAAGGCTATGTGGGATTAAAGGAGGGTAGCTTTGGGGGTAGTGAAGTATATCCATGTGTAGATGGGGACAATGGATTGCGGGGGTTTGGGGAGAAATAAAAACAGAAGGAATTAGAGATGAATAGAAAAAAGAAGAGGAAGGGAGAGGGCAGGTCGGGAAGTGGTGACAGAGAATGGAGCCAAGAAGCCTTTGAAGGCCATGCCGGAGCGGCCTCAGCCACGCCCGCGGGGCGGCGAGGCGATGCCAGGTGCTGCTCGTGGAGGGGGAAGCCATTGCTGGCCAAGCGGTGAGTCAGTCTGTCAGCAGCCAGACCCTGGCCCCTGGCCAGCCACATACTGGCAGCAGAGTAACGAGTCTTCTGGCAGGCGTCGTTGAAGAGGAAGGACGGTGAGGCTGAGCGCTGAGCAGCCGGGACCGGTTTCAGAAGGAGCAAACTCTGCGGGAGCCTGCAGGGGAAGGGCTAAGAGATGCCACCCCTGCGCCCCCTTTGTTTCTCTCGCCTACACAGCTGCAGCCGAAGGGAATGCGGTGCAGTTTCACTCATTGCTCCTACCGCCCCGCAGTTCGACCACTACAGGGGGAGCGGCCCTGCAGCCGCAGGAGCAGATGGGCACTGCTCCAGGCTGCCTGGGAAGGGGAACCAGGGAGACGCGGCGGCAGCCCCATACTGACTTCACCTTCCTGGTGTAGAGTCCGAAGCCCGGGACGGGCATGGTCCTGGCTGCCCGGTGGGAGGCCCAGGCTGGCTGAGTCCCAGAACCACACAGAACAGCAGACCCGGGCTCCTGGCAGAGCCCGGAGGGGGCGTCTGCTACAACACACAAAATCATTCAGTGTCCCCGCTCACCTTAGGCCGGTGCTTCTCAAACTTTAATGTGCAGGAGACTTACCAGAGGATTGTGTTAAAATGCAAATTGAGTCCATAGAGCCGGGGTGGGGCCTGAGAGTCAGCATTTCTAACAAGTTCCAGGGTGATGTTGACACCGACACTGCTCTGACCACACTCTAAATAGCCAGGCTTGAGAGGCCTGATGGGGTGAGGACCTCCTCTTCCACTGAAATCATATCAGCTCATACGCACAGACCCTTCACACCAGGTGAGAGTCACATGGACAGTGGAGGCTATTCCTTGTGGTTTGACCCCCTGCACCACATGGTTATTGTTAAGTTGTTGCCCTTCCCCTAACTCCACCCCAGAAGGTTTCAGAATTGAGAGGACATCAGAATCACCTGGGACACCTGTTAAAAATACAGACAACCTGCCCCCTTTCTCATTCCCAGAGGACCAGATTCAATAGGCCTGGGGCAGGGTGCAGGAATACACACTTTTATCAAGTTCCCCAGCTGTTCCTGATCCAGGTATTTTCATCGAACCACCTGGAAACACCAAATACAAACACTTATATGGTTCATGGTTTCCCAGAAATACGTGTACTGATGTTTGAAAAATCTGAAGACTTGAAGGAATAAAGATATGACTGAGGAAGGTTAGGGGCTGAGGTTGGTATTTTTGCTCAGGGGACCCTCCCAAGCATTCTCTCAAATCACCCTAGAGTGATTACCGTGACTGCACACTCGACTGAGCCTACCTTTCAGTGGACAAGTTGCTGCCCCCCGCCCCAGGAAGGTTAGAGCTATTTTTCAAGCATTTGTGATGGATTTGAAGTGGCTGATGAGGTTCCCCAGGGGACTAGGGACACCTCCTTACCAGGTGCTCTGTTCTCCCCTTTGTGGGAGGGTTCCGGGGTCTTTCAGACACTTTCAAGTCGTAGGACAAATCTTTCTCCTGCTAATGGAGCAGGCAGGAATCTTATTCCATTATCCAGGGACCTGAGAAATGTCACATTTATTTGCTTTATTTCCATCTGATTCTAAGTCTCTGGTCCACTGGGCTGGCAGGAAATTTGAGCTCAGTCATTGATATCTTAATACTTCTAGGGTGGTGTGAAGATCCCAAAAGACCCTCAGATCTTTAGCTCACGTTGGTCCCTTTTCAAGGCCCCTTCAATCCAGTGACTTTAATCAGAACTGTTGCTCTGTACCTGGATCTTTGTGGAGGCTGGGAACGTCATGCTTAGGCTCTAGCCTCCTAGTTGCCCTGTTCAGCATTTCCCTCTGGAAATCCTGCTTCTTTTCTGGGACTCTGTGAGAGAGTAGGCCCGAGGTCAACGTAAACTTTAGGGTCTGTGGGACCATCACCTTCCCAGCCTTGGGGAATCTCCCAACTCTGTCTCCCCACTTCTGCCTTCTTTTCCTCCCCACTTTGCATAAACTCAGAAGCAGCTCAGGGTTTTGAAAAACAAAAGCCAGAAAAAGAGGTTGTCTGTAATATAAACCATTTTTGAAGGAGTGAAAACTTTTCAAAAGATTAAAAAGCATGAGTCTCATGTAAATATGAAATGAACACATGTCAAAGATTACATTCAACTCCAATTTATGAGGGAACTGGTAAGACATTAAAACTAGTCTAAAGAGCATTTGAGAACCTCGTATCTATACACAACTTATTAGATTGCTGGGTTAGATACAAAACTGGTTAATGTCCAACAAGGCCATAAACCATGACTTTGGGGGTTATCTGTTCTGCTGGACAGAAATTATTTGTGTCTCTACCCAGTAAAAATCTGTAAGTTAACCTCACCCCTACAGAGTTGTAAAATTGCCTTAGGAAGCAGAAAGTCAGGTCAAGCACTGCATTTAACACCTAGTACTACTCTCTCTTGCCTATTTCCAAGTTTTGGAAAATTCTTCTGGCAGAAGGAAACTCAAAGGGCCCAGCTACGTTCTTGGAATGTGGGAGGAAAAAAAAATAGCAAGAACAAACCTCAAAATAATATCTCAATTATCCCATCACAGAAATATATGACCCTCATTAATATGACCCCATTCTGATGCTAACAAAGTATCTATATCTTTACTCTGTCTCATCAAGCCTCCACTTCCTACAAGGGGAGGAGGGTGATGAGGACACAGAACCTCTTCCTGTACCATATTAAACACTCCAGTGGAGACTCAGCCCTCTACCCTGTCCCTGAAACACATTTACAGATCCTTCTGAACATTGCTTGAAAATCCACAAAAACAGAGAACAGAGGGAAAGTCCACCCTTGATCTCATTAGTGTGAGACATTAGCCCCCTGTTCCATTGTCAAAATCTGCACTCTTACTACAGCTTGCTGTCTGCCCAAAGCCTGGCTAAGTCACAAGAAAAGAGTTGGATACTTTGTGACAAATCACACTTGTGGCTGCACATTGTTACACAGAGGGGAGCAGCCAGAGAAATGCACCTGTAGGGAGAACTCTCCTTCCTTAAGTCAACTGCAATGGTCTCTCCCATTTTCCCAGGTCTCACTTTATGCATCTGGGCCACAGAGAGGACCCACTTCCTGGGAGCAGGCAAGTGTTTGCTTCCTTAGTTCCTGGGTTGTGCCTTTGAGTCTCCATGCTGTGCTGTTCCCCTTCCCTGCTTGCTCTGCCCCATCTTTTCCTTGTTTCATATGAAACTCATCAGCAAGTCAGTCTTGGGGCAGGAGTCAGTGTAGCCTGTGGCAGGGATCCTGAGTGGGAGATCAGAGAGACTGTGAGAAAAATGTCAAGCCCTGCTCTGACCGGAAATGTCCCAAGATGGGAGGAAGGTGGGTCTCACAGAAGACAAACTGTTATTCATCTCAGTCTTTTGGATTTGGAAGCCAAAGTTACACACAGAGTTTAGGGAAGTGAGTTAACCTGTAAGCCTCTAAAATACTCAGCTGGCCAGATTCCCCAGTGGACTATCAGTCTGAAACATTGCTTTATCCTTCTAGATTTATAGTTCTGAAATGTTAGCATGCACCATAATCACCTGGATGGCTTGTTAAAACAGAATCCTGAACCCCACCCCTCAGAGTTTCTCATTCAGTGACCAATGAATTTGCACTTTTAACAAATTCTCAAGTGCTGCTGCTGCTTCTGCTTCCAGGAACACACTTTGAGAATCACTTCTCTAGACCAAGGCTTCTCAAACTTTAATATATACAAGAATCCCCCAGAGAACCTCCTTCAAAGGCAGATTCTGAGTCAGTAGGTCTGGGATGAGATTCTGCATTTCTAGCAAGTTCCCAGATGATATTTGTACTCTGGTCTTCAGACCACACCTTGAGAGGCAAGTCTCTAAAGCAGTGGTTCTCAACCCTGGCTGCATATTAGAAACATCTGGAGGGGTCTTGAAAAATCCCCATGCACAGGCAACACTCAGCCAATGAAATCAGAATTTCTAGGAGTGAGGTCCAGGCATCAACAGTTTTAAAACCTCCCCAGATGAATGCAATGCGCAGCCAAGATTAAAGACTATTGTGGGACTTCCCTGGTGGTCCAGTGGTAAAGAATCCGCCTTCCAATGCAGGGGAGGCAGGTTCGATCCCTGGTCAGGGAACAAAGATCCCACATGCCACAGGGCAACTGAGCCCGCGTGCTGCAAACTACAGAGACCACGCGCCGCAGTGAAAGATCCCGCATGCCTCAACGAAGATCCTGTGTGCCTCAACTAAGACCCGATGCAGCCAAAAAAAAAAAAAAAGACTATTGTTTTAGAACAGCGGTTCCCAACCCTACTGCATATTTTAAACATATGGGATGCTTTTGCAAAATGCCTATTCTTGAGTCACATGCCTAATAACTTTCTAACTGGTCTCCCCAGTCTGTTATCCAAATACACATCAACACACACACACACACACACACACACACACACACCTTTAAATTCTTCAATAGCTTCTCCTTCCCTTTAGGATAAAAACAAAAGTCAGAATTTCTGGACATGGACCTGGGGTCTTTATATTAAAAAATACCCCCAGTGATTCAAATGTGCAGCCAGGATTGGGAACTGCTCTAGACAGTCTCTAATGACATTCTACCTGCTCTTTAACCTTTGCCCATTAGATGTGGTCTGCCCACCCAGGCATGCAGAAACCTGCCCTGGGCAGCAGCCTCTGCTTGCTGACACCTCCCACCTGCCTGCTTAGCCTGCTGTTCCCCACTTGGATCGCTGTCAGTTTGACCCTCTGCATTTGTACTTTGCCTCCCCAGAGCTGCCTTGGGGCTCCTCCATGTTTTACTAAACATAGGCCTCTCCTCCCTGGGTTCTGACCCTGCTCCACAGTCGCCCACACCCTGACTTGGATTTTGGCTCTGCACACTCCCCTCTTGGCATCAGCTTCCCCACCATCCCCCAATACCGGCTGCCTGCTTAAGCCTCCCAGCCTCTACGTCAAGTATGTAGACTCTGCAGATATTTACCATGGGCCTCCAAGGTGCCAGGCACTGTGCTGGGCAGGAGCTGCCTTGTGAACCAAAACAGACCTAATCACTGCCCTTGGGGAACTTCACATTCTGGTGTGGGAGACAGTGATCGGACAAATGTAAAATTGCTGCAGTATTATGTGCTGGGGTGGAGAGGGCACAGTGCCATGGATGTCTATTAGAGGGAAGCCTTGCCTGAGGAGCAATAGTCAAGTTAAAATCTAAGAGAGCAGTGGGAATTACCTAGGTGAAGAGGAGAGAATGGAGGAGGAAGGGGTGTCCTGTGCAAAGTCCAGGCTGTGGGAAGGAACGTGGCATACTGGGGGACGAAAGGTCTGGGTGGCTGTGGCAGAGGGAGAGGAGGGTGTGAAGTGCTGTTAGACATTCTATAACCTATATGACACCCACTCTCTGGCCAAGGTTCAGCACACAGCAGTCACCAACCCTGATATGGCAGTCATTTGGTAACCGGCTCTGGTGGGCCACACTATGCACAGCTGTACAGGTTGTATGCCCTGGTTATGTGCATAGCAAATGTTTCTCTTCCCTCTTCCTATCCCCTTTCCCCGGGCTTTCTCCTCTTTTCTAGGGAAACAGGACAAATCTACTGACTATAACAGGAAGAGATGAGTACCATGGTTTATTTCAGTTGGCCAGGCACAGGCTCGACATCCAGAAGAATGTTCAAAACAGTCCTTTATTTTAGATTCAAGTTGTGCATCTTCTAACTCATATGCTGTCCACAGGGGTTGGATGTCTGGGAGGCACTCCTCTATCCCATTCAGTTGTCCCCCACATCCTCAGCAGTTGGAATGTTTCCTTACATCTTAGCTTCTGGAGGCCAGCCCCATCTCCTGTAGCCCCTGGGTAACAACAACAGCAGCAACAACAACAACAAACTTCCCTTTGGACCCTCATTTCCAATAGAGTGTTCTAGGAAGAGGGACTGTCCCAAAGGACTCCATGATTCAGCAGGGAACTCCAGAGCTTCTTACCTATGGGGTATACTCCCAAAGAACGTAGGCAGGTCCTTGAGTGCCAAGAATAGATAGGAACCAGCCCTTGTGCTAGACCCAATGAGAACAGTTCAAGTCAAGGGAGGCAAGATGCTAACAGAAATAACAGTAATTAAAGGTAGAAAAAAATTGATGTGTTAGAAAAAGCTGTAACTTCCTCAACTTGATAAAGACTATTTACAAAAACCCTACAGCTAACATCATGCTTAATGGTGAGAAATAGACAGTTTCCACTAAGATCAGGTACAAGGCAAGAATGTCCCCTCTTACCACTGCTTTTTGACATCATACTTGAAATCCTTGCAAATGTAATATTCAAGAAAAGGAAATAAAAGGTATACAGATTGGGAAGGAAGATATAAAACTGTCTTTGTTCACAGATGACATAAGCATCTATGTAGAAAATCCAAAGAATGGACCAAAAAACTCCTGGAACTAATCAGTGATTATAGCAAGTTTGCAGGATACAAAGTTAATATACAAAAGTCAATCGTTTTCCTATATAAAATCAATGAACAAGTAGAATTTGAAATAAAAAACAATACCATTTACATTAGCATCCCCGAAAAGATATACTTAGGTATAAACCTCATAAAATATGTACACGAGCTATACACAAAACTCTGATGAATGAAATCAAAGAAGAACTAAATAAATGGAGAGATATTCTATGTTCATGGATAGGAAGACTCAGTATTGTCACTATGTCAGTCCTTCCCAGTTTGATCTATAGATTCAATGTAATCCTAACAAGAGCATTGCAGAGAAAGGCAGCCTACAAAGAGAATGGAGAAGACAAACAGAGCAAAGAAGAGATGAGATGCATCATCGTTTCAGAGAGAGAGAGAGAGAGAATCATTATGCCTACTTTCTAAACTGACACTCCTAGGAGATTTCCCCTTTCCTTAATTACAAATATTTTAGTTCCTTTGTGTTTCAGTATCTTGTAACCAAAGAGTCTTCAACCAAAACAAGTAGAAATCAGAGCTTCAGAGATGACCACAATGACATAAGCCCAGAGGAAAACCTAAAGAAGGCTATGAAGACTAAAGCTGAAAGAAATCACACAGCACCTGCAGCAGATTCTGCCCGTCCTTATTGAAGGACTATTTAAATTACTTTGTTTCCAGAAATGTACATTTAGTCAAAAAATTTCAGAGAGTAACAAACAAGGTCTGGTGAGGAGATAATGCATGCCTGGGACTCTGTGTACCACTCCAATTTACAGCTGACCTGCAGAGAGATTTGATCATCTCAGATTACCGTGAAAGTTTAATAACCAAGATGAGAAAATTGACCAGTAGTAATGGCTCTCAGTCCTCACAACCTCTGATTAATGATGTACTTTTCAATGATTCTTATGCTATACAATCATTCTTTCTTTCCTGTTGTCATCCAGCCATCCATTGATTCTACAACTATTCATTTAGCACCTACTAAGTAAAAAGCACTGGAAATACCAAGACAAATAAGACATACTCTCTGTCCTCAAGGGCAGTGAGTACTGTTCATTCATAGAATTTTTACAGCTCGTAATTATATGCATTTGTAGGATTCTTTGTTTAATCTCTCTCTCCCTGACTATGTCAGTTTTATAAGGGCGGGAATCATGTCTTTTTTGGTTCACTCTTGTATCCTAGCACCTGGCAGAGTTCCTGGCACACAATGGGCACTTGATACACATTTGGTGAACAAAGAATGAATAAAGGGCTTTCAGTCTATTCAAGACTTAGAATTGTCTTTCTTCTGTTTTTATTTAACCCTTATTATATCCTACTCCAGAAAAGGAGATTTTATAGGAGAATCAGGCAATAATACATTTTGAAAGCTAGGTGACTAATGTCCCACAGTGTTTGAAAATTGCAAGCTCTGTGACAGGTGCCTGAGCTAACAACCTGGTAACAAGAATCCTCCCTTGTAATGTGGATCCTTGGCGTCTAGGGACACTTCCTTTCTTGGTAGCTCTCTGATTAAAACTGCTCAGGAGAGGGGAGTTCATAGAATGCAGCTGATTCTCTGACCCTGAGGAAATGGACCGTGGAAAGAAGAAGTGGATGTGTGAAATGACCATCTTTAGACTGGCAGGAGGAGGTGGGCAGAGAGGACAAGAGATTCCTTGTATGGCTGTGCAGGTCGCATCCTCCACAAGGCACCCAGACAAGGGGGAAGTAGGGGCTGAAATCTAGCCAAGCTCTTCTCGCTGACAATGAACTCTGGCAAGAGGCTATGTCAAAGGGGCCCCAAGGAGGAGGTAGCCCAGTGAGGAATCCTCACATTCTGAAGAAGACTGACAAAGTAATGAAGGAGGGTGTGGAAAGAACGCATTTAGCGTTCAGTGAGAAAGCAGAGAGGTGGAGTGTTGCCCACTCTGAGGGCCTCATTCTCTGTGAACCATTGTTTGCCCGCACCCACCCCTCATACCCACTCCAGCACACCCAGTTCTCAGAGTGATAAGGGCTGTCTCCTAGTAAGAGCAGGGAGATTTGTAAGAGGACGTCTAAAACCAAAACCGTCAGCAAGAGGAAAAGAGTCACCCCGTTTCCCTGAAGATGAAGGGGGATGGGATGGTCGACAACAGGGCTATGAGGCTGCTGGCCCAGGTCTGTGTCCTGGCTGGCAGCATAAGGCTTCCCTTCCCCAAATGTGCAGAGGCTCTATCAACACAGCAAAGAACTCATGTACACAGCCTAAAAGAAAAACTGTTTAGTATCAAATAGCTTTTTTAAAAAAAAAAAAAAGTACCGACATCCACCCCTATTCTGCTCTTTATGATACATGGAAACACCAGGGCTATTTCTAGCCCGAGAGGCAGGGGTGCTGATGAACAGTGAGGTTTCTGCAACCGATTACTGACAGGCCCGAGCTGTTGCCACACTGCCGAGGTGCTAGGCACAGGCAGCTTAAATGCACATGGCCAGCACATGGTAGGTGGGCGGGAGGACGTCTGGCTGGCTCTGACTGGAGAAGGGGGGGACGGAAGTGGCTCTGAAACTGCATTTTGGGAGCAGTAAGCTGAAGACATTGTAGTTCTGTGTGCTTCCAACACCACCTTCCTTCCAGAAAGAAAGAATGAAAACTCTAGGGATATCAGTGCAGCTTCCGCAACTGTTTCTCTAGCTTCCAACCTGGAATGTCATTGCAGGGGGCCAAGATGCAATTCTTTTTCCTGACAGAGAATGAATAATCTTGAAAGAAAGTGATCAGATCTTAAGGAAGTTCATCAAAACATCATGGGGAGGTAGGGAAAGGGAAGGATTAACTTCAACTCTAAAATTTCATAGACTTTGAAATCATATGATTTTGAGTTCAATTCTTGTCTCTTTCATTATCAGCGGTGTGACCTTAAGCAGGTGCTTAACCTCTCTGCAACTCATTTCCCTCATTTGTAAAGTGGGAAGAATCCACGACTGGAGGGTTTTATTTTGGTGGGGGGCAGCCCGTGCATGGTCATGGCTCTAAATGCTTATTGTTTTGAGTGGGTTAGTCATTCCAAAATCCAGGATCCTGCTGAATCTCGTTCATCCTCTCCTAGGGGAGTACTCACTGTTTTTCTTCATTTTTATATTTTATCTTAATGGAAAGCTGGCAATTTTTGCACAAAGAACAGGTAGATATGTGATTTATGTCACATATGTTACGCTACTTACATAACAAAATCCACACACTGCCTTGTTTTCAACAGTTTAAATATTTTTGCCCTCTAGGATGTAGGGTGTCAGACATTGCTCTCCCTCAAAGCCGTGTCTAAATTGATAGTAATATGTACATTGAAATGATTTTTGTAAGAATTAAGCATGTGACTATTTAGCTCCATGCCTTGCATATAAGTGTGAAGAAAAAAAAAGTGGCTTTTGGTGGTAGGTATGTGTTTTCAAACACCACACTTGGGTACAGAATTACCCGATTACTTTCTAAATCAAATTACATCTTATCCTGAGCCTCTGCTTTCTACATCTTATTCATTATTGGGGTTAGCATAGTCTCCTCAGGTCATGAGAAGGTCTGAGGACCCTCACACAGAGCAGAACTAACCAGGAGGCTCTCTGGCCTTTAGCCCACGCTGGTCACGTGCTGATGTGTTCACTGTCCGAGCACTCAGAGGGGGCTGCACTGCTGCCCCCACTCCTTGCTTAGGTTCACAGTGTTTGCAGGGGCTGGAAGCCCCAGCCCCTAGCACCCCAGTCCCCCCACCTCCCCAACCCTCCAGCTTACCTCCTAGCTATTCTCCTCTGAGACTGACACATCTCTCTGGGTGACTGCAAAGAAGCAGGGACTCTATCAACCTGAACGTCCCAAAGACTCCTGAAGCCCAAACCATCATTCCCTTCTCGGGCTCAGGGACTATCTTCTTTTCCTGGAAGGGAGGAGGGGGCCAGGAAGGGCTGCTTCAACTTCTACTCCTCCAAACACCAGGTAATCTCCCTCCAGTGGGGCCATTTCCCTCTTAATTCACCTTTTTACTCCATTATCATTATTATTTTTGAACAGGATTCATCATCTTACCACAGGAATTTAGGACTCTTTTGTCATATTTTTATTTTGAGAGTTATGAACAATCTCAGAATCCCATTCATTCTGATACCAAGTGAAGATCTAGCCCCATAGAGCAGAAATTCACTTGGGTCCATTGAGAAACAGAAATCTGTCTTCTAATTCTTTGTTTCCTGTTCCCTTCAAGATAGCACAGTGCTTTAAATTCTCTGTGAAATATCCTCTGCTTACCCTTCTCTGTTAGAGAACTTTCCCAACTCATCTATGAGATACTTCACTTGACTGTACTGTGTACTGGGGAGAGAGTATGGGTCTGTAGAGTGTGATCATCTCAAGAAAGGAAGTATGTTTGCCTGTGATTTTTCTGCAGAAGGCAGCCAGCAACACAACTCTGTGGCTTGTAACTAAAACATCTGACTTTCTTACCAACGTGGTTAAATCTTCTGTTTTCTTACTCAGCAAGAGCTTGCTGAAAACTGACACTGTAGTTGCTGGCTGGGATCACAGCTCTGCAAATTATTTTAATGGTATGCATCGTTTCTAAAAGGAGTCAAGCAAGGTCAGCACAATGGGTATTTGTCTGATAGCCTCTGGGGTTAATGAGCATTTTTGTTTACTTCAAGAAGAGAATGAAGACCTGTGATCTGCAGTCCAGAAAAGTTCTGCTATTGGCTATTACCATAGATGTTTCTGAATTTTTCCATCCATGAGGAAGTGACTAATACAATATGCGCCACCTTAACAGTCAGCTCTTAATAGGTTTATTTCTACTATAATTAAATGCTTCTTAAAAGTCATCAGAATGTTGAAGAATTAGATGTGCCCTTGTTGGCAATTCATACAAGTAAGGAAGCCCCAAAGGAGAAGGATGAGAATTAGCCCAGACAGACATGGCCAATCTTAGAAAGTCATAACATCTCGTCACAGAATTTCCAAAGCTCTGGTTCATTTGTGAAACTGGCAGAGAGTTAGGGAGGACTTCAGCTAAAGATGATAAACACACAAGTGGAAGCCCTTGACTCACTCCAAACACTTAAGAACTTCTGGATAAAATATAATCAAAGTGTTTTTAATATATAAATAGGCATGAAGTCAAGAAAGGAAAATCACCAAGTTGCAGAAGCAAAAAGAGAATTCAAAGTCAGAGGTGAATGGGAGTTGTACTGTGTATAAGGTGACATCTAATCTCATATTATTTATAGAATGTGGAAACCCAAGCTGTGATACTACTGTTAAAAACTTGTCTTGACCTCGATGTAAAAATATGAGTTCATTAAAAGATAGGTTTAAAAGGCGTCAAGATGAAAAATAAATCGGGTTCAAGGATAAGAAGATTCACTAATATGAAAATCAATTTGTCCAAGTTTATCTGCAGTTTCAATCAAAATTTTAACGGGAATATTTCATAGATATTCTGCAGAAAAATTCCAGCTGTTTATAAAATGTATATGGAAGGGCAAAGGGCCAGAAAAAGGAGAGGTAATCCTGAAGAGGGAAAAGTAGAAGAAGGAGGGAGAGGACTTGCCTTACCAGATGGCAAGAATGGACTGTAAAACTCTAGCAATGAAGACTTGGGGGAGGGGAGAATTGATGGGGATGGGATAGGCAAAGAGACCATTCCAATGCAATGGAAGAGAACTTAGAAATAAACTCACTGTACGAGAACAAGTTGATTCATAACAGAGCAAGCATTACAGATAAGTAAAGAAAGGAATGGGATGATCAGAAAAGGAGCTGGGACAAATAAATTCAAAATGGATAAAGACTTAAATGTAAGACCTGAAACCATAAAACTTCTAGAAGAAAACATAGACAGTTTGCTCTTTGACATTGGTCTTAGCAATACTTTTTTGGATCTCTCTCCTCAGGCAAGGGAAACAAAAGCAGAAAGAAACAAATGGGACTACATCAAATTAAAAAGCCTTTGCACAGCAAAGGAAACTATCAACAAAATGAAAAGACAGGCTACTGAATGGGAGAAAATATTTGCAAACAATACATCCAACAAGGGGTTAATATCCAAAATATACTAAGAACTCATACAACTCAACATCAATTAAACAACCCAATTAAAAAATGGGCAGAGGACCTGAATAGACATTTTTCTAAAGAAGACACACAGATGGCCAATAGGCACATGAGAAGATGCTCAATAACACTAATCATAAGGGAAATGCAAATCAAAACCACAATGAGATATCACCTAACACCTGTCAGAATGGTTATTGTCAAAAAGACAACAAATAACAAGTGTTGGTGAGGATGTGGAGAAAAGGGAACCCTCGTGCACTGTTGGTGGGAGTGTAATTTGGTGCAGCCACTATGGAAAACAGTGTGGAGATTCCTCAAAAAATTAAAAATAGAACTACCATATGATCCAGCAATTCCACTCCTGGGTGTTTATCCAAAGAAAATAAAAACACTAATTAGAAAAGATATATGCACCCCTATGTTCATTGCTGCATTATTTACAATAGCCAAGATATGGAAGCAGCCTAAGTGTCCATCAACAGATGAATGGATAAAGAAGATGTGGTATATATACAATGGAATATTACTCATCCAGAGAAAAGAATGAAATTTTGCCATTTGTGACAATATGGATGGACCTAGAGGGTATTATGTAAGTGAAATAAGTTAGACAGAGAAAGACAAATGCTGTATGATTTCACTTATATGTGGAATCTAAAAAATAAAACAAATGAACAGACATAACAAAACATAAACAGAGTCCTAGATACAGAAAATAAACAGTTGGTTGCCAAAAGAGAAAGAGGTAGGGAAAGGAGAGAAATAAGTGAGGAAGATTAAGAGATTCAAACTTCCAGTTGCAAAATAAATGAGTCACAGGTATGAAATATACAATGTGGAGAATATAGTCAATAGTTATATAATATCTTTGTATGGTGACATATGGTAACTAGACTTGTGGTGATCATTTTGAAATGTATAGGAATATTGAATCAGTATGTTGTACACCAGAAACTAACACAGCGTTGTAGGTCAATTATACTTCTAAAACAAACAAACAAGCTCATAGGGAAAGAGATCAGATTTGTGGTTACCAGAGGCAGGGAGTGGGAGGGAGGGGGAATTAGATGAAGGCATCAAAAGGCACAAACTTCCAGTTATAAGATAAATACGAACTAGGGATGTGATGTACAACATGATAAATATAATTAACACAGATGTATGTTATATATGTAAATCCTAAGAATTCTCATCATAAGGAAAAATTTATTTTTTCTATTTCCTTAATTTTGTATTTATATGAAATGATAGATGTTCACTAAACTTACTGTGGTAATCATCTCGTGAAGTATGTAAGTCAAATTATTATGCTGTATACCTTAACTTATACAGTGCTGTATGACAATTATATCTCAATAACACTAGAAGAAAAACAATTTTTTAATGGGGCTAGGACAATTGGTTAACATACCAAAAAAAAAAAAAAAAAGGAGAAATAGAGTTCCTACATCATGCCACACATAGAAATCAATTCTAAGTAGATTGAAAAGGCAAAACAAACATTTTATTTAAAATGTAGAATGTTCTTATGAACATTGAGTAAGGAAAATTTCCATAAATCACAAAATGTGTAAAACTAGAAAACATTCATAATTTGAATATATAAAAATGTATTTATCATAACATGTCATGAAAAGAGTGAAAAACAAGATATAAAATGAGAGAAGATACTTGAAAGAAACATAAGTAGCAAAAGATTAGTATTTTGAATATGTAAAGAACCTCTCTGAATTAATAAGAAAAAGACAAGGTTGATGGGATACCTGATATGTTTCAACAGGCTAAGAGGAGGTTGAAACAACTGTTAGAGGGTTGGGATTAAATGAGAGAGAAATTCATAGAAAACTATGCAATTGAGAAAAGTAGTTACTGATTCCATGGAAATCAAAAACTGTTACAGGAAAGGAAAAGCATTCTTAGTACATTACACAGCCCAGCAATCAAAGGTGTTTACATAACCACAGTAATCTAAACAATGAATCAATCTAATTAAATAAGGAGAAAACTTGGAAGGATGGAATACGGAGCAGGATGGGTGGCTGGTGGGGCATGAGGGTGAAAGAGAACTAAACCCTTATTTTCTACAGTGGGATTGCAACATGATGCCGCCCACCAAAACAAACTAATAAGCAGACAAGAAACAACAACACAAATGTGTTATTTAGAGATGGAGGAGTAAACCCCAAACAATCAGCTGAAAGAGCTGAAAGTGACTTCTCTGGGGAGGAGAACACAGGATCCCCTTACAGGACTATTTGCCTCTTTTAACAATGAGCACATATAACTTTATAACAATAAACACCGACTCCGTGACTGATAAATAATAGCAAAGAACCAAATTGAAAGTCTTAGAATAAAAAATGAAACCATTGGAATTAAAAGCTCAAGAGATGGATTAAACTGAGGAATAGACACAGCTTCCTCTGGAGTTTTTTGGTCCAACCAGTAAAACAGGGAAATTAGGAGAAGAGTGTGCAGAGCAAGGAAACTGAGGCCTGCTGAGCAGAGTCGGGTGATCTCTAAGCCATTTACCACTACCCAGCCCTCTCCTTCTTCTCTACACTTTGGCTAAGGTCCCAGGAGGAAAGACCTAGATTTTTGGCATCACCTCCCTACCTGCCCCACATTAACAATAATCATTAACATTAACTGAGCACCTGTTCTAAGCACTTTACATATATTAATGTATTAGCATTTCATCCTCACAATCACATTATGAGGTGAATATTACTACTCTAATAATTAAAATTGAGGGGCACAGAGTGAAGGAACTCGCTTAAAGCCACTCAGCTGTTAAGTGGTAGATTTGGGATTTGAACCCAGGCAGTTTGTCTTCAAAGCTCACATTCTCAACCGTTATGCTATACTGTGTCTTGTTAGACACATGCACACACACACACACACACCTGCCTGAAGTCTTCAGTGAAATAGCAAGTTTATCGCTGAAAACAGGTTAAGGATCCCTCCTATACCACAAATGAGTGTAAGCTGAAAGTAGAATGAATTCACAAAACAAAGGGATGCATTATCGTTTATTGATTTTTATTTATTCTCTACCTCATTTTCAAAAAAGATATAAAGTAGCTTCCAAAAGTGTCACATCCAGGAACTAAATAAAATATGAGCAAAGTAAAAAAAGAGCCAAAGAAAGTGGACAAGGGATTATGCCAACTGAAAAAGTCAAGAAAGTTGCTATATCTGAAAATAAAACCAAAATATGATCCTCCTAGCAGCCAAGAAAAAGAAAGAAATGCAAGTGATTGCAAAAATCTCATTATAAAATAGGAGTTGATTGAATGTTGATATGATGTACAAGTTAAGTGCATGATAGAATAGGAAGGGGAGGTGAAATGTCATGTCATTTCATATGGAGTCACTGTGATTTTGGAGAAAGTCACCGCCTTTCTTTCATCAATTTGGAGAGTGAATTTGGAAAAGCTTTGCATGGGCCTTCTGTCTGCCTTGCCTCTTTTCTTCGGCTCACAACATTAAAACCACAATGCAGACTGCTTCCCTAGGTCAATGGAGCCATCCTTAAGATGAATCAAGCTAGTGCAGGGTAAATAAAGAAAGCAACCAGCACAGAGCCAGGTGGGACTTGAACCCAGGGCTGCAATAGTGCAATAATATTTCCTGTGCTCATGGGGCTTGTTGGCACCCCTCTCCCTCTGCTGTGTGGAGGAGTTGATTGTGCTGATTTTGGAAGGCTGGGATGGAGGCCAGCTGTGGACAGGCAGCCAAGTGCGCCAGACGTCAGAGTCGGGAATAGAGTCCTTAGATGCTCCTGGGATCTTGGGTACTCAGGGAAGATACTAGCCACAGCCACCATGATATTTAAGAGAAGAGAAGACAGCCAACCAGCTAGCAGTTCAAGTGCCTGCACCCTTCCTTGTCTCCTTGACCTGATAGCCCAGGCATCCTGGCACCCTCTGTTTTCTGGGAAATTGGTATTGACCCTAAGCACAAGAAGACTTGGAACTCAACAGAAATTCAAATAATCATTGAAGGTATCAAGATGGTCTTCCCTGTTGGAGCTGAGTCCACTCTGAGCACAGCCATCACACCCTCCTCCAGCAACCACCCTATCTCTCTCTGCCACAGCCAAACTTCTTGAAGGACTTGTCTACACTTGCTGTCTCTACTTCTTTATCGCCCATCCAATATTCCAGTGAAACTGCTCTGGACAGGGTAGCTAATGACCTTGTTTCTGAGTAGGCACAGCTCTTGTCTTCCTTGGTCTCTTTGTAGCAGGGTTATCTTTTCTTTGGAAATGCACTTCTCTTGGCTTCCATAACTCCATCCATAATTCCATCGTCTCCTGACTTTCCTTGTCAGGTTCTTGACCCCGGGCCCTGAGTTTCTAGCGCCCCTCCCCCTGCATGCAAACCTGCTGCCTTGTGAGCTCTATGAGGGGAGGGAAGATCTGCTTGCTCTCCATTGTTTCTGTCTCTACAGTTTGGCTAAAGTTCCAAGAGCAGGGAGGGCAGCTGGCAGTGCCATCTCCTCTCCACCTCTGGAGAAAGACTTGCAAAATCCTGAGCACGTAGAAGGTGATCAATCAATCAATCAATCAATATATATATATATATATTTATAACATTTTGATTATTTTTTTTGGCTGCGTTGGGTCTTTGTTGCTGCGCGTGGGCTTTCTCTAGTTGTGGAGAGCGGGGGCTACTCTTCGTTGAGGTGCGCGGGCTTCTCCTTGCAGTGGCTTCTCTTGTTGTAGAGTACAGGCTCTAGGCGTGCGGGCTTCAGTAGTTGTGGCACGTGGGCTCAGTAGTTGTGGCTCGTGGGCCCTAGAGCACAGGCTCAGTAGTTGTGGCGCACGGGCTTAGTTGCTCCACGGCATGTGGGATCTTCCCGGACCCAGGCTCAAACCCATGTCCCCTGCATTGGCAGGCAGATTCGTAACCACTGCGCCACCAGGGAAGTCCCTCAATAAATATGTTTGAAGGAATGAACAAATATAAGTTTTGTTCATGTTTATTTAGGATTTGTATCCTGATGACCTCAAGAAAAGGACTGAAGGTAGTTTATAATGTTAAAATATATAGAAAAATATAACAAAACATTTAAAGAGAGAAAGAAATGATGGAAACCAAATGAAAATGGAATGAGATGGACATACCACCTTCTTGGAATGAATTAGTTTCTGCAATGGAACATTCAATTTAGTTCTGAGCTTCCTGGTAGGCAAAGCAAAATGAGAAATACATCAGGTTATATATTTCCTCACTGGCAAATAAAAGGAAGCTTACAAGTATGAGTAAGAATAGAGTATGGATAGAAATATTTTCTGGTACTGAATTTTAGTAGGTGTTCTATCATATAGTTACCTTTATAAGGAAGGGACATTAGTAATATACTGGGCACTGTCTTTGACCATCATTTTTCAAAATGTCTAGATGCTTCTCCAAATTGTTCTTTTAGACACCTAGAGGATACTAATAGAAGGGGTAGGTATTCCAAGACATACCAGAGCTATCTTAATTAGGGAAGTGAATTGAGACTGAATGGGATAAACTCCTTCTGGGTATCAGGTATTCACAAGATACATTTGTAAAATGGACTCAAATACCATGGGTCTCTTGCCCTTGTTGGAAAGCCTAAGTACATTTTGGTGGAGGCCAAGGAGGACCAGCTATACTGATTTTCACAAGGAAGCACATACAGAAACCCTAGTTCCATTTTCCTCAGAGATTTAACACCATGGGTTCATAAAAGCTCCAACTTGGAAATGCTCTAGGGACCATGTGGTGTTAAAATCCCAAAGGAAGGCCAGGTAGGATTTCTGCTCATGCATCCCTCTCCTACCAGATTTGGGCTACATCCAAAGAAACCACGATTCAACATGAGATACAAAGTTCAAAGTTCAAAAATTAGGTACAAAGGTGTAGAAAAAAACCAGTTAAATTATTCTTAATGTCCTCTCAACATCCAACTTAAAAGTAGACCTAAGAAAGTGAGTTAAGAGGCAAGATTTTCACTGAGAACTTTAGAGAAAGCTGATGGTATGCTGAGGACCTCCATCATCCTTGCACACAAGTGGAAGAGATGCACGTGCCTCCCCTCACAATAGAGGAGCTTATGGAGAACTTAATGTGTGTCACCTTCAGTTTGGGGGACACAGTGGATTGGACCAGCCTGGGAAACCTACATGGACTGGCTAGCGGCCTTGATGGCAGACTGAGGAGACAGGACTGGGTGAATGGGTGTGGGTCAAAGAATGCAGGCAGCAGACCATGTATGCTGAGAAAACCAGCATGGAGACTTGGATGTTGCCCCCCGAGTCATCTAGGGGTGGGGTAAAGGGACCTCAGCTGAGAGAAGCAGAGACATCACTGAATTTCCAGGGAGTATAAGCAACTGCTGGGATCTAGATCTTGTTGTCCAGGGGTCCACAGGTGAGAGAACCCAGGGATGCTGACGGGGGGAGGTCTCTGAAGAAGACTGAACTGTACTACTGGCCAAGTCTTGAAAAGGCCTTTCCTAGAACTTTCCTGCTCCCTTCTCCAGATCTCTCTTTTCCTCCAACTGTGTGTGTGTGTGTGTGTGTGTGTGTGTGTGTGTGTGTGTGTGTGTTTGTGTTTGGGAGTGTGGGGGTCAGAAAATGCAGTCAGCAGTTTAAGGGAAGAGAAGAAGTAGGGAAGGAAAGTGAAACACAGCTGCCCTCCCTCCCATGGTTGGCCTGACCTAGAAGCCAGGAGAGGCCTCAACTTTAAATCTGGTTCAGAGTTTTTATTATTACATAGGACTGGACATTTTAATTTCTGGATTGAGACTCTATTTTGTGACTTAAATGACCACAGGCCTCTTTTTCTTTTAGCTCAGAGGGACCAGAAAAGTCAGAGGGCCTGCCTGAGTTTCCTTCCAGGGCCAGGGGGGAACCCACAGTACAAGTTTTAAGGGATCCCAGAAGACAAAACCAAGCTTCTGGGTGACACTTGCCCCCAGTCACACTGGCACAAAGTAGCAGGGACATGAGCAGGCCCAAGCCCATCCCTGCCCTGGAGCTGGGACAAGGAGGGTGCAGAGTCCACTGAGGGCAGGCTTAGGATTCCAGCCTGTTTAAAGGAGAGGCCTGTCCCTGGAGGCAGAGGCAGGAAGCCGAGCTCACTCTGGCACCGGGAAGTCTGGGAAATGAGGGCGCCAGTGGAGAGGCTCCCAGATCCTGGCAGGAAGGGACAGGACGCAGTCACACAGCGCTTCTGAACCCTACCCCCTGCAAGGTCAGTTTCAGCCACCAGGTGAAAAGCTTCTCCATCTGATAACAAGGTGGAGGGCAGGCCAAACACCCAGGACAGTTAGCCCGGGTGATGCGAACCTTGTGCCCCAGGCTCTGGGAAGGAAAATTAGTTCGGAACCAGGATCCAAAGAAGGTGTAATTATAGTCTGCAAGTAGACACGAACGGACTCTCACAGCTGAGAGTGCTTGGAGCACTTTGGAAGAAAGGCACAGTGAAAATACAAAGTAATATTATTATCGCCTTAATTATAATTAGAACCTACAAGTCAAGTCTTGAAAGACATTTATAGCACATCCTTACTTGTTTAGGTCAGCTTCCCAGAAAGAGGGGGAAAGACAGACTTGGACTTTTAAAATTTAGGCAAGAAACAGATCAGTCTACGGGTCAGGGCTACTATCTGGAGCTCCCCTATTTTAAGGACGCTCTTTGGGGCTCAGGTATATTAACTGCTAGAGCCTAAAAGCTCAACATGGTAGAAAATAGGCTTGTTTTTTAGCCTCGGAGGGCTACAGGCCAGTTGGAAGCTTCCACCCACTGTGAAGTAATGCAACTGGTAAAATAGCTGGTAAATTTTCCATGACTCAGGGCCTGATGAGTGATGCATCTGCGAAGCAGAGCATGAAGGGAAGATGCTGAACAAATATCTAGGGGAACCCCAATGGTTCCTGATTATTACAGGGCTTTTTGTCCTGGTTGAGGATAATTCAGACTCACTGACATTTTTCCTCTCACCTCCTGCCCCTATTAGAGGGCAGGAGGCGGTGGAGTGGGGCCGGAGGGGTAAACGTTACCTGCTTATTTAGGTATTAAGGGCAGCTCTGGTAGGAAAATCCATGTGAGCAGGTCAGGGCTGATGGTTGCCATGAGTCTCAACCCCTGTTGATTTCAGGCACCCCCGCTGCCCATGTGCTCAGAGCACTTTGGAAGTGAACAATCCAGAATGCCTGTGATCGGCAGAGACACTGAAACCAGAACTGCGTAGACATGACGTAAAGAGTCACACCACTGTGTGGTGCAGCGAGGTTTGAGGCTTTGTGACTGATGAGGACAAGTGTTGCATAACAACAGCTTATGAAAAGCTGGTTTTAAAGTATCTGTATACCTGTGTCATAGTCAATGAGGACTCAGTGGAGATGCAGCCAGGGATGATCTGCTTCTATTCACCTCCTATTTCCAAAACGTAGGCACCCAGGCTTCCTGGGCTACCCAGGTCCTCCTTCACGCCTGGCACTGCCCATCTCATGCTCTGAACCCATTACTGGATCCCCTTTCCCTTCTCCACTCAGTACCACATTCCAAACTTACCCATCCTTAGTCTCTCCCTTAGGGACTCTGAGAGTCTGAAAATCAGCATTGTTGGACTAACACATCCCTTCTTCCAGATAACATTTTACTTGACTTTGTGGAGATGTGCCTTCACCTAAAAGGAGACTGGTGTGAGCCTTTGAGGCATCGTGTAGCCCAACAAAGTGTGGGTAGTTGGGTGCAGGGTATCCCAACCTCATCAGACACACACGTCTGAAAAGGATCTTTTGTCCAACGCTGCTCTGAGTTTTTTGGCTACTATCCTCACTCAGATAAGTTTTCCTCTTCCTAAGTTTCTAATCCCTAGGTTTGTCATGACTCACACTGAAAACAAACAAATTTTACTTTTTTCCCCCTAAGTGCTGTAGCAGTTTTTCCCTGGGTGGGAAGAAACTTAGGAGTCCGCTCCAAAAACTTTAGAAAAAGGAAACTCCAATCTCTCCAATGATCACTATGCATTTTTCACTCACAGGGGGTTTTACTGAAGTAAGGAGCATTTTGTATGCCTTCTGGGTAATTCTGTGCAAAAATCCACAGTGTCAAGAGAACATGGTTATTAGCAGCAAACTGTACAACCCCTTATCTGTTTCTTCACAGGCTCTAGCCACAGGGGTCAGAGCTAAGTGCCAGCTCTTCATGCTAAAAATGTTCACAATTTGGTCTGTGCCAGCAGTGAGGACTGCAGTGTGAATGTGCGAAATCTTGCTCCAAACTGGCTAGACACACAGTTTGTAAATGTCATTTCTTGGGATCCTGTTTTATCTGAGAAACCAGATTTCACCAGTGGCACTGACATTAGCTGATGATACCGTACAAGTTCTGAATCCTGCAGGGAGAAGCTCTTTTGAGGCCCTTTTCAATACAACTGACATGCTTCTCACTTAGAGCCTTTTTAGGATGAGGTTAAATCCTCAAATCACTCTACAAATCTGACAAAATGAAAATCAAATGCATTACTTTTACAAGCTGCTCAAGTCTGTCTTCTCCTTTACAACATCTGATGTAACTGCTAATATAACAGAAAAATTTAAAACCTTCTCCTTGCTTTCTACCAATGGAGTTATATGGGTTCAATATATGCCAAAATACAGAACTGAAGATGCATTACAAATTTAAAATACAGATTTTATATAACAGGATGACCATCCTGGACATCCCTCTTTAAAAATTAATGTCATCATCTCCAAAGTATTTTTTGACCATGCAAAATCAGTATCAGATAAACCTCAAATTCTAATTCTAGGGTTAGAGATGCTATCTCAAAATAGAAGGAATTGTCTTCTTCCAGAATCATTAGGTACTTGGATAGGTATGCAATAAAAGAGTCAAGCTGACAGTTAAGCTGGTCTCTAGGTATTTATTAACCTAAGAAAGGACATAGAGAAATATACCATGTATACAATCTTCAATCAGATACTCTGCTATGTTTCAAAATGAGCTTCATTAAGGTTTGTATTCAATAGAACTACTATCCATGTATATTTAAATGAAATATTTTCCCACTAAATGGAAAAGTTAATAAAAATGGGTGTCGTTATTTTGGCAGGCAACAAATAACAAGATGAGGGAGCTACATGTTCAGTAAAGTTAAAGTTGAGGTTGAAAAATGACCCTTTATTGTTCGAATTACAGTAAATTCTTGTTTGCCTGGTATCCAAACTTCTTGAAACGTCAAATAACAGAAATGCTTTGGAAACACTGTTTTTATGGTTTTTATGATGTGACTAGTAACTAAGCTGATAAACAGATGTATGTAACTAACAAAAACAAAACCTTCTAAGCTGCACCTTAATTAATAGCCATGTGGTTTCCTCCCAGGATATTTGCCATCTGAGGTTATGGTCCTCTGCTCTAGGTTCTGTGCTCGTGGAAGGGCTCTGAAAGGTTCTGAAGGGTTGTGTGCACCCAAGGCCCAAGTACAGCACCCACAGAGCAAAGAGGCAGAAAATGGTAGTGGCTAAGTGTGTGGACTCTGATGGCAGCTGGCCTGGGTTCAGATCCCTGCCAGACCACTTACTAGCTGTGTGACTTTGCACCAGTTATTAATCTGCTTTAGCCTCAGTTTCCTTATCTGTTAAAATGCATCATAGACTTGTTGTGAAGAATATATAGACTATACAGTATTTAGAATAATATTGGCACATAGAAGGCAATAAACATCAATGATTATTATCCCCAAATGTTTTTCTCCCAATGGATCCCAACCTTCAGTCTATGCCTTGACCTGACTAAAGATAATGATAGGACCGTATTCAGGAGGATTACCATAGAAACCTGTCACCTTTCTATTGCCCCAGGTACAGCTCCTAAAATTCCATCACTTGAGCAAGTGTCAACAGAGTATATTTGGATGTTGAACACAAGTGTTACTATTAGCAGTAACAACGGCAAACACTTTTCTGCAAGTGTTTCATGCTCTGCCTCAGGAGTCAGTTGAGACGTAGGGCTCTGGCCCATCTCAAATCCAGAATTCCCAAGCTCCTGCTCCCTATGTCTCCAAACACCAGGTTCACCATTCCATCTTGGCCTTCTGACCAATTACAGATTTTCTCACTCTTCCTAATGACTGTGTGCTCTAGATTTAAGAGGAGGAGATCTCCTTTCATCCAGGCCAATGCAGAGCAAGCATGAAGAAAACATTTGTTTCTCTTCTCTGCTTGGCTGTCAGGTCTTTGGGATCTGGCCAGGAGGAAAGATAGTGCCACAGGGAACCGCAAAACCAGTGTCAGCTGCCTGGATATCACAGGTTATACAGACTTCTGGGGTGACACTTTTCTCCAGCATCAAGCAGAGTGGCAAGGACCCCAACCCACATGTGGTGGAAGCCAGTGTGCCCCTCCCCACAAGGAGCTTACTTGTCTCCTAGTCACCTCTTTTTTCAGATTTCTTGCTTCCACTGCACTCTTGAGCTACTGTGTGTCTTGCCTCCTAGAACTGCTCCATTCTCCCCACTGTTTTATCCCAGGCTGGACACTGCCCTAAATCCTTCATTTTCTCCAAAGCACAACATGAAGCTGTGGTGTATAACAGTGTTTGGAGCAATGGAGAGGTTATAGGGACAACAGGAACAGCAGATCTCATTGATGTGAAAGCCCATCAATTACTGCCACCTGGGGAAATTTCCTGCTGGCTGTTCCATCCCTTGGGCCCATCTTGATGCTGTTTCTCAGGTCCATCCTTCTCCTCTCTCCAGGCCTTTCTTCCCTTTGTAGGGGCCAGTCTTCTCCGGATTTTAATTTCTTTCTCATGCATAGCATCTAGCTCTCCATCCCTTGCTCCCAACTAAGCTCACGTCTACCTTTGCAGATTTACCAGCTCACCAAGGTGCTTTGCTAAGCAGAGGTCTCTGACTTCGGGGTTCTGCCCTTAAGCTGCATGAAGATCTGACAGAAGCTTTGCAATCGCATGATCAAAGTTATAACTAGGACATTTGTTCCCCACAATCTCTGTAAGAGAGAGGAGGACAGTATCTTGGTTAGGATAGGTATCGGTGCAGCTCGATGTCAGAGACCCACAATAACAGTGGCTAAAAGAATGGAATCTTAGCTTGTCCACACATATACGTCTGAACTGGACTTGGGACTTTGCTACCTGAAGTCATCCTCAGGGATGCAGGTTCCTTCTATCTGATTGCTCTGCTGTCGCTAAGGTGTGGTCTTCATCACCTGGTTCCAGATGGCACATGGCTAACTTCCACTCCACCCAGCAAGAAGGAGTAGAAAGCCAGGGGAAGCCGTTTTCTTCTAGGGCATAATGTGGAAGTCACTTACACCACGTGCCCTCACATCTATTGGCCAAAACATTATCACATGCCTGCAAGAGAGGCTGTGAAACAGTCTTTATTTCAAGTGACCGTGTGCCCAGATGAAAACTGGGGGCTACTCCAGAACTTCACTGTTCAATACTGGTAGCCACTAGCCCCATGTGGCTATTCAAATCTAAAAGAATCAAATAAAATTTCAAATTCAGTTCTTCAGTCAGCCTAGCCACACTTCAAGTGCCCAACAGCCACATGTAGCTCATGGTGACGGCTTTGCACAGGGTGGATATAGAACATTTTCATCATCACAGAAGGTCCTACTGGACAGTGCTGCTAGAGGAGAAAGGGGCACGATTGGCAGTCACTGTCACCAGCAGTATAAAGATTTACTCTGCCCCTTTCAAGAGTAAGTCCCTTGGGGTTGGGGACTTTGTCCAGTACGGCTCCGTGCTGTGGTTGCTCCCTCGTTTGAGCATGCCCTGCAGCTAGCTGTTCACCCTGCAGTATCCTTGGATCTAACACAGGCCTGGCACAAGTAGACAGTCACGAGATGTCGGTTCCCTATGTGCCTCCTACCCGCCATGCCCTCATCCACACTCACGGTTCCCCTCCCCTCCGTGGAACTTAGTTACAAAGTCCTGCGCCACCTCCCTGATGGGGAGACATCATTAATCGCTTCCCCAGAACAGAGATGAGACTTGGCCAAGGTGAGGGAGTGAAGAGTCTGCCAGGGTGAGGGCTCCAGCTCTCTCTCCCTCCACTCATTAGTGTCCGCTTTGATGCAGGGGAAAGCCTGACAGTGACAGATGACCACATTCTCAAGCCTCTTTAAGAATTCATGGAAAGAAAATAACCACACTTACTTGCAGAAGAGAGGGAGGTTATTCTGACTAACTCGGCCCTCAGCCTGCAGGTACGTTTGTCTTGGACAATATTTGCTGGGAAACTCGTGGGCCACCTGAGAATCCATGCCAGGTCTTTATGCTGAAGGACTGCTGGACCCTCAGAGCCAGGTCACTTTGTCCCTTGACCCTTTGCTTCTAGGTGCTCTGTGACCTTATATCCCCTTTCTCTAGACCAGGAATTTACATGCTATGACATTCCAGAGCCCCTGGATGGTAAAGGGGTGAGGGAGGAGGCCAAGGGTGTTTGAAAGTTTCAGCAATTAGTCCCTCAGGTCAAACATCTGTGTTTCGGCTCTTGGGAAAGAGGGAGGAAGCATGAAATCGTTAATTCTTAAACTTTGTGGGGTCACATCACCCGTATGAGAATTCAAGACTGTCTCCTCAGAAAAATGCATGTACACACCAAAATCTACAAACATCTTGGAAAGTTCACGGACCTACTTAATTGAATTGTGTTACCATTTGGCTTGGAGTCCCAAATGGTCACTGTGGTTTCTTAACGTTTTATGAGAGAGCATTATCAAGCTTAAAGAAGTCCTCCAAGGCCCTAAGCTCATTAAGGGCCAGGCTTACTAGAGGCCAGTCGTAGACTGATGTCACAGCTTGTAGGCTCCATTTTCCTCCTTTTTTTTCTTTTTTGGATTTCTTTGTTTCTGGGAATATGAGGAACTCCTTGTCTAGAATGACGCCCCAGGGATAAAAGCAGCCACATCCACCAGGGCTGAGAAAATACCCGAAGGTTCAGCCAGGAGCACAAATTACCCAGATTGGAAGATAGGGAAATGAAAATGCATGAGAAATGAAAATGCATGAGGCTCAACTGCACAAACTTTCAAACGAGAAAATAAAATTCCTGATTTGAAATCTCCTTGGGGAGCAGAGTTCTTTGCTCTCTGATGGGAACAAAAGGTTACTGCCTTGCATAGTGGATGTTTTCTCCTTAGAGCGTGGGCGGCTTGTTGAGAGGCTTCCTGAGGCCTCTTGGCTCAAGTGCAGGGAGCAAAGCGTGAGTGGAAGGTGGAGTGAAGCGTGGAGGGGCCACACTTGCAGAGACTGGATTATTAGGATGTGTGCTGTCACGTGAGGCTGCCATCTATGACACTCTTAACCCTTTCTGCTTTGCCCAGAGCTGCAGCTCCCGGGGCAGCTGGTGTTCATTGCCTCGGAAGCTCTGCCCCTTAAATCAGTGGTTCTCAGCCCTAGCTGCGCATTAGGACCCCCTGGAGAACTTTAAAACTACTGCTGCCCAGACACCGCCATTTGACTGGTCTGGAGTGGGTCCCAAGAGTCCCTGGAAATAAAAGCTCCCCAGGTGATTCCAATGCACACCTAGGGCAGAGAATCATCACTTTAAAGTGTTGCTTGAAACTATCAAAAGTTTTCTGAGGAGCTGTAGAGAATTTAGAAACTTAATAATCAGAGAAAAGCTAAAAGGACTGTTCCTTTAACAAACATGACTGCCTTAGAGATGGGAAAACCATGTCGTCCGAGAAGGTTGACCAGG